>NC_061511.1:241994408-242176407 GCF_022539505.1 Lolium rigidum
TAGATATTTTAGGGGATTTTAAGAGGCCATATAAGTGGAGGAAGGCCCATTTAGGGGTGTTTTTGGCCAACCCTAGCTGGTTGGACGAAAATCCCTTCACTTCCCCCATATATATCCCTCTCGTAGCCGTCATTAGAACTTGGATTTTGATTAGATTAAAAGTTAGCCAATTGTTGCAACTACGTGTACTTCTTTTGAGGCCAACGCCCGTAACAAGACCGACTATTCAGTAATCCCACCATTATCAATCAAGCTTTCATCTCTATTCGCAATATTTTGATTGCATCTTTAGTTCTACTTGTTCTCGATTTCAGGTAGGAATTAAGACCCTTGCTGGTCAGGCTGATCGTGCTTCCGCAAGATCAGTAACTCCCGGAGATTGTCCTAGCGATTGCATTGGCGCACGAGCTTTGCACGTGTAGTCGGATCGTCAAGCACGAACTCCACCAACAAATCGAATTATCCTCATCTCATCGAAAGATCGGACACCTTTGCCCTATCAACACTCCTTCATGGTATGTGATTGTTGGAAGGCACCCGAGGATTCGGTTAGCCATGGCTTGTGTAAGCAAATGGTTGGGAGGAGTGTCATCCATAAATAAAGAAAAACTAAACTAAAGTACATGTGTAAACAAAAGAGAAGAGGGATGATCTACCTTGCTCTGGTAGAGATAACGTCCTTCATGGGAGCCGCTCTTGAAAGTCTGGTTGATGAGGTAGTTAGAGTGCCCACTACCATTCGTTGACAACAACAAACACCTCTCAAAACTTTACTTTTATGCTCTCTTTATGTTTTCAAAAACCAAAGCTCTAGCACAAATATAGCAATCGATGCTTTTCCTCTTTGAAGGACCTTTCTTTTACTTTTTATGTTGAGTCAGTTCACCTATCTCTCTCCACCTCAAGAAGCAAACACTTGTGTGAACTGTGCATTGATTCCTACATACTTGCATATTGCACTTGTTATATTACTCTATGTTGACAAACTATCATTGAGATATACATGTTACAAGTTGAAAGCAATTGCTGAAACTTTATCTTCCATTGTGTTACTTCAATATCTTTACTTTAAATTATTGCTTTATGAGTTAACTCTTATGCAAGACTTATTGATGCTGTCTTGAAAGTGCTATTCATGAAAAGTCATTGCTTTATGATTCAGCTTGTTTACTCATGTCATTACCATTGTTTTGATCGCTGCATTCATTACATATGTTTACAATATGATCAAAGTTATGATGGCATATCACTTCAGAAATTATCTTTGTTATCGTTTTACCCGCTCGGGACGAGCGAGAACTAAGCTTAGGGATGCTTGATACGTCTCAGACGTATCGATAATTTCTTATGTTCCATGCCATATTATTGATGATACCTACATGTTTTATGCACACTTTATGTCATATTCGTGCATTTTCTGGAACTAACCTATTAACAAGATGCCTGAAGTGCCGGTTCTTGTTTTACTGCTGTTTTTGGTTTCGGAAATCCTAGTAACGAAATATTCTCGGAATCGGACGAAATCAAGACCCAGGTTCCTATTTTCACCGGAAGCATCCAGAACACCGGGAAGGACCGGAGGGGGGCACCGGGCCCCCGGACCATAGGCCGGCGCGGCCCGGGCCACTGGCCGCGCCGCCTTATGGTGTGGCCACCCCTTCGACCCTCCTGCGCCGCCTCTTCGCCTATATAAAGCCTCCGTCGCGAAACCCCGAGGCGAAGAACCACGATACGGAAAACCTTCCGGAGCCGCCGCCATCGCGAAGCCAAGATCCGGGGGACAGGAGTCTCGTTCCGGCACCCTGCCGGAGCGGGGAAGTGCCCCGGAAGGCTTCTCCATCGACACCGCTGCCATCTCCACCGCCATCTTCATCACCGCTGCTGCTCCCATGAGGAGGGAGTAGTTCTCCATCGAGGCTCGGGGCTGTACCGGTAGCTATGTGGTTAATCTCTCTCCTATGTGCTTCAATACAATAATCTCATGAGCTGCCTTACATGATTGAGATTCATATGATGATGCTTGTAATCTAGATGTCACTATGCTAGTCAAGTGAGTTTTACTTATGTGATCTCCGGAGACTCCTTGTCCCACGTGTGTAAAGGTGACGAGTGTGTGCACCGTGTGGGTCTCTTAGGCTATATTTCACAGAATACTTATTCACTGTTGAATGGCATAGTGAGGTGCTTATTTATATCTCTTTATGATTGCAATGTGTTTGTATCACAATTTATCTATGTGCTACTCTAGCAATGTTATTAAAGTAGTTTTATTCCTCCCGCACGTGTGCAAAGGTGACGAGTGTGTGCACCGTGTTAGTACTTGGTTTATGCTATGATCATGATCTCTTGTAGATTGCGAAGTTAACTATTGCTATGATAATATTGATGTGATCTATTCCTCCTACATATGCATGAAGGTGACAAGTGTGCATGCTATGTTAGTACTTGGTTTAGTCTTTTGATCTATCTTACACTAAAGGTTACTAAAATATGAGCATTATTGTGGAGCTTGTTAACTCCGGCATTGAGGGTTCGTGTAATCCTACGCAATGTGTTCATCATCCAACAAGAGTGTAGAGTATGCATTTATCTATTCGTTATGTGATCAATGTTGAGAGTGTCCACTAGTGAAAGTCTAATCTCTAGGCCTTGTTCCTAAATATCGCTATCGCTGCTTGTTTACTTGTTTTACTTGCGTTACTACTGCTGCGTTACTCTTGCTTGTTTACTTGTCCCGGGCAAAGCACTTTTCCGGTGCCGTTGCTACTACTTATTCATACCACCTGTATTTCACTATCTCTTCGTCGAACTAGTGCACCTATTAGGTGCGTTGGGGACACAAGAGACTTCTTGCTTTGTGGTTGCAGGGTTGCATGAGAGGGATATCTTTGACCTCTTCCTCCCTGAGTTCGATAAACCTTGGGTAATCCACTTAAGGGAAACTTGCTGCTGTTCTACAAACCTCTGCTCTTGGAGGCCCAACACTGTCTACAAGAATAGACGCTCCCGTAGACATCACTGCCCATCGGCGACGGCATATGATTCCAAATGTCTCATGTTTTGGTGCAAATGGTCAGCATCGGTGATGCAAACGGTTGACGGTGGTGCTACAAATGGTCGGCGGTGGTGCTGCAACGGTTGGCAGTGGTGTTGTAAAAGGTCGTCGACGGTGCTACCAAGAGTGATTGGCGGTGCTGCAACAAGCAAGTGACGATGCTGCTAGCTGGACTTAGGATGTTGTCGATGGTGAGCTAGCGAGTAGTTCACTATGCTACAATAGTATAAATCTTTTGCTACATATGTTTTGTGGTTCTGCTACTTTAGTATATTTTTGTTGCTACAAGGATTCTGGCGATGTCTCCAGTGAGGTCGACGTTCGATGGATCATTTTTATTTACTCCTAGTCGAACTTTTTTTTGCTTCAATGAAGCATAAGTGGGACTTTTTTTTGCTGCGATGAAATAAAGCCTAAACGAGTCACAACTCTCCTTCTATTTTAGTCGAACCGTTTTTTGCTTCAATGAAGCAAAAGCGGGACTTTTTTTGCTGCGATGAAACAAAATCTGAAGAGTCGTCGCAACTCTCTTTCTATTTTAGTCGAACCGTTTTTTTTGCTTCAATGAAACAAAAGCGGGGCTTTTTTTTTCTTCAATGAAGCAAACGTGGGATTTTGAGCCAAAACTAGACACAAAAGGCGATCTAACGGTTCAAATTGGTTTGATCCAACGGTGGAGGACCCGAAGGCTGGGGGGTTTGCAGCATCCGGAGGATCCTCAGCTCTTTCCTTTAAAAAAAGTTAAGACACTTTTTTAGAAAGCAGAGAGTAGTCTTTCCTTCGGGGGGTGGGGAGTCTCTATATGCTATATATATATATGTGCGTTCACTGTAATGAATCGGTGGGGGTGATCTCTGTATTTTGTTCTTTGGCTTTTTATAAAGCGGGGTTCCGGCTCGTTCTCTAAAAATGTCTAAGTACATTTTTTTGAGGTTTTGTCGGCGTTTACATTTAAAGTTGATGTAAACTATTGTGAGCAACCTATGTTCCATGCTGAATACGCCGTTATTCCACCAGAAATCACAAATGTAGCTCCGGCCACATGCAGCCTTTTTTTTGAAAAAATCAAAGGCCGCATTTTAAAGTTCAAAAGAAACTCACATTAAATCTACATGTAGACACTTTGCGTTCTAAAAACATGCAAATTTTCAACTCGAAATACCTTATATTAGGGGCTGTGCAAAAAATATAAAATCTGGTATATACAGTAGTGAAAAGTGCAGAATTTTAAAATCTCAAATCTGTCTGTTTGTCGAGTTCAATTTTGCACATTGGTAGAATATAACATTGTCTACGTCCAGGTTAAAAAAAGATATTTATGAAACTTTTAACTTAAAAAAGGAGCTACATGTAGTAATGGCTACAAAAAAACCATGATCGTTATTCTGCCCATAGAAATAACACCTTACACTAGTAGAAAAGGGGGCTTCCGTCCAACCCTTTAGTACCGGTTTCCTTACGAACCGGTACTAAAGGGTGCATTAGTATCGGTTGCATTGTCTAGGCCCCTGCAACCTTTAATACCGGTTTGTGAAGGACCTTTAGTACCGGTTCGTGTCACGAACCGGAATTAAAGGGTTGGCGTCAGCCGGAAAATCTTTAGTACTCGGTTCAGTGACACGAACCGGTACTAAAGGGTAGACCTTTTGTACCGGTTCGTGACACACACACCCCGCCCTCGTGGATAGCCTTTTTTTTGCTTTGTAAAATACAAATAAAAATGATAGAAAATTCAAAAAATAAAATGTTTTCAGATTCTTGTATGTTATGCACTCTACTATTCGGTGAAATTAAGAAATTCGAATTTTGACTATTTTTGTAAAAAAAAGTTTGAAAATGGTAAAACCACATTAACTTTTGCATACGACGTCGAAAAAAAAACGCATAATATATCAAAATCATCGTGGGAAAAATTTACCCGATTAGCCCATTTTTAGATCCTCAAAATTTCAAATGAAAATATGAAAGCAGGAAGATTTTAGGTTTTTTCCAAAAATTTAGAATTTTATATATTTTTTATTTTTTAAAATTCAAATTAATAATTATATGATTTTTTGAATCCTAGAACATTACTATTACTTTTAGTAAATTATAAGATTTTCAAATTTTCAGGTTTTAGGTTTGCAAAAAAATATTAAAAATTCAAAAAATAATTAAAATAATATAAATTAAAAAAGTTAATTTTATTTATTTATTCAACATTATTATTACATCATTACTTTTTTTATTAAAATAATTATTTGCAATACAAATAATAAAGAAGTGTGACATCGACCAACATGTTAATAGGATTGATATGATACTACTATCAACAACATACGTGCGAAGCACTTGGAAGTGGGACGGAAAGGAACTCAGAAGTTAAGCGTGCTAGTGTTGGAGTAGTGTGAGGATGAGTAACCGACCGGGAAGTTTGACCACGGGTAAGTAATTTGACTAGAGATTAAGTGTAGTTAGAGACTAATGGAAATATTAGAAATTCTGAAAAAAAATTAAAAAAAGGAGTGAAAAATAATTAGAAAAAAATGGATAAAAAATGGATAAAAAATTAAACGAAATAGCCTTTAATACCGGTTCGTAACACGAACCGGTACCAAAGGTCTCCAGCCCCGCGGGCTCCACCGTGTCCACATGGAGGCACCTTTAGTACCGGATCTTTAGTACCGGTTCCAAAACCGGTACTAAAGCCCCTTTGGAACCGGTACTAAAGGGGGTTTCTCTACTAGTGTTATGAGCAGATACATCTAGTATTCTACTTCCTCATTCTCATAGGGTGCCAAAGTAATATGCGCCGAGGAAACTCCTCCCCAAAGGCTCCTCGGCTATATGATGGTCTTTGCCAGTCCGATCACGTTCATCCATATGACAAGGTAGACAAAGGGGGTGCCATGCACGGAGGGTGGTGTCATTGTTGAATGTGTGGTTTTCTGGTCGGACCGGTATTTTTTGGTTGGGTCCGCCCAGCTTGTAGGATCTGGTCCGCGGTCAGTATCCTTGGTGATAAGCGGGCCAGGGTGGGGTGGGGAAGGGGCAGGCGATGATGACCATGGAGTAGCACTAGTATAAATGCCCTATCTCTAACCATGAGTATTACCCAGCTGTCCGTTAGATAATAGTATAGTCTAAGCCGAAGTACGATCCACATTATTTGATGCTGAAATGGATGTATCTACAACTAAAATGTATTTATATATATTTATATTACCCTTAAGTAATATAAATCGGAGGAAGTACCATAATGTCCAACTGTAATAGGAAACCTCTCAGGTATGACCGACTACTAATAACCGACAATACAGTCTATTGACTGACATGGTAAACCCAACTCTTGGATATTTGGATGAATAACGGACGATATCTTGGATATTTGGATGAATAACCGACGATACTCTTGGACTAATACTCAACTATCATACTTTCAGAGTCAGTAATCATCTGTTGGAGCCAACGCTTTATCCGTGACCTTCGGTTGACCGGCGACCATATTTTCAGCGTCGATTATAAGCAAAAATAGCTAGCGGTATTAGTAATAATAGATGGTTTCACCCTCGGTAATATGTTTCAAATGGACGACTCGGCATTAGCGATGACCATGACAACTAAGCTAGTTGAGATGAAGCTACCCATATTGAGGAATTACGCATGAGCAAGACTCAACCGTGTAAACTCAATGATGGAGATTCTCTACTTTGTGAAGTTATTCTAATACAATATATGTTCTTTGGTCTTGGTTGTTAATTTTGAAATATTTTAAAATGCTATTATTTGGAAATTAATATTGTTGACCTGAACCACACTTTCGTGTTGTACAACGACATCTTGCGTGACTAATACTCGGTGACAAGGCAAACATTTCAGACATACAATAATCTGACGAGGACTTTACTACCGTCGGTAAGTTTATAAAAGATGGTGTGGGTGGCCTCTCCACAAAACTAATCCCTGATGGTTTGTGTACATGATCGGTAACTACACTAAATGATGGTTTGTTTCTACTCTTGGTTATAACTATACTTGAACGGTAAATGTATTGTCGAATATTAACAAAACTAACAGGACATGGTAGCCGCTGAAAACTAAACATCTAACATGAACTGCCGGCTATATAAGCATCGCCAAGGGTTGTGGAGTGGCTCCTGAACAAAACATGGCTGACATACCGCTCCCCGTCAGATTGTTACCATCAACAAAGACAATACCCGACAGTACCGTCGGCAACTTTACTATTGGCCGACCGAGCATAGACGACGAGACATATCCAACATCACACTATTGGTCTAAAGATTACCCAACGGTGAAAAAATAGCCGACGGTAATGTGAGACCCTCGGCTAAAAGGGGATATCTAGTAGTGTGGGGTAACTTTGCATGTCGAGGCGTCCACTCGTTGTTGTTCCCGGGAACCATCTTCTTCCTCCTTGCGCGCCACCTCGCCAGACTGGTTGGTGATAAATTTATAGCGTGAATCCAGGGTTTTTGCGATGTGGTGCTTGGGTAACTACAATGCCAGACACCCCGGGAGCGGTGTGCCATGCAGCCTAAAGTCGCACGGTGGTTCAGGCGTTGTGTCCCATGTATTGCATGACCTTATACAAGCCTAAGGGATGTGATAGGGGAGCCGATGGCCACTGCATCTATCTTCAATTCATGTATCTCGCTCTTTCTTCCATATGTGATATAGAAGGTCACAATGCTGCGGGGATCTATCATGGTCCTTAAGATAAAGGTCATTAGTCAACAAATTTCTTGTAGTGCAGACACTTGGAAAGTTGAATTTTTTTAGTAAGCTCTCCTCTCTTTACTCAATATGGTGGGGTAATAGCATGGTTGCACACTAATGAAAGCGGTGTTGGAGAAGTTGTATACGAGGGGTGTGCTGGCAGTGATGGCCACTAAGCGGGGTCACTTAGGTTTTGGCGATTTCCACATCTGATGCCATTCTTCGGGAGCTATCTTTTGGCTCCTAGCACATCCATTCACCCGATTTAGTTGGTGGGTGAAGCGTGCCTCCTTGGTTTATGCGCCGTAGTGTTGGAGATATGCCCAAGAGGCAATAATAAAGTGGTTATTATATATCTTTGTGTTTATCATAAATGTTTATATACCATGCTATAATTGTATTAACTGAAACATTGATACATGTGTGTTATGTAAACAACAAGAAGTCCCTAGTAAGCCTCTTGTATAACTAGCTTGTTGATTAATAGATGATCATAGTTTCGTGATCATGAACATTGGATGTTATTAATAACAAGGTTATGTCATTATGTGAATGATGTAATGGACACACCCAATTAAGCGTAGCATAAGATCACGTCATTAAGTTCATTTGCTATAAGCTTTCGATACATAGTTACCTAGTCCTTCCGATCATGAGATCATATAAATCACTTATGTCGGAAGGGTACTTTGATTACATCAAACGCCACTGCGTAAATGAGTGGTTATAAAGGTGGGATTAGGTATCCGGAAAGTATGAGTTGAGGCATATGGATCAACAATGGGATTTGTCCATCCCGATGACGGATAGATATACTCTGGGCCCTCTCGGTGGAATGTCGTCTAATTAGCTTGCAAGCATATGAATGGTTCATAAGAGACCACATACCATGGTAACAAGTAAAGAGTACTTGTCGGTAACAAGGTTGAACAAGGTATAGAGATACCGATGATCAAACCTCGGACAAGTAAAATATCGCGTGACAAAGAGAATCGGTATCGTATGTAAATGGTTCAATCGATCACTAAGTCATCGTTGAATATGTGGGAGCCATTATGGATCTCCAGATCCCGCTATTGGTTATTGGTCGGAGAGAAGTCTCAACCATGTCTGCATAGTTCACGAACCGTAGGGTGACACACTTAAGGTTTGATGTCGTTTAAGTAGATATGGAATATGGAATGGAGTTCGAAGTTTTGTTCGGAGTCTCGGATGGGATCCAGGACATCACGAGGAGTTTCGGAATGGTCCGGAGAATAAGATTCATGTATAGGAAGTCATTTTCCAAGTTTGAAAATGATCCGGTGCATTTATGGAAAGTTCTAGAAGGTTCTAGAAAAGTCCGGAAGAAATCGCCATGGAAAGTGGAGTCCCGGAGGGACTCCACCTTGCATGGCCGGCCAAACCCTAAGGGGGAGGAGTCCCAGGTGGGCTCCACCTAGGTGGCCGGCCAACCCCCAAGGAAGGGGTGGGAGTCCCACCTTGAGTGGGATTCCCCCCTTGGGTAGGTTTTGTCCCTTTGGTAGGTTTTGGTTTCGGGTCTTATTCGAAGACTTAGATACCAACACTTGGGGATTTCCACCTATATATACATGAGGAGAGGGAGGGAGCCGACCACTTCAAGCCCTAGTTGGCCGCACCCCTTGTTGGCCGGCGCCCCACACCCCCTTCTCCCCAAACCCTAGCCTCTCCTCCTCCACATAATACTCCCGCAGCGCATAGGCGAAGCCCTGCCGGAGTTCTCCACCACCACCGCTACCACGCCGTCGTGCTGCCGGGATTCCGAGGAGGATCTACAACTTCCGCTGCCCGCTGGAACGGGGAGGAGGACGTCGTCTTCATCAACATCGTACGTGTGACCGAGTACGGAGGTGCTGCCCGATTGTGGCACCGTCAAGTTCTTCTACGCGCTTTTGCAAGCGGTCAAGATCTTCTACGCGCTTTTGCAAGCGGCAAGTGATCGACTACATCCACCACGAGATCTAATCTCGTTAGGCTTTGGAAATCTTCGAGGGTTAGTCTCATGATCTTCTGGTTGCTACCATCTACTAGATTAGATCTTGGCTTGTGTTTCGTTCTTGCGGTAGGAAATTTTTTGTTTTCTATGCTACGAATCCCATCACGTAGTGCCTAAGTAACTGCAGCGCCACACGACAAGGGTGGGGGTTCCCATGCGGCGTAAATTCAAACGACGGTTCGGGCGTCGTACCCTACAATGGGACCTTATACAAGGCTAAAGGGATGTGATGGGACCCGTGTTAAAATAGATAGCCTAGCCGATTACCCCATTAGTTCGGACTTTTAAAAAACTTGGCTAGTGCATGAATTTGATATGTTATGAGAGCCCGGAGGTCTCAAGTTCAAACCTCGGCTAACACACCATTTAATCTACTCAAAATAGTTACACACCACGATTATCCATGCTTAGTGTCTTCCCGTTTGTCTAGCCTACACGGTAGGGGGAGTGTTAAAATATATAGCCTAAAACTTTCCATCAGCTTCATACTTTTAAAAAACTTGGCTACCGCAATAATTGAATAACCCGGTGGCCACTTATGTTGTCTTCCATTAGTTTGTCTCACTCCTTCTTCCATGCGCTTGGAAAGTTGTATTTTTTAGGAAGCTCTCCCCTCTTTCCTCAGCATGGTAGGTGAGTGGCGCAACTGCACACTGACAGGAGCAGCGGTGGAGAAGTTAGAGACCACAATGTCCTATTTCGTTGTTCCATCATCCCATGGAGGGTGCCAGTAGATGGAAGTGTTGTCGGGTTCTCAGACGATCGAATGAACGTGTGATGTTTTCATCGTTCGATGAGGACTCTCAGTCCATGTCAAACAATTTATGCGGAAGCTTCTTTGGTGGTACAGGGTTCTAGCCCACCACCTCGCCCCTCACAGGATTGTGCGTATGGCGTGCTTTGTCGCGTTTTGCGAGGGGTACCTGCTCATTTGGCTTGATATGGGCCTCTAGTGATCCCGTTTCTTCCTCAAGGAGAAGGAGATGAAGCGGCCCAATGTTGAATAACGGCCGTCATCTAGCGCGTGTCTAAATACCCGACTTGGAATTTTCTTCCTATCCTGGGGTCCTCGAATGGGGACCTTTTTCTACTACTAGGAGATACCTCCACTGAGAGGGGAGAAATCCTTCCTCCGTTTGGGGACGGGGGGTTAGGCCAGCTGGTGGGGATAGGGTTGCACGCGGCTGCACACCGAGGTGGGCCATGGCATCGAGGTGCCTCTTTGGCTATCGAAGGTCATCTTCTCAGTGTTAGTACTTCAAGCAGTGGGTTCCGTTTGCGTAGTTATATATACTCCGGAGGGTCAAAGATCATGCATCTAAAAGTCTTGAGCCTTGGGCGGTAAGGCGGTTCTAGCGGTTTCTTGTAGGGAGGATCATGCAACTCGAATCCTTCTGAGTAAGATCCAGTCAGCGGGGGTAGAATTGTTCTCGTGGAGATATCGAAGCCACTCCATGGGGACGACCTCACAAAGAACCTCCCGTTCGATTGCCGCCACATGTGTCTCTGGAGGAGCCCCCAAGCTAGCTCCATGTCGAGATCCCCACATGGGACTATTAAATGTTGCTAGATGTCGAACTCTTGTAGGATTGCTTACACGATCCCAAGTCAATTCTGCTCTACAGGTCGGAGATGGGTTTATTTGTTTGGAAAAGGGGCTTGGTTCAATAGGTTTGGATAATGGACACGGTGATGATGATGAAGAACTTCTCTTATACTTTATTATCATTGGTATGATCACAGGATTGTACAAGACTTGAAGATGAACTCGGACATGCTTATAGATGCACCCACCGGCGCTTCGTGGCTGCCACTCTGTGCGGGGCCGCTTGAGGTATACTGGGCCAAATTAAGCCATTGGACCAATCATTGTTGACAAATCAAATGAAGCTAATAGCTGAAAATACCTTCTAATGCTATTGTTTTTAGTTATGAAAGACCGAGCCATAGCCTGGTTTGGTCCCCAAGAGGGTCCGCCTGTAGATGAACCTGAAGAGGTTTACATATTGGATCTAGGGTTTATGGCTATAGAGTCTACGACGACGACTAGGTGTAGTGTTTCGACCTCATCTTGATGAATGAGCTTCTGTATATATAAGCTTTGGTGGTAGGAGTCTCCATGTTACAAGCTAGGTCTTCGTAGTCATGCACATCATGTTGATTTCGTGTCTTGGTTCGATGTACGTCAGGTCGAGGGAGTCTTCGGGAAGTCCGAATGTACCACAACAAGGAGGTCCGTTGACTTTTTTTTTTTTTGGATGAAAGGCTTCACGTTGTTGGCGTAATGAATATCGTGGGATGGAAGGGATGCGATCATGTGTACTTTAAGGGTGCGGTCTAACTCCACTTATATCCGACCCTACCATTATGCCGCCATGTCGGTAACAATGAGATGACCAAGTTAGGACACCAAGATAAGATGGAACGTGCTGCACTTGGGTGAAAATAAAATAGATGGAACATAGATGAAACAAAATATAGTAAAACCTAAGAAATGTACAATAAAATAGATGGAACATAGACGAAACAAAAGCTTCATGAAATCTCTCATTCGAGAATGACATAAATTGTTTATGCCCGTTCCTTTTGTCAGAAATGCAAAGTAATACATGAGTTTTCCATGTAAAATAAGTAGCGGATGAAACCAATGGGTAATGAATGCTGCCATAGCACTAGCAGGCGGCGTCCAAATACTATGCCACCCCGCTGGTTAGACAAACAGCAACGGCGTTTAAAAAAATTAACCACCGATATTTTGGCCAAATACCGGTGACATAGACTTTTAAAAGTGGGTTGCCACTATGTTTCCTCCTATAAATTATTTTCTACAGCGATGTCATGCATCATTTATGGCATTTCCTTTTGTTAAGAGTTTCAGGCTTCACTGAAGCAAGTAACTGACACCACAAATTTGTTAATATCCGTTCTTGCTACCTCCTCCGTAGCCCCGTTCTATATTAATTGTGGTTGATTTTGCATAAAATTAACTACATCATCTATAAGCCAACAACTAATATGGAACGGAAGAAATACGAGATTACATCAACAATGTTACTTGATGCGTCCAACTGAAGTAGCTGTGTCATACGAGAACGTCTGTCGGGTGGTGGTGACTGGTGACAGTGTGGTGGTCGCACCCTTGGGCGCCAATGTCTGTGAAGGCTGCCACCAGCATCGGCACGAGTTTGGCAAGCGCGATCCTGAAGCCGAGGGAGCACGACAGCTCCATGCTCCCATTATCGGCAGGCACACCTTCCAGCAGGTACGCCTGGCATGTGTCGAGCACGTATCTTCCGCGTCGGCGAAAGTGATCCCTCACGAATTCCTCAAATCCTTTTGGCGTCCGACGCAGGAGGTGGAGGGCAGTTCGGAGAGTGAGCAAGAAGGCGTTCCCGCTGTAGGGCAGCGCGTTGCGGCGACCCTCAGGCATGCCGACCAGTCCCTGGTAGCCAGCCTCGTTGTAGTATGGCTGGTCATTGAGGACGAGAGCCTGGAGGGAGACGACGACCTGGAGGATGCTTGATATAGCCGGCGACCACACTCGGTGCCCTCGCCGCCAAATGTGTTGAGCAAACTGAGACATACGCGACCAGACTCGTAGAGGTTGGGATTAAGGCGTAGGCCGAAGGAGTGATAGAACACTTGCGGTGGCACGGCGGGGTAGGATGGCGGCAACTGCAGGTCGAAGAAGAAGAGCCCGTCATGGTATGGTGTTCCGCTTGCGCCAACCATCACCACCCGTAGCAGGTCCATGCGGTCCTCGAAGGCATGCACGTAAATGGTTTCTGTGCGCAACTGATCGATATGTTAATTTCATTCATCCACGTATTATTATGCACGTTTCAAACCAACCTGGGGCTGGTGCCATCGTACGTACCTGGTAAGCTGTTCTCTAGTATTTTCCACTCCTTCTGCACGGTCTTGACCCACCTCCTTCCGCCGCTGCTACCCTGTAGTTGATTTGGCAAAAGGAAGAGCATATATACATGTCAAAAGGAGAAAAAAGATGCATACAGGTAATGGGGAAAAAGAAGAAGGTAGTAACTAGTCCAAGTCTTGGTGCATGCACCTACCTCATGCGTGGTGTCAATATAATGGTGATCCGGATGGCTCTTCACTACATTGAATCGTTGGAATTTAGACAGATCATCGTCTGCAATGGCATCTCCAGACTTGATCATCACAGTTTGGTCATATTCTTCGTCGCTATCATCATCTCCGTTAAGATCTTCCTGTACTTCCACATTCTGAATGGCTGCAGTAAGGACATCTACTTCATCCGCTGAGCCGACACTGCCGTCGACCATGCCGCCTTCGACTTCTGTAGCATCTTCTGGATCATGTTGTTCATTGTCCTGTAATTGGATATAATTAAGATACATCAACACTAGCTCCAAGGGTACTTCATAATTACCAAGGTCCAGGGTTTGGAGAGTTAAGTTGCGTGTGCATGAGATAATATTTTAGTACTCTCGTTTAGGTAGATACATACTGCTTGAGGAGCATCCACGTCCGCCCACTCAAGTTGCGTGTAGTGTTCCTTGTGGACAACACTGATCTCATGGGGTAATACCTGAGACTCATATGGAAATTTAGCAGTTAGTAATTCAAGCATATATAGATGCACATTGGAGTAACAGAACATGTCTGGCCATGCAAATCATACCGTTGAGGTGCTGCTGTCGCCCCACTCGACTTGGACGTGGCCGTCACGAAGGTCAACAACGCGCCCTACCCATGAAAGACTGCTCGAGGCGCTCATTGCTTGTGGTTGCTGCACTACCGGTGTACTTTCACTTACATTTGATAGCAGACGAACGACGACGTCTCCATAGAAAACTGAGTGGTCAGGGTCCCTTCTCAGATCATATGCACTTACGATATCGTCGCATTCGACCTCCCAACATATGGGCGCCGCCTTGAACCACGACACTTTCACCATTTGGTCTTTGGAAGTTTGGCTTTTGACGAAACCAATGCGCCTTGTTGTTGATCCACACACGGGGTCATCTCCAGTACCATCTACCGCGGCGGCATCGATGAAATCATCACCGGCAGGTGAGTTGTCAACAACATACTGCCCAGGAAAAAATTGAGTTCGTTCGTGAAACTCAAGGGGTTGATGACCGTCGACCGTGCCATATGTTGTCGCGTGCCGTCCTGCCACAAGACGTCGACTAAGGTGTTGGTGTTGCCGACAGTCATGGTGGGTGGTGGCGCCGTCGACTCTGAACTTGTGTATTGTTGCTCATCATGGTCGTTATTTTCTTGTGTATGAATAAGAAAGCAATGGTCGGCTAAAGCCCACGCGCAATCGGGATCGGAGCAGAAATAAGTCAGATCGCCAGGGTTCTGGTAGGCCAGAGGGGCGAGCTCCTGGAGAAGTCGTTGCTCGATGCCATGTTCAGCAGAAGCGATCCAGCAGACAAGGAGCCCGGCCATCTCCACTTTGGTCACCTTCCCTTCTTGGCGGTCCGGCTTCCATTGGCCGTTTAGCCACTGCGCGTCTATGAAGATGTCCGACGAGTCACGGGTGATGACGACGGGTGCCCCGGGGTAGAAGGCGGTGTTCGTCTGGGGGCGGTAGTTACGGTCCTCTGCCAGTTCTATCTTCTTCCACTCTGCATCCGTGACCCTGCAGACCGCGCCGTCGTCGAACAATACGTCGATGTCCAGGGATACTTCGACCACCCGGCCCAGCCACTGCCCGGACACAACGTAGTCGCCAGGGCTAAGCGCCCGGACGCGCCGCACGCCGGCCGTCGGCACGCCCATTACAACCTTTGTTGGTTGGCAGCGGCTGTTCAACTGGACGACACCGAGCATTGTGGTGACACCGGTTACGACACCGATCTGGCCACCCTTATCAGACGCCGACCCGACGATCTGGCCGACGTAGAGAGTGCTCCTGTCCATGACGGCTATGTCATCAGCCTTCTTCATCACCAGTGATCCGTCGATGCGGAGCACCGTGAACGTGTCAGCGTCGTCCCCGGTCAACTGAAGCACCAGGCCGCAGTCAAGGACCCTGGAAATAGCACGCTCTGGTGTGAAACTCAGCAGGTCCAGGGAATAAAGATCGGTATATGTCCTGACGCCCTCCTCGTCGGCGGCCACCATCTTTACTATTTCTTCTCGACGATATGTATAGGTGTCCCGTGTCCAATCGATTGGCCTGGTAATATAGTTCTTGATACAAGACCGGCTTGTATCGAGCTATATATATATAGCCATGCGATTAGATTTGTACATACGCTTCCTAGCTAGGAACGGTCGGAATTCCAAGTCAAAAAAGAAAAGAAAAGGAAAGGTCAGAATTCGAGTCGAGGTAGGATTAGATACGGAGCAAGAGTTCTTTTCTTTGAGACCCCCGGTCTTACGGCCTCTTACTAGAAGGGTGGCCATCCCAAATGCGAGTGCATCATTTTTAGCACCGTGTGATCTATAGAAAAATCTCTTAAGGTATAATCCACCGAAACAAGAAATCTCACAAGGACAAATTGAGAATCAAAATTCTACAATGTTTTTGGCATTTTTTCAAAAAAAAAATGATTAAGGTTGATGAGGATATACATACCAAAATAAAATTAAAACCTAGCTTACTAGCCATCGGCCGGGGCCCTCGACGGTCAGTGTCTCCATTGATCCCCATTCTCCATTGATGCGCCCACACCCGCTAGTCCCTCCGAAGTGCAGATTCACGCATCTGTCGTTCGTCCGCCTCCTCGAAGATCTTTTGTCGCTCGGTCGCCATGAAGAGGTGAGCGCCCTCCTCCGTCGGTGCCCGTCCGACGGAGATTCCAACGACGCACTGTCATGTGGCCTTAAAGACCTCCTCTCGAGCACATGTGTCATCCCGAAGCTTCTTCATCGTTTCGTACAATGCGAGGATCGCCTTCGCTAATGCCACCTGCTCCTTCGGGTCCATCCCTTCACTCGATTCCTCCAAATCATTGTCCTCGTCCTCTTTCGCAACCACATCTTCCGCCGCGGCCTCTTGTTTTGGATCAGCTATGAGATGCGCGTTGAGTATCGTGAAATCCTCCTTGTCATCCTCGTCGAGCTTGGCCTCGAGCGGCGGCGATGTAGGTTTGTCAAGTGGAGATGGAATTGGCGGTGGAGGCGGAGGTGCTTCCTTTCGTAGCCGATGCAGCCCAGCCTGGAATAGGTCATGGCGTGGCGACGCGACAAATACGTGGAGGTGGAGGACAAGGTCTTGTGCTACAACGGCGATTGTGGAGGCATTAGGGAAAGAGGGTGGTTTTATAGGCAGAGGCGAGAAGCGGTGGAGAAAGGGTGGGAATCTCACTGTGTGGCATTAACGCTGCCGCGTAGGAAAGTAACGACGACGACAAGTGGAGAAGGCTCAGGGCTGATGAGACGTGTCGCCTACCTTCGCCTCGAAAAACATGGTCAACATTGTGGAAAATTTGCGCGCATGTGGTTTGTGTCGATGTCACAATGGGCCCGCCACTTGTCGTGATGCACGGGAAGGTCCCCTATGTAGCGGGACGTCCACGAGGTGCCAGGCACGGTGCTGAGCCGCGCCGGATCGAAAAAGTCCTCAAGAACACACGGCTAGACGCAGTTTTCTATCCGGTGCACGCTCAGATAATATAGAGGTATGGTTAGAAGACTCCACCGAGATCCTCTAAGGGTCCACCCGGCCTGAAAATGCGTTTGGTACCACCTCCGGCCGAGACGACGCATCGTGACCGGGCCGTCCGCAACGACGCAAACCTGGCGCATATTTGCGCTTGGAATGCGTTACAGCGGACGCTGCACGGACGCACCAAGTGACCGCTCGCTTCTTCACCGGGCCCGCCTGGCAGTGAGCCTGTATCGAGGGCATCGCTTCCGCGTCTACGCTGCAGCCTTCGCCATCAATGTCGCGGCTGCCTCTTCTGCACGCGCACTGGCAGACGGCGGCTGGGCTTCTGCGTCGCCTTGAATGGCATCGTTTCCCGCGCGTGGCTAGCCTTAAAAGTCTATCGGCATCGTTCCTCCATCGTCCACACCTCCACTCCCACCACCACCGCCGCAGCACCATGGGGAAGAAGAAGAACGACTTCGAGGCGTTCGACAGCGCCACGAAGAAGGAGGAGCGGCCGCACGGAGGTGCCGCTGCCCGTCAACGTGGGGAGGCGGATGCACGCAAGCCGGACGCCATGCGGCGCCCGGGGGACGTGCACATGCCCGGCGGCTCGGCTACCGCCGGGTGCCGTCCCTCCCGTGCTCGCACGCGAGCCAGATAGGAGCGCCAAGATCCGGCGAAGGAGGCGGTACCAACCGTTGGACCTCCAAGCCGATCCCGCCTACGACATCGACTCCGACAGCTGGTGCAGCTATCTCGAGACCGAGAGGGATCCGAGGAGTAGGGCGGGCTTCATGGGCGATAGGGACTTCCCCTTCGACTGTCCACCGGCGCCTCGTCGTCAAAGACGGCAGGTGCCGACGCCTACGCAGGATGACCACGACCACGATGACGACCACGACTACAACGAGGCGCTAGCGTACCACAACGAGGAGGCCAAGGACCACAGCGACGACTACGTCGCGTGCAGTTTGCCATGGCAGAGGGCAGGAAGTTTGAGTACTCGGACAACATTACGGACGACGAGATCACGAGGCTCGGCGTCCTCGTCTCGGAGAACGACCGACCTGTGCAGCCGCCGCTGCCCCGGTACGCCACCAGCATCATGCCGACGGGCCTGTCGGAGGAAGAAGCCCTACGACTGGCGCTACAGTACTCAGCCACACCATCGGTTCAACCGCCGCCTCCACCTCCGCCGTACAACCCGTGGGGGGGCCCACCTCAGTCCTAGGCTCCTCCACATCCACCTCCGCCACAGGCCTGGGCTACTCCACCTCCGACACAGGCCTGGGAGCGCCCGGCGTATGTTCTGCCGTTTCCCAACTGGCCGTGGGTGGTACCGGAGCTCGCCGTGATCAACACCGACGAGGAACCAGTAGGCGCCGGCGTTTAGGATTTTTTTCTATGTCTTTTACTATGAAAATTATGTTTCCATGTAATAAAAAATGGAATTTCGAGAGAGAAAATATGTCGTGCCGCTGGAGCCCCCCGACGCAAACAGATTTCGACTATTTCGGCCAACGTAAATAGACGCGCGCGGATATTTTTGGAACGCTGAAATGCGTCGCCTCGTTGGAGCTGCCACAAGCAGCGGGACTTTTTTTAAGAGACCGGCATAAAAACCCAACAGGGTCCCACCAACTGCAGTTCCCGGGATCCGCATCAACAATGCAGTAGAAAGTTCCCGGGATCCGTGGCGAGTGGTCCCGCTTCCACCCGCTTGCTTTTGTGTTTCGTTTTGTCGCGTTCGGTCACGCGAGAGAGAGGATGCGGCGACGAGGGTGGGACGCGCTGCGTGGGTTGGTGGGCGCATGGATCCCGTGAGGTCAAGAGACCAAGGTCGCGGTTGGTCCCTCCAAATCCAAAGGGACCCTTTCACGCTCAATAATCCTACATCTACGGACTGCTGCTACGGACTGCTGCTACGGACGAGGCGTGGCTTCGTGCGATCAACACCTGTTTAGTGCCTACTAGTGTCAGCGTTGTACAACTACGTACGATCGCACTGGTGCCGCGCGACAGCACTTTCAGGGCAAAAGAAAGTTTGTGTTCAAGTCCAAAAGAAATGCTATAGACTGATAATTAATAATCACTATGCCTTTGTCAGGAGGGTATTCCTTCTTTGCGCAATGGCAGAAACAGATTATCAGCATATATAAATCATTATATTGAAGAACTCAAGAAATGGAAAACAAAAATCAATCGATCTGCGCTCCGCGTATCCAACAATAAACTGTAGGTGTGCTAGCACTAGGGAATGACGGATTGCTCGATCACATGCATACCGGAACGGAACAACTAGAACTAGACCATAATTTCAGAATGGAACGATTGAGAAGAAAAAAACGGGTTGCAACGATGGCCAAAATCATGATGTATCACAGTTCACAGAACAACAACAGTCGCATCACAGATTCATCCATGGATCCAAGCCAGGTTCGGCAAACACGAGTACGTAGGGATCAGGTTCATCATGCAACAAATAACATCCACACCATGGGGTCTCTCAAAATGAACAGGAGCAAAGCGAATACCCAACCATGATCTAGTAGCCGTCGCTGCCCGCCGCCTCGGCGTCACCCTCCGCGGCCGCCGTGTCGCCCGCCCCAGCCGCCGCCGCACCTTCCTCGCCCACGGCCGCGCTGTGCTCGACGCCCTCGGCCGCGCCGTGCTCGCCACCCTCGGCCGCGCCGTGCTCGACGCCTTCGCCCGCGCCGTTCTCGACGCCTTCGCCCGCGCCGAGCTCGACTCCCTCGGCCGCGCCGTGCTCGACGCCCTCGCCCGCGCCGTGCTCGACGCCCTCGCCCGCGCCGTTCTCGACGCCCTCGCCCGCGCCGTGCTCGCCAGCGCCCGCCACGGCCTGCGCGTCGTCGGAGCCGGACGCGGCGACGGTGAGGGATTCGTAGCTGTTGCCGACAATCAGCACCCCGCCCTTCACGGGCTCGGGGAGGCGGACGGTACGGCTCAGGTACGCCGCCCCGCGCGAGTTGGCGAGGAGCTCGATCGCCAACTTCTCCGGCTTCGGGACGCGGCGGAGCACCGCCGCCGTAGCCTTGGCCCGCGCCGCCTTGCTCAGATTCGCCATCTCCTCTCCTCTCCTCTCTTCTCTTCTCCTCTCTTCTCCCTTCTCTCTCTTCTCTCTCTTCTCTACCTGACTCTTGTGTTGTGATGACGAATGGAGGAGCACGGGCCGTATTTATTCCAGACGAGATGAGTCTGGTTGCGAATGGTAATGCGTGTACTTGGGCTGCACAGACTAGGACTCTATGACAAGTGGGCCCCCGCTACACTGACCCCACATGTCATTGATATAACTAAACATTTCTGTGTGCTGCTCATCCAAGCAGAGCGTTCGAAACCGAGGTCGAAGCTGTGATTGGCCATTGGTACACCCGCATGTCAGTGGGTTCTATCACTACGGGAAAAATAGGCGTTGCCGTGCATTCTTTCTTTGCCGTGTGTTCCCGCACGGTAAAGATTTCTTTGCCGTGCGCACAGATAAAAACGCACGGCAAAGATCTTGGCCACGGGAAAGATAGACACGAGCGCACGGCAAATATACGATTCACGGCAATAACGGAAGAAGCCGCACGGCAAAGAAATGTACACGGCAAAGGCCCAACGCACCGCACGGCAAAGATTCGGTGCACGGTAAAGACATTAGGCATTGCCGTGTAACGTTGGCGCACGGCAAAGCAGCCTTTGCCTAGTGTTTTTAACAAACGCACGGCAAAGCAGCCTTTGCCTAGTGTAAGCGCACGGCAAAGATGTAAAAACTGGATTTCTTCTCATCTCAAAAGATGTAGCGTGGTATAGTTATCAACAAACAAACACTTAGCCCAGTGGCAAGGTCGCATGCTTTCCCTACTATGCGTCCTAGGTTCGATTCCCGGATCGACCAACCAATTTGGGCCTTTTTTTAGATAAAACATGTTTGGCACACGGCAAAGAAGTGACCTTTGCCGTGCGGCATCGCACGGCAAAGCCTTTGCCGTGCAACGTTGGCGAGTCACACGGCAAAGAAGCCTTTGCCGTCAATGGCATTGCCGTGCGATCTTTGCCGTGTGTTCCCGCACAGCAAAGCCTTTACCGTGCATATAGTGCCCTTTGCCGTGCAAAAGAAAGTTTTTCCCGTAGTGTATGAAGGAATCCTAGTTCTCTTAATGCCGTGGCAACTTAGAAATTTTGAATTTGACGGTGGATCATATGTATGTACCCATGTCATACGATACTCTTTCCGTCCCCTTCTAAAATCAATTAGAAAGGAATGGAGGGAATACTAGTGTAACTATACTCCCTCTGTTTCGATAAATAAGACGCCCACATGTTTAAAGACGGACTTTGATAAAAAAAAATTGAGTAATTTTCAATTATATTATACGTAATTAGTGTCATTCGATTTGTATTGAAAAATAATTTTTAATGATGCTATATTTATACCACTTATCTCTATATATCTACAATAAATCTTAGTCCAAGGAAAAACACGGAAAGCAAAGAAGCCTTGTTCACTGGAATGGAGAGAGTATATACGAACACATACAAAGGGAATATATATGAGGTACTTGCATTCAAACAAGGAACTATCTACATGCATTTGTGGGTTGGGTGATCGAACCAAATTCCTGAACAATTTAAGTTGGTTACCACCACACTGTGACTTGTTTCTTTTCTCAATTCATGTTGGCAAGCATATGCTTACGCATAATGCCTGGTTAACAGACAATAGCGGTGTGTTAGGAGTTGTGATCTGAAGCGGATGATCAAGGTAAAAAATTAGTGTTGTCGTAAAATAGTGCAACCCTTATAATCCGCTATAGATATATAGCGGATGATTGTACATGCATTTAGTTTCGTGAGACATTGATCAGAGCGCTATAACATGTTATTAGCGGCGATGTACCGTAATGTTTAATACAATGGGCATGATGATGCAGCAACTAGATTTCGTCCTAGGTTGAGTGCAAGTTCGGTAGGAGCGCAAGCATGATCAGATGAGAGGAGTTTGATTCCGTGCTCAATCCCTTGTTTGTTGCCTCTCGGACGATACATACCCGACAAGGTCGGGTTTAGGACATGCATCGCAATTAACTAGAGACCTTGAGTTTCTACATAGCAACAACCCATAGCACAATGTTTTAGTTCTCGGCCCCAAATGAGACAGAAAGAACATCCTTCGGCTTGTGACGTCCAAAGTTCAAAAATCGGATGGCTCATGAACATGTGTCTTAATCAGCATTCTTTTTTTTTTTTTTTTTTTTTGAACACGGAGCGCCCCGAAGGGCAGAGAAGCTTCCATTCATTCCAGTCGGTGGGTGTACATAATATTACAAAGGACCCCATAAAAACGGAGAATTACACATAGGCCCTTGATATAAGCAGAAAAGACCTCACTAACAAATATGGAAAAGCGATCAGGTCCTTCTCTTTCCCCACCGATGAGCAGGAGGCCGGCAGAGTCGCCGTCGAACTCGGAAGCGGGGACTACGCCACTTGCTTCAAAGCCGCCGATGGATGCGACCGCAGACCTCAAGGGCCTCCGAAGGAGGTTGAAAACACGCCGAACTTCACCGGCTTGGATGACGAGCGGCTTGGACGCCGTCGATGTGTTGCTCCAAAGAGATGCTTCTGAAGAACTCCGATGCCACCTCTTCATCACCGTCGCCTTGCTCACTCCCGGATCTATCGCCTCCATGACGCTCGGAACCAAGAAGAAAAGCAAGGCAGGAAGGCTTGAAGAAGCAGCACAGGCATACCAAATCCGCGACGAAGAACTTGGCCCGCCGTCAAACCCGAAGAACCTGCCACGGACCCGGGGACGCAGGCGTAGATGATGGCAGATTCGGAAGACCCACAGGAGCTTATTGCAGCAGCCATCTTCAGATCTTCGTCTTCCTTTGCCCATCCACCATGGATGAGCTCGGAGAATCCAGAGATCTGCGATTTGGTTGCTGCTCCAGCACAACCAAACCAGATGACGAAGAGGGAAGAGAAAGGCCTTATTGTCGGAGATGCCGCACCACCTCCTCTCCGCCTGCCGCCACCCCTGCCACCAGGGAGGAGCAACGTCGAGGAAGAAGGTGAGGACGGGCTGGATCTGGCCCGGGAGATCCAACCTCCTACTCCCAAGCTCCACTAGGGTAAACAGCAGCAACCAGCAACCTACACTACTATATACAGGTGGCCGGGCACCTTTCCATCCTCCACTCCGGCCGGCAACGCCGTCGGAGGAGATTCTGGATCGGGCCGGTGACCACGGCGGCGGAGAAAAGACGACTCTCAAACCAGGGTACTGTAGCTACTCGAGAGGGAGAAAGGGGGAAAGTTAATCAGCATTCTAGGATTCCCGATTTTTTTATGTCCTAATATTTTCCTGTTCCTCGCATTGTGTGGATTGGTGTTGTCGAAGATACCACTGATCTAGTCTATGGCCGACCGAGAATGGTACTAGTTGAGACTTAAGATACTTCTAAATCTGACATGATCAAATAATTATGTCCTAATATTTTCCTGTTCCTCGCATTGTGTGGATTGGTGTTGTCGAAGATACCACTGATCTAGTCTATGGCCGACCGAGAATGGTACTAGTTGAGACTTAAGATACTTCTAAATCTGACATGATCAAATAAATTCGACCAAATTAATCTAAAGTTGTTTCAAAAAAAAAATTAATCTAAAGTGCACACAAAAAATGGCAGTATATTTCCAGCCAGACCACCCTCACTAGAGCGCAGGCAGACTAGAATGAAACTGCCATGCGGGGCCATATCGAACAAGGCGTGCGTGCGTGCCTGCCGGGTGTGTGTTTGAAATTCGGACGACGCGTGGCGCTTCCCAACCGGCTCACGTCAAACCTGCCTCAGATTGCATTGGAGGATGGCTGTCGCGTAGCGCTCCTTGTTAGGATTTAATTAGTTTACTTAATTAAAGGGAATCCTCCCTATGTAACCGTCGTCGTGCGGTTGCTTCGGCAACCGACGCGACGCTCCCTCACACCCCCACGATCAGTCGCGTCTCCTCTTCGCGACGGTTGACCTTGTATAAATACCCGATTGTCAATGGAATAAAGAACACAGTTCGATTCATTTGCTTCTCTCTCGATCGCTCTCAGTTTTCCTTCGAACACGTTATCAGCACGCTCTCAATCCTGAGCGATTTCGAGATCGGAAGAGACAAGAACAAGAAGAAAAGGTAACCGATGGCTCGAGAATTTGAGGCACTCGCCCTCAATGGCCACAACTACCCTACTTGGGCCATGGACACGAAGATCGCTCTTGCATCTCGTGGGATAGTGCGTGCAATCCGGACCGAGCGGGATCCACTGCCCGCCGGAGTCACGCCACTAACAGATGAACAGAAGTATACCGCCTTATACATTATAAGGCACCATATTCACCCGGATCTCAAGTCCGAGTACTTGGAGGAGGAATCCCCTAGTACCCTGTTTCGAGGCCCTCAAAACGAGGTATGAACAGCAGAAGGCAGTTGTCCTGCCAGAAGCACTCCATGATTGGACTCACCTCCGTCTTCAGGACTTCAAGTCCATCGGAGAGTACAATCACGAGGTTCATAAGATCAGTTCCAAGCTGCGCTTTTGCGGGAAGGAACCTACTGATGCGGAGAAGATAGAGAAAACTCTGTCGACTATGCTCCCATCTGACAGAATCCTCCAGCAGCAATGCACCGTGCTCGCGACTACCAAGTCTATTCCGATCTTATTCATATCTTACTTCAGGCTGAAAAGCATGATGAGCTACTCGCTAAGAATGGCTCTCGGCGTCCGGTTGGTTCTCAACCTCTACCCGAAGTTCATATGAATGTCGCGAACGGACGAAAGTTTGATGGTGGTTTCAAAGGAAAGCCCTCGAACTTCAATGGTAAGCGAAAGCGCAACCGAACAGGAAGCCCGAAACTCGGACCGTGGGAAAGGCACCGCAAAGCCCAAGTTTGACAAATCTAAGCTTTGCGACAAGTGTGGATGCTACACGCACCTCACCGACAAGTGCAAGACCCCAAAGCATCCGGTCATTCTGCACCCGGCAATCCCATGGACGCAATGCACCTCGAGGGAAAAGGTTTGAAGCCAACTTCAACCTTCATCCAGATGGCACCGATGGAGCTGGCTGTTCGCAAGACGTTCCCTCGGGACCGAGCAACGCCGTTACTCTCCTTCCATCAAAGGACCCTACAGGAACGGAGGACATGATGGTTGAGTACACCTCAACCGACGTGTTTGGAGACTTCGATTAGTCCCGCTACCTCCTTAGTGACTAATATATTCATGTCCATTTATGATGTTGTAATAGAACATAAGTATTGTTGTCATTTATATTGTATCAGCACTTTGATATAATAAGATTGTAATCTATGTATTTAAATAAAGGATTCTTATTGAAAATTCTTCATTTTTATATATAGTTCTCTACGGGAACAATCCGATGGAAGAGGAATTATGCCTTGTGGACAGTGCTACCACAAACTCCATGCCGAGGGAGTTGAAATATTTCCAAACTACGAAAAAGATGAATGGTGATATTTTGACTATCGCTGGACGCGATACTGGTAATTGTTGGCACTCGGACGTGCCATATTTACCCTCCCAAACGGTACACAAGTGATACTTGAGGATGCCTTGTTGTATCCCGATTCTTCACGTACCTTAATCAGTTATCGAGATATCCGTAAGAATGGTTTTCACATCGAAACCCATGAAGACAACAAAGAGGAGTATCTACTCTTCACAAAAGATTACGGATATGGCAAGCAAGTACTTGAAAAAATTCCTTCTCTGTCGTCCGGATTGTACTATACGTACATCAAGCCCGTAGAACATGTTGCTTACAAGGTAATTTTCCAGAATGTTGACGCATTCCAAACCTGGCATGATCGCCTAGGCCATCCCGGCATCGGGATGATGAGGAAGATTACTAGCAATTCCATTGGTCACAATTTGCATGAGTCCAAATTTCCTCAGTCATCGGATTTTGTGTGCACATCATGTGCCACGGAAAGCTTATTCTGAGGCCTTCGCACCTCAAGATACAAGCTGAACCACTTCAATTTCTTGAACGAATTCAAGGAGACATTTGTGGTCCCATCCAACCATTATCTGGACCATTTCGGTATTTCATGGTTTTGATTGACGCATCTACACGATGGTCACATGTGTGCCTTCTATCCACACGAAACCATGCATTTGCCAAGATAATGAGGGAAGTAATTAAGTTACAGGCCCATTATCCGGAAAGTCGAATTAAATCAATTCGCATGGACAATGCTTGCAGAATTCTCCTCACGTGCTTTCAATGACTATTGCATGGCCCCGGGGATTGAAGTTCAGCACTCGTTCCATACGTCCACACTCAAAATGGTTTGGCTGAATCCCTTATTAAGAGGATCAAACTCATTGCAAGACCTTTGTTGATGAATTGCAGCTTGCCAACATCGTGTTGGGGTCATGCGGTTTACACGCTGTCGACTTAATACAATTGCGACCTATCGCATATCACGGTACTTCCCCTACGCAATTGGTACGTGGAAATCCACCTAGCATTTCCCATCTGCGTAAGTTCGGATGTGCTACATACATCCCGATCTCACCACCTCAGCGGACATCCATGGGCCCACACGAAAGCGGGGATCTATGTGGGGTACAAATCGCCGTCGATTATTAAGTACACGGAACCCCTTGCGGGGATCTATTCACAGCCCGTCACGCTGACTGCATATTTGACGAGGAACACTTTCCGGCATTAGGGGGAGATTTCAAGTACCAGAAAGAATGTCCGGAAATTGATTGGAATGCTCTTGCCATTTCAGCCTCCGATCCACGTACCCAAGAGACCGAACTCCAAGTTCGGAAAATTATAAATTTGCAACATCTTGCAAATAATCTGCCGATTCATTTACTGATTTAAAAGGTGTCACAAAATCCTTGAATCCGGCCGGAAATGCGCCCGAAAGAGTGGAGGTACCAACTAAAACCACTCAACTACCCGTTCCCAAAAAGAGGGGGAGTAGTACGGCCTCGACCAGGATCCTGCTTCTCGCAAGCAGCAAAGGAGAGTGAGGAGAAACTCCTCAAAGTCGGTAGATGCAAGTCAACTCAACGTTGACAAACACCTTATGGGTAGTATACACCCGGTGGAAGGGCAACCTCCACAACCCAGCTCCAGCTTGCACACACTGGGCTGGGACATCGGAACACCTAGACTCACGCGTATTGGGAAATCACGAAGAGTTATCAACGGTGCACGAGATATCCATCAACTATATTGATTACGGAGAATCATTTAACCGTAAGTCTACGATTGTCGACACTTATTTTTCTGCTACAATTGCAAATACCCTTCTTAATGATCATGATCCAAGGACTATCGTTGAGTGTGAAAAACGCTCCGACTGGCCTCAATGGAAGGATGCAATACAAGCGGAATTAGCCTCGCTTAATAAAAGGAAGGTATTCACGGAAGCAATACCTACACCTCCCGAGTGTTTTCCCTGTGGGATTCAAATGGGTTTTCCTCCGGAAACGGAATGAGAACAATGAGGTGGTGAGATACAAAGCAAGGCTCGTAGCACGGGGTTTCACGCAGAGACCCGGCATTGATTTCAATGAGACATATTCTCCAGTGATGAGTGGTATCACTTTCCGATATCTAATATCTTTGGCAGTGCAAAATCGTCTATCTATGCAGTTGATGGACGTCGTGACCGCATATCTTTACGGTTCACTAGATTCGGACATATACATGAGGGTTCCTGACGGAATCTCTGTCCCGGATGCAAGCGCAAAACGCAACATGTACTGTGTAAAACTGAACAAGTCTCTATACGGCTTGAAACAGTCGGGACGGATGTGGTACAACCGACTTAGTGAGTTCCTTCTTCGCAAGGGTTACTCCAATAGTGATGATTGCCCATGTGTCTTCATCAAGAAGTCCTCTTCAGGATTTTGCATCATTTCAGTGTACGTCGATGATCTCAACATCATTGGCAACACACAAGATATTGATGAAGCACGCAATCATCTAAAGACAGAATTTGAGATGAAGGATTTGGGTCAAACCAAATTTTGTTTGGGTCTCCAACTCGAGCACCTTCCCTCGGGAATAATGGTACACCAAGCTGCCTATATCCCAGAAAATATTGGAGAAATTCAATATGGACAAATCCTATCCATCTAAAACTCCCATGGTGGTTCGTTCTCTAGACGTAGAGAAAGATCCGTTCAGGCCGAGGGATGATGGAGAAGAGATGTTGGGACCCGAGGTCCCATATCTCAGTGCCATTGGAGCGCTTATGTATCTTGCAAATTGTACGAGACCTGACCTCGCATTTGCAGTGAATCTACTTGCTAGACACAGCGCGGCTCCTACCAAACGCCATTGGTCGGGAGTAAAGAATATCTTTAGATATCTCCAAGGCACAAAGGATCTTGGCCTATTCTTTCAGTTTCGAGAAATCTGGACACCAATATGATTGGATACACAGATGTCTGGCTATTTATCTGATCCCCATAATGCCAGATCACAAACCGGCTTTGTGTTCCTACATGGTGGAACTGCAATATCATGGAAGTCTTCGAAACAGACTCTAGTTGCAACATCCACCAATCATTCTGAAATAATCGCATTATATGAGGCATCACGCGAATGTGTGTGGCTTCGCAGGATGATAAACCACATACAACAATCATGTGGAATTGGTTCTATCGAATCACCTACCATTATCTACGAAGATAATGCGGCTTGTGTTGCACGAGATGCAAACAGGATATGTCAAGAGCAATATCACTAAGCATATTGCCCCTAAGTTGTTTTATCCCCATGAACTCCAAAAGGGTGGGGAAATAAACATCTTGCAAGTCAAATCATGCGATAACCTCGCTGATCTATTCACAAAGTCTCTACCAACTTCAACGTTCCGGAAATATATTCATGGAATTGGTATGCGCCGACTTCGGGATTTGCAAGAGTCGGGGGAGTACCTTCCGAACTATTCCTGTTCAAAGCATCATATTACACTCTTTTTCCCTTTATGAGTTTACTTTACAGGTTCTCATAAAGGTTTTTAATGAGGTAATATCAACATAAGATTATATGTCATATTTTCTGTTTTCCCCACCGGGGTTTTAGGAAAGTATATACGACATATTTATTGCCCTCTAAATTCTATGGATATACTTCATATCGAGTTAACGGAGGCAATAATCATTATATGTTGGATCATTTTCTCCTTATTTTCCCACGGGGTTTGAAGGAGTTTTACCAGCATATCCTACACTACTTCTCATATTTTTCCCACAGGGGTTTTGGAGAAGATTATTCCAAGGATGATCAATCACAAGTACAAGGAAGGATTAGGGGGAGTGTTAGGATTTAATTAGTTTACTTAATTAAAGGGAATCCTCCCTATGTAACCGTCGTCGTGCGGTTGCTTCGGCAACCGACGCGACGCTCCCTCACACCCCCACGATCAGTCGCGTCTCCTCTTCGCGACGGTTGACCTTGTATAAATACCCGATTGTCAATGGAATAAAGAACACAGTTCGATTCATTTGCTTCTCTCTCGATCGCTCTCAGTTTTCCTTCGAACACTCCTCAGGGCATGCCCAATGCACTGCCCTAGAGGTGCTGCTTCACACCTTTAGTTAGGTTCGGGTGGTCCAAAGTAGGTTCGGATAAGGAGGCAGCCTCCTCTTCAAGAAGTGGGATCTTCAGTCCTAAAAGCTTACTTTTTGGAGAGAGAAAGAGATACACAGTGTCATATTTGTGGGGTTCCTTCTCTCTTTTTTCTGACTAAAGTTGTAGCTTCCATTGGAGAGATAAAATTCACTATGTTGCTTCTTACAACTTTTTTACATAGAGCAGCTAGTTGTGTATGCCACCATTGCTCATGCCCTCAGGTGTTGGCGTGGGGATAGACTTCAGACTTGACTGGGGTGGTGCGGTTGTGGCCCCAGACCGGAGTCATTAACCGAGGCGTTTCCTTCGTTTCCAATAGACCAAGTCTGGACACGGTAACAAAGTACCTACAATTAACTATAGTAAAAATCATCTACTAGTACAAAAAACTATTGTAAAAATAAGTATTTAAACATCAATTTTACAGTACTTTCTGCTCTCTCCACCAATGGCAAAATGGGGAGTGACCTCGCTAGCCGCTACCCTCTCGACGTTTCAAGCCATCACGGAATCATAGCATCTCCACTGGCACAACTTAAACGGGAGACCTTTCGGTTTGATTATATTTGTTTGGATCGGCCGATAATAGAAAGGTTGCGGTCTGGGCTGCCAGGCCAGTGCGTTCAGGGGCGTGATACAGTCTATTTGCGCGGGCTAGATCTGGCCAGTTTGCCAAAAAAAAAATTACATTTAGCAACATAAATACGTAAATTAGCAGCTATATAAAGAGGCAAACATATGTCATTGTTCTTCAGGCATCTCCAACAAGTGGCAAGTTTCTCCTAAATTTGCACAATGAGGCAATATCATACACTATGTTTAAAAAGTGGCTAGTTTCACATAAAAAGTGGCAATTCTGCCAAATGGCAATTATCTATGACAATGCCCTTCGAACATCACGAGCTAGAATGATCTTTTGCTTTTTTCATCCAAACCCTTTGCACGGGGTCGGAGATGATGTCAAAGTCGGTGATGCATGATCCGGTTCTCCTCAACCATGATCTTGGGGACTTGGCATCGGCATCCATGAGTCTAGCCTTGGCTTCAGCCTCGACGAGCCGAGACCTTGGCATTGGCCTCATCCACCTCAAGAGCTCTCATATGGAGATCAACAAAGCTCTTCGCGGTAGCCTCTTTCTCTTTGCGCCGCCTCTCTTTCCACATGGCAATTTATTCTTCCTTCTTGACCATCAACTCCTCAAGGTGTCTTGGAACGCCAACGAGGAAGCTTGACGGTTCATGTCGCTCTTGGTGGCCGTGTGTCTTACAGGGCGGTGGGCACGACCACCACTGCCTGGCTCGTTGGTTGTAGGGTCGCCGATGCAGGTGCCAACATCGTCAACGTTGATGGCATTGTTCATTGACACATTGAGATTACCCTTTTTCTTTGTGTCCTCGAGTTTTTTCCACATGATATAGCTTATTTTCCATTTCTTGGTATCCTTGATCGATATCCAACAATGGCTCAATGTGAAAGTCTTGTTGTTATTGGACGCCTTGAACTGCTTCAAAGTATGAATAACCTAAGGGCATCTCCAACGGCGCGACGCAAACGGACGCTGAGCGACCGTTTGCGTCCGCCGTGACCGGAAATGCGTCTGGGTCCTGCTCCAGCGGGGCGACGCAAAGTGACCGGGCCGTGCACGGCAACGCAAACCTGACCCAAATATGCGCCAGGTTTGCGTCTCCGCGGACACTCCGCGGTCGCGCTGAACGTCCTTGCTGAGCGCGGAGTTGATGAAGGAGAATTTACGCGCAACGTTGAGTGGAACCCAAGAGGAAGGTATGATGAGCACAGCAGGAAGTTTTTCCTCAGTAAGAAACCAAGGTTTATCGACCAGTAGGAGAAAAACATTCTCTCCCGAGGTGTTGCCAACCAACCCGTGGCAGGGCGCACTGCCGGCGTCAGTAGCAACGTGGAGACCTGCACACAGACAACCAAGTACTTTGTCCCCAACTTTTAGCGAGGTTGTCAAGCTCGCTGGTTTTGCTGAAAACAAAGTAGTGGAAGAAGAATTGTTTGCAGAGAACAGAACAGGAAAATGTTGTAGAAGATTGCAATTAAAATAAGAAGGACCGGAGTCCACAGTTCACTAGAGGCGCCTCCCCAATAAAATAAATATGCTGGGTAAACAAATTACATATGGGCAATTGACAAACAGAGATTCTACGCTAATGGTTGGTGCAGAATACATGCTATGAATCTATGCGGGCATTACAACAATATACATAGACCGTAATCCAACTTCATCTATGACTAATAATCCACCTTCAGGATTGCATCCGCGACACCCTCAAGTATTAAGTTGCAACCAACGGACTATCGCTTTAAGCAATGTGTGTAAAGTAAACGATGAAACTACCCTTGAATAGAACACCGCTATTTTCTCCCTATTAGCAACAGCACATCTACAACCGTAGAGAACAAGGTCACTTCCTATGGTTAAATAGAGGCATGAACCCACTATCGAGCATAAATACTCCCTCTTGGAGTCGCTAGCATCTACTTGGCGAGAGCATCTACTAGAAACGGAGAGCATGTAAGATCATAATAACATAATACATAATCTCAACCAAAGCAATCGCTCTATAAATCGGATCCACATCAAACCAACATGTAGCAATTACAAATAGATGATCTTGATCATGTTAGGCAGCTCACAAGATCTATACATGAAGCACAACAAGGAAAGGACAGCCATCTAGCTACTGCTATGGACCCATGGTCCCGTGAAGGACTACTCACACATCACCTCAGATGAAGACATGGCGATGTAGAGGCCTCCGGCGGTGATTTCTCTCTCCGGCAGGGTGCCGGGATGGACTGCAGAACCCTCCCGAACTAGGGTTTCGGTTGACGGCGGCGTCGGAACTTTTCGTGGATGGAGGCTCTCGTCTCTGGGGATTTCCCGATACGAGGAATAAATAGGCGGAAGGACGGAGCAAACGAGGCGACGAGGCGCCAGTACATGGGCAAGGCGCGGCCAAGGGTGGGGCCGCGCCTGCCCTATGTACTTCCACGTGGCAGCTGATGCGTGCAGTTAACACACGTCCGTTGGGAACCCCAAGAGAAAGGTGTGATGCATACAGTAGCAAGTTTTCCCTCAGTAAGAAACCAAGCTTTATCGAACCAGTAGGAGTCAAGGATCACGTGAAGGTCGTTGGTGACGGAGTGTAGTGCGGCGCAACACCAGGGATTCCGGCGCCAACGTGGAACTTGCACAACACAATCAAAGTACTTTGCCCCAACGTAACGAGTGAGGTTGTCAATCTCACCGGCTTGTCTGTAAACAAAGGATTAATTGTATAGTGTGGAAGATGATGTTTGTTTGCGAAGAACGAGTAAAGAACAATTGCAGTAGATTGTATTTCAGATGTAAAGAATGGACCGGGGTCCACAGTTCACTAGTGGTGTCTCTCCCATAAGATAAATAGCATGTTGGGTGAACAAATTACAGTTGGGCAATTGACAAATAAAGAAGGCATAACAATGCACATACATATATCATGATGAGTACTATGAGATTTAATCAGGGCATTACGACAAAGTACATAGACCGCTATCCAGCATGCATCTATGCCTAAAAAGTCCACTTTCGAGTTATCATCCTAACCCCTTCCGGTATTAAGTTGCAAACAACAGACAATTGCATTAAGTATGGTGCGTAATGTAATCAACACAAATATCCTTAGACAAAGCATCGATGTTTTATCCCTAGTGGCAACAGCACATCCAAAACCTTAGAACTTTCTGTCACTGTCCCGCATTCAATGGAGGCATGAACCCACTATCGAGCATAAATACTCCCTCTTGGAGTTATAAGTATCAACTTGGCCAGAGCCTCTACTAGCAACGGAGAGCATGCAAGAACATAAACAACATATATGATAGATTGATAATCAACTTGACATAGTATTCAATATTCATCGGATCCCAACAAACACAACATGTAGCATTACAAATAGATGATCTTGATCATGATAGGCAGCTCACAAGATCTAACATGATAGCACAATGAGGAGAAGACAACCATCTAGCTACTGCTATGGACCCATAGTCCAGGGGTGAACTACTCACACATCGATCCGGAGGCGATCATGGCGATGAAGAGACCTCCGTTAGATGATTCCCCTCTCCGGCAGGGTGCCGGAGGCGATCTCCTGAATCCCCCGAGATGGGATTGGCGGCGGCTGCGTCTCTGGAAGGTTTTCCGTATCGTGGCTCTCGGTACTGGGGTTTTCGCGACGAAGGCTTTAAGTAGGCGGAAGGGTAGGTTTAGGGGCGACGCGAGGGCCCCACACGCCAGGGCCGCGCGGCCAAGGCCTGGGCCGCGCCGCCCTGTTGTGTCGGCGCCTCGTCGCCCCACTTCGTTTCCCTTTCGGTCTTCTGGAAGCTTCGTGGAAAAATAAGACCCTGGGCGTTGATTTCGTCCAATCCGAGAATATTTCCTTTGTAGGATTTCTGAAACCAAAAACAGCAGAAAACAAGAATCGGCTCTTCGGCATCTCGTCAATAGGTTAGTGCCGGAAAATGCATAATAATGACATATAATGTGTATAAAACATGTGAATATCATCGTAAAAGTAGCATGGAACATAAGAAATTATAGATACGTTTGAGACGTATCAAGCATCCCCAAGCTTAGTTCCTACTCGCCCTCGAGTAGGTAAACGATAACAAGGATAATTTCTGAAGTGACATGCTATCATAATCTTGATCAATACTATTGTAAAGCACATGAGATGAATGCAGCGATTCGAACCAATGATGAAGACAATGAGTAAACAAATGAATCATATAGCAAAGACTTTTCATGAATAATACTTTCAAGACAAGCATCAATAAGACTTGCATAAGAGTTACTCATAAAGCAATAAATTCTTAGTAGAAAGCTTTGATACAACACAAAGGAAGATATAATTTGCAGCGGTTGCTTTCAACTTCAACATGTTCATCTCATGGATAATTGTCAACACAAACTAATATAACAAGTGCAATAGGTAAACATGTAAGAATCAATGCACACAGTTTACACAAGTGTTTGCTTCTAAGATAGAAAGAAGTAGGTAAACTGACTCAACATAAAGTAAAAGAATGGCCCTTCGCAGAGGGAAGCATGGATTACTATTTTTGTGCTAGAGCTTTTCATTTTGAAAACATAGAAACAATTTTGTCAACGGTAGTAATAAATCATATGTGTTATGTATAAGATATCCTATAAGTTGCAAGCCTCATGCATAGTATACCAATAGTGCTCGCACCTTGTCCTAATTAGCTTGGATTAACACGGATTATCATTGCATAGCATATGTTTCAACCAAGTGTCACAAAGGGGTACCTCTATGCCGCTCGTACGAGAGGTCTAAGGAGAAAGTTCGCATTGAATTTCTCGCTTTTGATTATTCTCAACTTAGACATCCATACCGGGACAACATAGACAACAGATAATGGACTCCTCTTTAATGCATAAGCATTCAACAACAAATAATATTCTCATAAGAGATTGAGGATTTGTGTCCAAACTGAAACTTCCACCATGATTCATGGCTTTAGTTAGCGGCCCAATGTTCTTCTCTAACAATATGCATACTCAAACCATTTGATCATGAAAATCGCCCTTACTTCAGACAAGACGAACATGCATAGCAACTCACATGACATTCAACAAAGGTAAAAGTTGATGGCGTCCCCAAAAACATGGTTACCGCTCAACAAACAACTTATTAAGAAATAAGATACATAAGTACATATTCTTCACCACAATAGTTTTTAAGGCTATTTTCCCATGAGCTATGTATTGTAAAGGCAAAGAATAGAAGTTTAAAGGTAGCACTCAAGTAATGTACTTTGGATTGGCAGAGAAATACCATGTGGTAGGTAGGTATGGTGGACACAAATGGCATAGTTTTTGGCTCAAGGATTTGGATGCACGAGAAGAATTCCTCTCAATACAAGGCTAGGCTAGCAAGGTTGTTTGAAGCAAACTCAAGTATAAAACGGTGCAGCAAGACTCACATATGAACATATTGTAAGCATTATAAGACTTTACATTGTCTCCTTGTTGTTCAAACACCTTAACCGAGAAAATATCTAGACTCTAGAGACCAATCATGCAAACCAAATTTTAACAAGCTCTATGTAGTTCTTCATTAATAGGTGCAAAGTACATGATGCAAGAGCTTAAACATGATCTATATGAGCACAAAAATTGCCAAGTATCAAATTATTCAAGACATTATACCAATTACCACATGCAGCATTTTCCGTTTCCAACCATATATCAATGAACGAAGTAGTTCAACCTTCGCAATGAACATTAAGAATAAAGCTAAGAACACATGTGTTCATATGCAACAGCGGAGCGTGTCTCTCTCCCACACAAAGAATGCTAGGATCCGATTTTATTCAAACAAAACAAAAATAAAAACAAACAGACGCTCCAAGTAAAGTACATAAGATGTGACTGAATAAAAATATAATTTCACTAGAGGTGACCTGATAAGTTGTCGATGAAGAAGGGGATGCCTTGGGCATCCCCAAGCTTAGATGCTCGAGTCTTCTTGAAATATGCAGGGATGAACCACGGGGGCATTCCCAAGCTTAGACTTTTCACTCTTCTTGATCATATTGTATCATCCTCCTCTCTTGACCCTTGAAAACTTTCTCCACACAAAACTCGAAACAAACTCATTAGAGGGTTAGTGCATAATTGAAAATTCATATATTCAGAGGTGACATAATCATTCCTAACACTTCTGGACATTGCACAAAGCTACTGAAAGTTAATGGAGCAAAGAAATCCATCAAGCATAGCAAAACAAGCAATGCGAAATAAAAGGCAGAATCTGTCAAAACAGAATAGTCCGTAAAGACGAATTTTTCTGGGGCACTTAACTTGCTCAGATGAAAATGCTCAAATTGAATGAAAGTTGCGTACATATCTGAGGATCTTGCACGTAAATTGGCAGATTTTTCTGAGTTACCTACAGAGAATTCTACTCAAATTCGTGACAGCAAGAAATCTGTTTCTGCGCAGTAATCCAAATCTAGTGTTGACTTTACTATCAAAGACTTTACTTGGCACAACAATGCAATAAATTAAAGAGAAAGAGAGGTTGCTACAGTAGTAACAACTTCCAAGACTCAAATATAAAACAAAGTGCAGAAGTAAAATGATGGGTTGTCTCCCATAAGCACTTTTCTTTAACGCCTTTTAGCTAGGCACAGAAAGTGTGAATCAAGTATTATCAAGAGATGAAGCATCAACATCATAATTTGTTCTAATAATAGAATCATAAGGTAAATTCATTCTCTTTCTAGGGAAGTGTTCCATACCTTTCTTGAGAGGAAATTGATATTTAATATTACCTTCCTTCATATCAATGGTAGCACCAACAGTTCGAAGAAAAGGTCTTTCCAATATAATGGGACACGATGCATTGCATTCAATATCCAAGACAACAAAATCAACGGGGACAAGGTTATTGTTATCTATAATACGAACATTATCAATCCTCCCCAAAGGTTTCTTTATAGCATTATCAGCAAGATTAACATCCAAATAACAATTTTTCAATGGTGGCAAGTCAAGCATATCATAAATTTTCTTAGGCATAACGAAATACTTGCACCAAGATCACATAAAGCATTACAATCAAAATCATTGACCTTCATCTTAATGATGGGCTCCCAACCATCTTCTAACTTCCTAGGAATAGAAGTTTCAAGTTTTAGTTTATCTTCTCTAGCTTTTATGAGAGCATTTGTAATATGTTTTGTAAAGGCTAAATTTATAGCCCTAGCATTGAGACTTTTAGCAAGTTTTTGTAAGAACTTTATAACCTCAGAGATGTGACAATCATCAAAATCTAAACCATTATGATCTACAGCAATGGGATCATTGTCCCCAATATTTTGAAAAATTTCAGCAGTTTTATCACAAGCAGTTTCAGCAGTTTTAGCGGTTTCAGGCAATTTTGCACGCTTTGCACTAGGAGTAGAAACATTGCCAACACCAATTATTTTACCATTGATAGTAGGAGGTGTAGCAACATGTGAAGCATCAACATTACTAGTGGTGGTAATAGTCCAAACTTTAGCTACATTATTCTCTTTAGCAAGTTTTTCGTTTTCTTCTCTTTCCCACCTAGCATGCAATTCAGCCATCAATCTAATATTCTCATTAATTCGAACTTGGATGGCGTTTGCTGTAGTTACAATTTTATTATCATTATCCTCAGGTTTAGCAGCCATTTTATTAATTAAAGAAGATTGTGATGCAGATATGTATGAGATTCGGTCTTCAGCATTTGAAGCCTTAGTTTGCAAACCAGAAATCTCCATATTTAAATTTTCAAGTTGATTTCCTATATTTTTCAACAAGGCAGATTGTTCATTCATAGTTTTAGTAAACAATTGATTTTGCTCATATTGTGATTGCATAAAGCTCTTAGTAGCTCTTTCAATTTCTAGCATCTTTTTCTCATTAGGCAAAACAGATCTACCATAAGAATTACCATAAGGATTACCACTAGCAGGATATGGCCTATAGTTGTTACCAGAATTATTCCTATAAGCATTGTTGTTGAAATTATTATTTTTAATGAAGTTCACATCAACATGTTCTTCTTGGGCAACCAATGAAGCTAAAGGAACATTATTAGGATCAACATTGGATCTACCATTCACAAGCATAGACATAAGCACATCAATCTTATCACTCAAGGAAGAGGTTTCTTCAACAGAATTTACCTTGTTACCTTGTGGAGCTCTTTCCATCTGCCATTCAGAGTAATTTGTCATCATATCATCAAGAAGCTTTGTTGCCGCCCCCAAAGTAATGGACATGAAGGTACCTCCAGCAGCTGAATCCAATAGGTTCCGCGAAAAAAAAATTAATCCTGCATAGAAGGTTTGGATGATCATCCAAGTAGTTAGTCCATGGGTTGGGCAATTCTTCACCAAAGATTTCATTCTCTCCCATGCTTGAGCAACATGTTCATTATCCAATTGCTTAAAATTCATTATGCTACTTCTCAAAGATATAATTTTAGCAGGAGGATAATATCTACCAATAAAAGCATCCTTACATTTAGTCCATGAATCAATACTATTCTTAGGCAAAGATAGCAACCAATCTTTAGCTCTTCCTCTTAAGGAGAAAGGAAACAATTTTAATTTTATAATATCACCATCTACATCCTTATACTTTTGCATTTCACAAAGTTCAACAAAATTATTAAGATGGGCAGCAGCATCATCAGAGCTAACACCAGAAAATTGCTCTCTCATAACAAGATTTAGTAAAGCAGGTTTAATTTAAAAAAATTCTGCTGCAGTAGCAGGTGGAGCAATAGGTGTGCATAGGAAATCCAGGGGTGTAAACGATGCCCCCTCACGAAGAGCTCCGGGGCTATCCACGCCACGATAGCCACATCGCGAGGAAGGATTGGGTTGCTCGCCTCGCTTCGTCTCCACGGATTGGGCCGCGCGTCACGTGAGGATTGGCCCGGTCCGGTCTAAAATATCTCTCTTCCAGCGACCAAATCCCCTCCCCAATCCTCTCACGCATATCGTCTCCAACCACTCTCCTCTCTCAAGCCGCCGCCGGCGATCTCCACCGAGATTACTGCCATGGCGTGCCTCCCCTCTCTCTCTTGGCGGCTGCCCGGCGGAAGCACAGCAGGCTCCGCCTCCTCGTCGCAGCGGCGGAAGTCCTTCCCCAAATTAGGCGGCAGCTCTCGTCGTCGAGCACGGTGGCGGTAGCAACAACAACACAGGAGCGGGAGACGAGATGGTGAGGCCGTGGAGAAGGAGGGCGGCTCTCCCTTCTGTGCTAGCCACTCTCCTCTCTCTCCTAGAAACGACAACACCCCTGATGGGAAACCCTAGCGAGGTAGCGAGCAGGCCGCACACACTTTTGTTGCTTCTTGTCGCCTCTCCTATTGATTGATATTCTCTCCTGCAGGGAAACAATGGAGCCACCATCTTGCTGTGACAGTGGTTATCTTACTGTCGGATGCCTTCTAGGCTTGTACCGTGCTGCCCTGACTAGATCGTCACTGCTGCTGTTGCTAACCAGGCAGGACTATTACTTTTTCCTCATACTGTATGGTGCCCACAAGGTTCTCCAAAAATTGCTTCCTCTTATTTTCATATCATTGTGATTGTTTTCCCTACCGTACTGGTACATGGGCATCCTAATTATCAATAATTATTTTGGTGGTCAAACAAATTGATTGTAGCCATGTACTAAACTAGGTATTTCCTCATCAATGTGTAAATAAGAAAATTTAAACATTCCCCAATATTTGATGCATTCCTTACTAAATCAGTGTTATTTTAATGTTCTGCATTCACTGCAGTATTATGTTTCTGCATTTCGCCCTACTTATGTTGTAGGGACTACTTGGTGATCTTGTATTGATTTGTCGTGGTTCCTCTGTTTCTTGACAGGTACATGGTTCATGTGTCTACTATCTTGAATATCAGTGAGAATTGCATGCCCACAAGGTTTTCTTATTCCATAATTTCATCTGGTGTTTGATGGTTGATGCTGAGATGCGAAGCTCCATTGTGTTTCCGTGTCATATATTTTCCCTGCTTGTGTACTTACCTGTTGGTCTCATTTGGGAATGTCTCACGTCCTCGTATTTGCTGCTCATTCAGGTAGGATCTTTATGCTCAGATTGTGTTACCCTTGGTATTCATATTTTGGTTTTCTCTACTGGCTTGAACTCCTCATCTTTGCATAGGTTTTGAAAAGAAGTATCTATCTATCCCAGTTTGCTACTTCTTCCTTCTACAGTTATGTATTTGTTGACATGATTTGATGGTGTTTAAAAAGAACTTAAAATTAACAGACAACCTCATCAAAGAACTGGAATGTGCTCGCCATGGTGCTCACTTGCAAGTGCATGAATAGTTAATACAACTTGGATGTACATTTCCGTGACATGAAGACATATACACAATATATGTACATGCTTCAAAAGAAAGGACAGTTCATGCGAGTCCAATATTCACTGGCATGGATCCTCGGAGTGAAAAGGTAAATGATTAGAATTGAGTTAGAGGTCGACTTGTTTTGTATTGTTTGAATTGAGTTAGAGGTCTTCTCCATTAATCACCCATGCACTCTACTTTAATGGAGTTTTGTAGTATGTAGATTAATACTGGGGGTATGTTAATGCTCTTGGACAAGTATGGTTTTTGGTCTTTTGGCTACTATCATGTTCTGTGAAATTGCATGTTGTGTCATAAGCTTAGAGGGTCACAGTAGCTAGGGAAGAACAGTTGGTGGCCGGCGGAGCCATAGCCATGCCATCAGCCAGTGGAGCCAAGCCATGATGGAAACATATATTTAGGAACAAAAATCCTGGGCAGAGGCATACCATGACCGTGCAACAACTCTACAGGCAGAACTGGCTGAATTAGCCTCGGAAAATCACAAGATGAGCAGACAGTGACGTCGCAGATGAGCTCGGTGTTGTACTTGCTGAGCCTGTTATTGATGATCTTGATCCAGGCAAAGGGACTATTATCAATGGTCCTGACAACAAGCCTATCATTGGTGTTCTGCAATCCTGACCTTAATGTCCAGGTTATACAAAAGATCATTCATGTAGCCTCTTCCTGAGATATCAGTACCTACATCTGCCCTGCGCAACTTCCAACCATCCCTCTGTCTCTATCTCTAACAAATAATTAGTTTATTGGAAGGAGGCATGCATTCTGACTTCATAAAGGCAAACTATATCTGAATATGTGTTCCTGCATGTTCCAGTCTTAATGTACAGCTGAAATTAACATGATGTCACGATATGAGTCATGTCTCTTTCTGTGTTGTGTGGGTTTGTACAAAATTATATGATAAGTCTGGTAATGTAAAAACATGAATTATGTGCTCTAGGCACCCGACTGAAATGCGCCACCACAAAAAATCAGTAGGCCTTGATGTTTGAATTATAGGGACAAGTAGTTTAACTCACACTTAAAAGTTTATACTATGCTTGTGTGATACAGTCTTGTATGTTTTGTTCTGCTCTGCTTTATTCCTTTGCTCCCTTCAGAAAAATCTGGTTTGGGAATTGTCACTTGAATTATATCTTGTGCTTTTGTTTGCCTTCTTTTAACCATTAGATTATATTGTATGCATGCATGGGACATTCTTTGACATTTCCTAGAGCGGGATACCAGGAAGTAGCCTTTTACACATAGACAGATATTCATTTTACCTTCTTGCCTTCCACTGAAGCTTATATTTTTCAATTCGGAAATTTGTAGTGTAAGAAGTGGCGAAAGTATTGTTGGCTATAGAAACCCAAATATTGTTGGCTTCCTATTTTGAAAGTTATAGCAAGTTATGCCTTAATCTGTACTGTTATGTTGCGTAGTTGTGAGGAAATAATTCTTTTCCACTAACCGATTGCAATCTTTCCTGGTGAGGTCCTTGTGCCTCTCTTAATTGAACTATTAAACTATTATTTCTCTCATTCATTTCTCATTTTCTTTAAGCATATATGCATCTATGTTTTGTGCAAACAACAATGTTTATGAAAAGAACATACATAGGGCCCGTGAGCAACTGCCCATGTTCTTCAATGATGAGGGAACGATTAATTAGACTTCATATTTATTCATTTTCTAACAAGAGCACTTGGGTGTGTGCTGCATCTAATGATTTTATTTTTTTCACTTTTCTGTGGTTTTTTCCATATTGAAAATGTTTTTACATTCTTCTCGTGTTAGGTTGCTGATACGTCTCCGACGTATCGATAATTTCTTATGTTCCATGCCATATTATTGATGATACCTACATGTTTTATGCACACTTTATGTCATATTCGTGCATTTTCTGGAACTAACCTATTAACAAGATGCCGAAGAGCCGCTTGCTCGTTTTCTGCTGTTTTTGGTTTCGAAATCCTAGTAACGAAATATTCTCGGAATTGGACGAAATCAAGACCCGGGGTCCTATTTTGCCACGAAGCTTCCGGAAGACCGAAGAGGAGTCGAAGTGGGGCCACGAGGGGCCGCCACCATAGGGCGGCGCGGCCCGGGCCTTGGCCGCGCCGACCTGTGGTGTGGGGCCCTCGTGTGGCCCCCCACGTTGCCCTTCCGCCTACTTAAAGCCTCCGTCGCGAAACCCCTGATGCGAAAAACCACGATACGGAAAACCTTCCAGAGACGCCGCCGCCGCCAATCCCATCTCGGGGATTCCGGGAGATCTCCTCCGGCACCCCGCCGGGAGAGGGGATTCATCTCCCGGAGGACTCTACACCGCCATGGTCGCCTCCGGAGTGATGAGTGAGTAGTTCACCCCTGGACTATGGGTCCATAGCAGTAGCTAGATGGTTGTCTTCTCCTCATTGTGCTTCATTGTTGGATCTTGTGAGCTGCCTAACATGATCAAGATCATCTATCCGTAATACTCTATGTTGTGTTTGTCGGGATCCGATGGATAGAGAATACCATGTTATGTTAATTATCAAGTTATTACATATGTGTTGTTTATGATCTTGCATGCTCTCCGTTATTAGTAGAGGCTCGGCCAAGGTTTTGCTCTTAACTCCAAGAGGGAGTATTTATGCTCGATAGTGGGTTCATGCCCGCATTGACACCTGGGACAAGGATGTAGAAAATTCTAAGGTTGTGTTGTGTTGTTGCCACTAGGGATAAAACATTGGCGCTATGTCCGAGGATGTAGTTGTTGATTACATTACGCACCATACTTAATGCAATTGTCTCGTTGCTTTGCAACTTAATACTCGGAAGGGGTTCGGATGATAACCTCGAAGGTGGACTTTTTAGGCATAGATGCGGTTGGATGGCGGTCTATGTACTTTGTCGTAATGCCCAATTAAATCTCACTATACTTATCATGACATGTATGTGCATTGTTATACCCTCTCTATTTGTCAATTGCCCGACTGTAATTTGTTCACCCAACATGCTTTTATCTTATGGGAGAGACACCTCTAGTGAACCGTGGACCCCGGTCCATTCTTTAATACTCGAAATACAAATCTGCTGCAATACTTGTTCTTTATTGTTTTCTCTCGCAAACAATCATCTTCCACACAATACGGTTAATCCTTTGTTACTGAGCAAGCCGGTGAGATTGACAACCTCACCTGTTTCGTTGGGGCAAAGTACTTTGGTTGTGTTGTGCAGGTTCCACGTTGGCGCCGAATCTCCGGTGTTGCGCCGCACTACATCCCGCCGCCATCAACCTTCAACGTGCTTCTTGGCTCCTCCCGGTTCGATAAACCTTGGTTTCTTTCTGAGGGAAAACTTGCTGCTGTGCGCATCATACCTTCCTCTTGGGGTTGCCCAACGAACGTGTGAAATACACGCCATCAAGCACATTTTCTCGGCGCCGTTGTCGGGGAGATCAAGACACGCCGCAAGGGGAGTCTCCACTTCTCAATCTCTTTACTTTGTTTTTGTCTTGCTTTATTTTATTTACTACTTTGTTTGCTGCATTATATCAAAACACAAAAAAAATTAGTTGCTAGTTTTACTTTATTTACTATCTTGTTCGTTATATTAAAAACACAAAAAAAAATAGTTACTTGCATTTATTTTATCTAGTTTGCTTTATTTACTACTGTTAAAATGAATACTCCTGAAAATACTAAGTTGTGTGACTACACTAGTTAGGCATAATGGACAACAATGAGCTTCTTATTCTATTTCCTGATTTAAGACATGGATGGTTTGATGCGAAAATTAAAAAACCTGTGGAACATATTAGTATGAACACTTTGAATACCATTGTTGCTAATGATATGGAAAATTCTAAGCTTGGGGAAGCTGGCTTTGATGAGCATGATATTTTTAGTCCCCCAAGCATTGAGGAGAAAATTTACTTTGATTATTACAATATGCCTCCTATATTTGATAATGAGAATAATAATGATAGCTACTTTGTTGAATTTGTTCCCACTACAACTAATAAAATTGATTATGCTTATGTGGAGAGTAATGATACTTTTATGCATGTGAATAAGAATGCTTTATGTGATACTTATATTGTTGAGTTTGTTCATGATGTCTCTGAAAATTATTATGAGAGAGGAAAATATGGTTGTAGAAATTTTCATGTTACTAAAACACCTCTCTATATGCTGAAATTTTTGAAGTTACACTTGTTTTATCTTCCTATGCTTGTTACTTTGCTCCTCATGAACTTGTTTATTTACAAGATTCCTATGCATAGGAAGCATGTTAGACTTAAATGTGTTTTGAATTTGCTTCTTGATGCTCTCTTTTGCTTCAACTCTTATTTCTTGCGAGTACATCATTAAAACTGCTGAGCCCATCTTAATGGCTATAAAGAAAGAACTTCTTGGGAGATAACCCATGTTTTTACTACAGTATTTTTGTTTTATATTTGAGTCTTGGAAGTTGTTTACTACTGTAGCAACCTCTCCTTATCTTAGTTTTATGTTTTGTTGTGCCAAGTAAAGTCTTTGATAGTAAAGTAAATACTAGATTTGGATTACTGCGCAGAAACAGATTTCTTTGCTGTCATGAATCTGGGTCTAATTATCTGTAGGAAACTCAGAAAATTAAGCCAATTTATGTGAGTGATCCTCAGATATGTATGCAACTTTCATTCAATTTGGGCATTTTCATTTGAGCAAGTCTGGTGGCCTAATAAAATCCATCTTTACGGACTGTTCTGTTTTGACAGATTCTGCCTTTTGTTTCGCATTGCCTCTTTTGCTATGTTGGATGAATTTCTTTGATCCATTAATGTCCAGTAGCTTTATGCAATGTCCAGAAGTGTTAAGAATGATTGTGTCACCTCTGAACATGTGAATTTTTATTATGCACTAACCCTCTAATGAGTTGTTTCGAGTTTGGTGTGGAGGAAGTTTTCAAGGATCAAGAGAGGAGTATGATACAATATGATCAAGGAGAGTGAAAGCTCTAAGCTTGGGGATGCCCCGGTGGTTCACCCCTGCATATTCTAAGAAGACTCAAGCGTCTAAGCTTGGGGATGCCCAAGGCATCCCCTTCTTCATCGACAACATTATCAGGTTCCTCCCCCGAAACTATATTTTTATTCCGTCACATCTTATGCACTTTGCTTGGAGCGTCGGTTTGTTTTTGTTTTTGTTTTGTTTGAATAAAATGGATCCTAGCATTCACTTTGTGGGAGAGAGACACGCTCCGCTGTAGCATATGGACAAGTATGTCCTTAGGCTCTACTCATAGTATTCATGGCGAAGTTTCTTCTTCGTTAAATTGTTATATGGTTGGAATTGGAAAATACTACATGTAGTAATTCTAAAATGTCTTGGATAATTTGATACTTGGCAATTGTTGTGCTCATGTTTAAGCTCTTGCATCATATACTTTGCACCCATTAATGAAGAAACACTTAGAGCTTGCTAATTTGGTTTGCATATTTGGTTTCTCTAGAGTCTAGATAACATCTAGTGTTGAGTTTTGAACAACAAGGAAGACGGTGTAGAGTCTTATAATGTTTACAATATGTCTTTTATGTGAGTTTTGCTGCACCGTTCATCCTTGTGTTTGTTTCGAATAACCTTGCTAGCCTAAAACCTTGTATCGAGAGGGAATACTTTTCATGCATCCAAAATCCTTGAGCCAACCACTATGCCATTTGTGTCCACCATACCTACCTACTACATGGTATTTATCCGCCATTCCAAAGTAAATTGCTTGAGTGCTACCTTTAAAAATCCATCATTCACCTTTGCAATTTATAGCTCATGGGACAAATAGCTTAAAAACTATTGTGGTATTGAATATGTACTTATGCACTTTATCTATTATTAAGTTGCTTGTTGTGCGATAACCATGTTTCTGGGGACGCATCAACTATTCTTTGTTGAATATCATGTGAGTTGCTATGCATGTCCATCTTGTCTGAAGTAAGAGAGATCTACCACCTTAATGGTTGGAGCATGCATATTGTTAGAGAAGAACATTGGGCCGCTAACTAAAGCCATGATTCATGGTGGAAGTTTCAGTTTTGGACATATATCCTCAATCTCATATGAGAATAATAATTGTTGCCACATGCTTATGCATTAAAGAGAGTCCACTATCTGTTGTCCATGTTGTCCCGGTATGGATGTCTAAGTTGAGAATAATCAAAAGCGAGAAATCCAAAATGTGAGCTTTCTCCTTAGACCTTTGTACAGGCGGCATGGAGGTACCCCATTGTGACACTTGGTTAAAACATGTGCATTGCAAAGATCCGGTAGTCCAAGCTAATTAGGACAAGGTGCGGGCACTATTAGTATACTATGCATGAGGCTTGCAACTTGTAAGATATAATTTACATAACTCATATGCTTTATTACTACCGTTGACAAAATTGTTTCATGTTTTCAAAATAAAAGCTCTAGCACAAATATAGCAATCGATGCTTTCCTCTTTGAAGGACCATTCTTTTTACTTTTACGTTGAGTCAGTTCACCTATCTCTCTCCACCTCAAGAAGCAAACACTTGTGTGAACTGTGCATTGATTCCTACATACTTGCATATTGCACTTGTTATATTACTCTATGTTGACAATTATCCATGAGATACACATGTTATAAGTTGAAAGCAACCGCTGAAACTTAATCTTCCTTTGTGTTGCTTCAATACCTTTACTTTGATTTATTGCTTTATGAGTTAACTCTTATGCAAGACTTATTGATGCTTGTCTTGAAGTACTATTCATGAAAAGTCTTTGCTTTATGATTCACTTGTTTACTCATGTCATTACCATTGTTTTGATCGCTGCATTCATTACATATGTTTACAAATAGTATGATCAAGGTTATGATGGCATGTCACTTCGAAATTATCTATGTTATCGTTTTACCTCGCTCGGGACGAGCGGAACTAAGCTTGGGGATGCCGATACGTCTCCGACGTATCGATAATTTCTTATGTTCCATGCCATATTATTGATGATACCTACATGTTATATGCACACTTTATGTCATATTCGTGCATTTTCCGGAACTAACCTATTAACAAGATGCCGAAGAGCCGATTGCTTTGTTTTCGCTGTTTTTGGTTTCAGAAATCCTAGTAACGAAATATTCTCGGAATTGGACGAAATCAACGCCCGGGGTCCTATTTTGCCACGAAGCTTCCGGAAGACCGAAGAGGAGTCGAAGTGGGGCCACGAGGGGCCGCCACCATAGGGCGGCGTGGCCCAGGCCTTGGCCGCGCCGACCTGTGGTGTGGGGCCCTCGTGTGGCCCCCCACGTTGCCCTTCCGCCTACTTAAAGCCTCCGTCGCGAAACCCCTGATGCGAAAAACCACGATACGGAAAAACTTCCAGAGACGCCGCCGCCGCCAATCCCATCTCGGGTGATTCTGGAGATCTCCTCCGGCACCCTGCCGGAGAGGGGATTCATCTCCCGGAGGACTCTACACCGCCATGGTCGCCTCCGGAGTGATGAGTGAGTAGTTCACCCCTGGACTATGGGTCCATAGCAGTAGCTAGATGGTTGTCTTCTCCTCATTGTGCTTCATTGTTGGATCTTGTGAGCTGCCTAACATGATCAAGGTCATCTATCTGTAATACTCTATGTTGTGTTTGTCGGGATCCGATGGATAGAGAATACCATGTTATGTTAATTATCAAGTTATTACATATGTGTTGTTTATGATCTTGCATGCTCTCCGTTATTAGTAGAGGCTCTGGCCAAGTTTTTGCTCTTAACTCCAAGAGGGAGTATTTATGCTCGATAGTGGGTTCATGCCCGCATTGACACCTGGGACGATGGATGAAAGTTCTAAGGTTGTGTTGTGCTGTTGCTACTAGGGATAAAACATTGGCGCTATGTCCGAGGATGTAGTTGTTGATTACATTACGCACCATACTTAATGCAATTGTCTGTTGCTTTGCAACTTAATACTTGGAAGGGGTTCGGATGATAACCTCGAAGGTGGACTTTTTAGGCATAGATGCGGTTGGATGGCGGTCTATGTACTTTGTCGTAATGCCCAATTAAATCTCACTATACTTATCATGACATGTATGTGCATTGTTATGCCCTCTCTATTTGTCAATTGCCCGACTGTAATTTGTTCACCCAACATGCTTTTATCTTATGGGAGAGACACCTCTAGTGAACTGTGGACCCCGGTCCATTCTTTAATACTGAAATACAAATCTGCTGCAATACTTGTTCTTTACTCGTTTTCTCTCGCAAACAATCATCTTCCACACAATACGGTTAATCCTTTGTTACAGACAAGCCGGTGAGATTGACAACCTCACTGTTTCGTTGGGGCAAAGTACTTTGGTTGTGTTGTGCAGGTTCCACGTTGGCGCCGGAATCTCTGGTGTTGCGCCGCACTACATCCCGCCGCCATCAACCTTCAACGTGCTTCTTGGCTCCTTCTGGTTCGATAAACCTTCGTTTCTTTCTGAGGGAAAACTTGCTGCTGTGCGCATCATACCTTCCTCTTGGGGTTGCCCAACGAACGTGTGAAATACACGCCATCAGTTGCCCAGCCAACCGTTTCTTCATATGGTTGGACAATTATATGACAGTCAGAGAAACTAAGATTTAACTCCATCTTGTTAGGACTAGGACTGCTGACGGTTGGTACCGCATTCACATGAGAACCTCCTATTTTTCCGTTCAAGATTGTGCTGAGATTGGGATTGGTATGTCAGTTAGAAATGCATTAAGAATTTGTGTAACTCTTTATATTGCCAACTGAGATTGGGATTCATATTTTTCTCTTTTACTAATTGGCTCTGTTTTTATAGGGTAATTTGTTAATGTTTTACTTTTGGCAATTCTACCGCTCTATACTGAAGACTATTTGGATTTTGATGTACCCAAGCAATACTCCTCGCTGCCCTCCTCTCGATTATTCGGGTAATTGTCCTTTGCGTCTCTTCTCTATATTCTAGATCCAAACTCCCGTCGAACCCAGATGATATGATAGAGCGGCAGAGGGAGATGGTGTGATAGCTTGGTCGTGCTGGTTGATGTGCTATTGCAAATATCGTAGAGGATTCAGCCGAGGTGGTGATTTTATACTTTAGCTCTCATACATTTATTACTCCATTTGTTTTATGCAGATAGGTAGTGGCACTAATAAATTGACATGCATATATGATTCTCACATTTCTGTAGTTCTAATTAGTGTATGGTAAGATAGAATTGAGGCTTTAAATATTTCTTCCTTCAATATTTCACATCTAGATATGTAAATGTTCTAAAAATAATTTGACTATATACATTTTTCAGAGTGTATATGCCAAGCATATGTGGTCTAGCCGTCCATTCTCAAGAAGTTACTTTGGTGAACAACATGGTCTCCAAAATACACCATTGGCCTGTAACTTCTATCCTTATATTTTGATTGCCCATGTTGGCAAGGATGACACTAGGAAGGTATCCAGTTACTAGCTGGATCATGTACTTTATGCACACATAAGAGGAGTCAATAGAAGACACCTACAAATGAACAAAAGGCCATATGTGCATGCTTAATGGTGAACAAAAGACCATGTCTATGCTGAATGGCCCCTCAAGAATCTGGAAACACAAGATGTGCCAAAATAGGATGTGTTAATCAATCTAAATATCAACTATTTTGCATGTTGTTTCAATTTTAAACTCTAAATTAGATCTGATGTGTACCCGAGTCTACAAGTTAGAGGATATGAAGATGAACTTTAATACTAGAGTTTAGTTCTAGAACAAAGTTGGTGCTTACTTCGTCAATAACCCATTAAGAAAAAGAAGCTTCCGCTAGACGTTGCATAAATTCCATTGGTCCTAGAAATAAGAGCATACAAAACAATACATCCTAGAAGCGTAGCTATAGGGAAGCCAAATGTTTGACCAATACATATCGTATGGTTCTGGAGCTTGATCAGTAACCCACTTTGTAGGGTTCGATTTCTGAAGTACTTCTCATGCCACAAATGCTCTGCAACAAATTTTGAAAAATACAAAAGCAGCTGCACGTTCCTATATACAGTTCCACAATTAAAATTAATGATTTACACTGGTAAATCCATGTGGGTAATGGTTTGTGTTTCATGTCCTGGATACACTTAATTGTATGTTCATTAGGGGATTAGCAAGGCAATATTGTGGCTTGGAAAAGCAAGTAGTAGTAAAAACGATGCCAATAAAAGAAATTAGCAAAGTTTGGAAACGCTCATGGTGAATACCAACAAATGACAAGTATAGTATATTCATAAATAATCTTTGTAAACCTCCTTAAGAAAGAGCATGCGAGCCAATCAGACCAAGGCCGGTTAGTTTTTCATTACCAAAGATCTATTATTCTTCATGTTTTCAGATAGCTCAGACTCACTGACTGAATTTTCATTTAGCATAATGGTTTGTTCCCAGTTAATTAAAATATGTAGACATGATTGCAAAATATTTTTTAATCTATTTATCTCCTCATTCATGGACAAATGACTGGGCTTCAATTTCTCCAAGAGTTCTATGTGTGCTTTAACAAATTGTTATGTAGTTTCTGTGATCGGCAATTGTCGGTTTCTTGGAGTAGTTCTCACAAAAAGTTGAGATCTGGAGTTTGATATGCATTATCTTTACTTGTATGGAACATCAAAGAGCTTTGGCATAAGTAAGAGGGGACAAGATTGTGATTCGCATCTGTATATCCGATAGAAGTAGCTGCTACCCACTCTGTCTCTCTCGCCATGTCGCTGGTCTCACTGCTCATATGTTGTGATCATGGGCGAACTCTACGGAGAAAATATCCAACACATTGAACAGGCAATTGCTACACTGACGGAGGGATCCCTATAAGCAGAAAAGGAATGAAAGGGTAATTTCTATACCAACGGAACGACGTGCCGGCGCGTCCGCAAGATGTAGTTGGGGCAGCTGGTGTGGCTGATATCTCATTTTATCTTTTTTTGTAGTCTGCAGTGGTACACGGAAGCATGCTGCTATTCAGTTTTATTCTCATGTAGGCTCCTCTGCAAATAAATTTGAATTGAAAATAAGATATTTCAAAGCTTCTTTTCGATGGTTTGTATACTAAAAGCACGTTCATGTGTTTTTCACATACACAATGATGATTTACATAGACTGAACTATTTTCTTTGTACCACGTGTTTACTTTGTAATGAAACTGCTGGTTACATAGACGTTAGTAAAAACATCATGATCTTTCTAATCTTCCTAATGCAAGTGTTCTTGCCCATTTTTTATATCTGTACTTTGAAGACTCTACATTGCAGCTGGAAGGTGTTACTGTGTACATTAAGGTGTGTGGAATCTAATCTACCAATACATTGAAGAAGCAACCAACATGGTCATCAGAGATTTCCACTGCGTTCAAACAGCTAGAAGATAAATATAAATACCTGATGCGGCAAGTCAAACAGTTTGTAAACTTAGAATCAAGGTTGTATCTATAAAAAGCTGGTTGCATTCTATAGTACCAGCAGGGTCGTTTATAGGCTACCCGATTCTGTTGTTTGATCGCTTTGCAATACCAAGTGTTATAACCGATGCTGCTGGTCAGCTAGACTATATGTGTAATTTTGCGCTGGTTCTGGTAATAATCATGTTTACGCTGCTGTCTCTGTCCTCTAAGGTTGTTATAAAGCGTTTTACAAAATGTTCATCGATGCTAAAGCCTGGGTTGCGTGCAAAGGTGTGACTCTTAATTTCGTCTGCTTTATCCTAATTCAATTTTACCGACAATTTTTTGTGAACCTAAGAAATGTATTATTATATTGGCAACTAATTTATATTATTTTTATATATAAAATAAATATCGTCATGAGCTCCACGGGATCGTGCGCCAAGGCGCACATCTAAATCTAGTCATTATTATTTGTGCTAGTAAAGTCACACAACTTAGTGTTTTCAGGAGTATTCATTTTAACAGTAGTAAATAAAGCAAACTAAATAAAGTAAATGCAAGTAACTAAATTTTTTTTTGTTTTTAATATGAAGAACGCAAACAAGACAGTAAATAAAGTAAAACTAGCAACTAATTTTTTTTGTATTTTTGATATAAAGAGCAAACAAAACAGTAAATAAAGTAAAGTAAAGCAAGACAAAAACAAAGTAAAGAGATTGGATGTGGGAGACTCCCCTTGCAGCGTGTCTTGATCTCCCCGGCAACGGCGCCAGAAAAAGTGCTTGATGCGTGCAGTTAACACACGTCCTTTGGGAACCCCAAGAGGAAGGTGTGATGCGTACAGTGGCAAGTTTTCCTCGATAAGAAACCAAGGTTTATCGAACCAGTAGGAGTCAAGGATCACGTGAAGGTCGTTGGTGACGGAGTGTAGTGCGGCGCAACACCAGGGATTCCGGCGCCAACGTGGAACCTGCACAACACAATCAAAATACTTTGCCCCAACGTAACAGTGAGGTTGTCAATCTCACCGGCTTGCTGTAAACAAAGGATTAATTGTATAGTGTGGAAGATGATGTTTGTTTGCGAAGAACAGTAAAGAACAATTGCAGTAGATTGTATTTTAGATGTAAAGAATGGACCGGGGTCCACAGTTCACTAGTGGTGTCTCTCACATAAGATAAATAGCATGTTGGGTGAACAAATTACAGTTGGGCAATTGACAAATAAAGAAGGCATAACAATGCACATACATATATCATGATGAGTACTATGAGATTTAATCAGGGTTACGACAAAGTACATAGACCGCTATCCAGCATGCATCTATGCCTAAAAAGTCCACTTTCAGGTTATCATCCGAACCCCTTCCGGTATTAAGTTGAAAACAACAGACAATTGCATTAAGTATGGTGCGTAATGTAATCAACACAAATATCCTTAGACAAAGTATCGATGTTTTATTCCTAGTGGCAACAGCACATCCACAACCTTAGAACTTTTCGTCACTCGTCCCGATTCAATGGAGGCATGAACCCACTATCGAGCATAAATACTCCCTCTTGGAGTTACAAGTATCAACTTGGCCGGAGCCTCTACTAGCAACGGAGACCATGCAAGAACATAAACAACATATATGATAGATTGATAATCAACTTGACATAGTATTCAATATTCATCGGATCCCAACAAACACAACATGTAGCATTACAAATAGATGATCTTGATCATGATAGGCAGCTCACAAGATCTAATATGATAGCACAATGAGGAGAAGACAACCATCTAGCTACTGCTATGGACCCATAGTCCAGGGGTGAACTACTCACACATCGATCCGGAGGCGATCATGGCGATGAAGAGACCTCCGGGAGATGATTCCCCTCTCCGGCGAGGTGCCGGAGGCGATCTCCTGAATCCCCCGAGATGGGATTGGCGGCGGCTGCGTCTGCGGAAGGTTTTTCGTATCGTGGCTCTCGGTGCCGGGGGTTTCGCGACGAAGGCTTTAAGTAGGCGGAAGGGTAGGTTTAGGGGCGACGCGAGGGCCCCACATGCCAGGGCCGCGCGGCCAAGGCCTGGGCCGCGCCGCCCTGTTGTGTTGGCGCCTCGTCGCCCCACTTCGTTTCCCTTTCGGTCTTCTGGAAGCTTCGTGGAAAAATAAGACCCTGGGCGTTGATTTCGTCCAATTCCGAGAATATTTCCTTTGTAGGATTTCCGAAACCAAAAACAGCAGAAAACAACAAGCGGCTCTTCGGCATCTCGTCAATAGGTTAGTGCCAGAAAATGCATAATAATGACATATAATGTGTATAAAACATGTGAGTATCATCATAAAAGTAGCATGGAACATAAGAAATTATAGATACGTTTGAGACGTATCAGCAGCTCTCCTGCGCGTGTCCTTCTGGCTCCGTCTTCATCCTGGAAAAATAAGACTCTTGGCTTTTGTTTCGTCCAATTCCGAAAAACTTTCATGTACAACTTTTCTGAAACACAAAAACAACAGAAAACAGGAACTGGCACTGCGGCACTACGTTAATAGGTTAGTCCCAGAAAATGCTAAAAAGTGTGGAAAAGTGCACATAAAACATATAAGAATTGTAACAAAACAAGCAAGGAACATAAAAAATTATAGATACGTTTGGGACGTATCAGTCCTCCTTTTCTTATCATGTCCCGCAAGTCAGGGACATCGAAATCGACCGCTTGGATTTGCTTCTTTTTCCCCTTCTTTGCTGCCCTAGTGCGACGCCACCACCCCAACCCCACCCGCCGCCGTCCCGCCGCAGCGCCGCTGTACTCGTCGTCGGCTCCATTGTCGCCGCGCGGGAGAGCAGGATCGTACTTGGGGTTGCCTCCGGCGCGTACCTGCCGGCTGTTTTGGGGCCAAACGTTGCCGGTTGCACCGCCCTTCCGCGCCGCCCACGACCTGTTCGGTCAATTGCGCCGATAGGTTTCTTCTCCTATCTTCAGTGCTATTGTGTGCGCGGCCATTGATCCACAGTTTGTACCCACGCAGATGGACATGTGGCATATGCTGCAGAAGTTCCACGCGGAGGTCGTTGACTCCTCTTCCGACGAGGAGTCCGACCAGTCGACGCAAACATTGGCAACTATTGCGGCCTCCATGATCCACAAGTTCACTTCAAATGAGGGGCCGGTGCATCGGGGCTCTGTGAAGGGCCGATCAAAAAACCTGCCGCGCAACAGAGTGCAAGGGTAGCTCCGGCTCCACAAGGACTACTTCCACCTCACCGATCCGATGTTTAAGGAAAAAATGTTCTGGCGCCAATACAGGATGTCAAGGGAGCTGTTCTTGGTCATCCTCCGGGGCATCAGAAACTACGACCCCTACTTCCAATGCAGGCCTGATGCAACAAGTGTGCTAGGCTTCACCTCCTACCAAAAATGCTCCGCGGCTATTCGCATGCTCTCATATGGAATGGTTGCTGATATATTGGATGAGTATCTTCGAAAGGGCGAGAGCACCTGCCTTGAGGCCATGTACAGGTTTTGCCGAGCCGTGATTGTCGTGTTTGGACAGTATTACTGTAGGGAGCCAAATGTTGAGGATACAAGGCGGCTCCTATCTATCAACGACTCTAGAGGGTTGCTTGTGACGGTAAAGCACACGTCCGTTGGGAACCCCAAGAGGAAGGTATGATGAGTACAGCAGCGAGTTTTCTCTCAGTGAGAAACCAAGGTTATCGAACCAGTAGGAGATGAAGATCACGTGAAGGTTGTTAGTGAAGGAGTGTAGTGCGATGCAACACCAGGGATTCCGATGCCAACGTGGAACCTGCACAACACAATCAAACTACTTTGCCCCAACTTAACAGTGAAGTTGTCAATCTCACCGGCTTGCTGAAAACAAAGGATTAAATGTATGGTGTGGAAAATGATGTTTGCTTGCAGAAAACAAAAAAAGAATAATGATTGCAGTAGGTTGTATTTCAGATGTAAAAGAATGGACCGGGGTCCACAGTTCACTAGTGGTGTCTCTCCAATAAGATAAATAACATGTTGGGTAAACAAATTACAGTTGGGCAATTGACAAATAGAGAGGGCATAACAATGCACATACATATCGTGATGACTACTATGAGATTTACTTAGGGCATTACGACAAAGAACATAGACCGCCATCCAGCATGCATCTATGCCTAAAAATTCCACCTTCGGGTTAGCATCCGCACCCCTTCCAGTATTAAGTTGCAAGCAACAGACAATTGCATTAAGTACGTGCGTAATGTAAACAATACAAATATCCTTAGACAAAGCATTGATGTTTTATCCCTAGTGGCAACATCACATCCACAACCTTAGGGTTTGTTTGTCACTCCCCAGATTCAATGGAGACATGAACCCACTATCTAGCATAAATACTCCCTCTTGGAGTCACAAGTATCAACTTGGCCGAGCCTCTACTAGCAACGGAGAGCATGCAAGATCATAAACAACACATATATGATAGATCAATAATCAACTTGACATAGTATTCCATATTCATCGGATCCCAACAAACACACCATGTAGCATTACAAATAGATGATCTTGATCATGATAGGCAGCTCACAAGATCTAAACATGATGGCACAATAGGAGAAGACAACCATCTAGCTATCGCTATGGACCCGTAGTCCAAGGATGAACTACTCACGCATCAGTCCGGAGGCGGGCATGGTGATGTACAGCCCTCCGGTGATGATTCCCCTCTCCGGCAGGGTGCCGGAGGAGATCTTCTGAACCCCCGGGTTAGGGTTGACGGCGGCGGCGTCTCTGGAAGTGTTCTGGTATTTTGGCTCTCGGTACTAGGGTTTTCGGGGACGAAGGAATAAATAGGCGAAGGGGCAACGTCGGGGGAGCCAGGGGGCTCCCTCCCCACGTCACGGCGCGGCTGTGGGCCCCCCGCGCCGCCATATGGGGAGGGCCCCTGCTGGCCTTCCTCGACTCCTCTTCGGTCTTCTGGAACACTCCGTGGAAAATAGGGCCGTGGGCTTTTGTTTCGTCCAATTCCGAGAATATTTGTAAAACAACTTTTCTGAAATAAAAAACAGCAGAAAACGAGAGCGGCACTGTGGCATCTTGTTAATAGGTTAGTCCCAGAAAATGCATAAAAACATTATAAAGTGTGAATAAAACATGTAGGTATTGTCATAAAACTAGCATGGAACATAAGAAATTATAGATACGTTGGAGACGTATCAAGGGTTCCTAGGAATGATTGGGAGCATAGATTGCATGCACTGGGAGTGGAAAAACTGTCCATTTGGATGGCAGGGTCAGTACAGCGGGCATGAGGAGGGACAGACTGTCATTGTTGAAGCTGTCATATCTCAAGATTTACGGATTTGGCATTCATTCTTTGGCATGGTTGGTTCCAACAATGACATCAATGTGTTGCACCAATCACCGGTTTTCAACGGGCTCATGCAAGACTTAGCTCGTCGGGTGAGCTATGAGGTCAATGGAAATGAATATGACAAGCCATATTATCTAGCTGATGGCATCTACCCTGACTGGGCCACACTGGTTAAGACTGTTCGTAATCCAAACTCCGAGAAGACAAGGAGGTTTGCCAAGATGCAAGAGGCTTGCAGGAAAGATGTGGAGCGCGGATTTGGTGTGCCCCAAGATCGTTGGGCAATTTTCCGTCACCCGGTAAGAACATGGTCGCTGAAGACCATGCATGAGGTGATGACATGCTGCGTGATCATGTGCAACATGATCGTTGAGAACGAGCGTCCTGATGGTCGCAACGAGAACCACTGGGAATTCCAAGGTGAGCTGGTTGCGTCACTTCCTGGTGCTTTATCTTGGGAGAAATATCTGCATATGAATGTAGAAGTCACTGACGAGAACGTGTGCAAACGGCTGCAGACGGATCTGATTGAGCATCAGTGGGCATTGGCAGGTGATGTCTACGCACGCTTCTATTCCTGTAGATAGTGTTGGGCCTCCAAGAGCAGAGGTTTGTAGAACAGCAGCAAGTTTCCCTTAAGTGAATCACCCAAGGTTTATCGAACTCAGGGAGGAAGAGGTCAAAGATATCCCTCTCAAGCAACCCTGCAATTACGATACAAGAAGTCTCTTGTGTCCCCAACACACCTAATACACTTGTCAGATGTATAGGTGCACTAGTTCGGCGAAGAGATATTAAAACGCAGATGGTATAGATGGTGGTAGATGGTAATTGCGATATGAAGTAAATATTGCAGCAAGTAAACATGAAATAGAACAGTAAGTAAGTGGTGTTTGCAGTATTGGAAACAAGGCCTAGGGATCCTACTTTCACTAGTGGACACTCTCAGCATTGATCACATAATAAATAAGTTCTCTTCCTTTGTACTACTTTCAAAGACTCTATTGTTGGATAACAAACACCATTCATTGTGTAGGGCTACGAGAGCACCCTCAAGCCGGAGTAAACAAGCTCCACAACGTCATAAAGGAATCACACAAGAAGCAAACACTATCACTGTCACACCATAGAGAGTAATTCCGGAGTTCATATAAAGTAACTCTAGAGTGCATAGTAATAGTTAACTTCACAATCTACAAGAGATCTCGATCATAACCTACGCCAAGTACTACATGATGCACACACTGTCCACATTACATCATGAAGGAGGAATAGACTACTTTAATAACATCACTAGAGTAGCACATAGATTAATAGTGATACAAAGCTCATCATATGGATCTCAATTATGCAAGGCAATTCATGAGATCATTGTATTGGGGTACATGAGAGAGAGATTAACCACATAGCTACCGGTAGAGCCCTCAGCCTCGGGGGAGAATAACTCCCTCCTCATCATGGAGACAGCGATGGCGGTGAAGATGGCGGTGGAGATGCCTTCCGGGGGCACTTCCCCGTCCCGGCAGGGTGCCGGAACAGAGACTTCTGTCCCCCGAATTGGAGTTTCGCGATGGCGGCGGCTCTGGAAGGTTTTCTGGTGTTTCATCAATCCGTCTCGAAGTTTTAGGTCACGACGACTTAAATAGGCGAAGAGGCGGAGTTGGAGGGGCCACGGGGGTCCCACACACTAGGGGGGCGCCCCCCGGGCTGCGCCGCCACCACGTGTGGGGCCCCCAGGGCTCCCCTCTGGTCCCTCTCTGGCTCTCTGGAAGCTTCCGGGAAAAATAAGGTTCTGGGCGTTGATTTCGTCTGATTCCGAGAATATTTCCTTTGTACGATTTCTGAAACCAAAAACAGCAGAAAACAACAACTGGCCCTTCGGCATCTCGTCAATAGGTTAGTTCCGGAAAATGCATCAAAACGATATAAAGTATGAATAAAACATGTAGGTATTATCATAAAACTAGCATGGAACATCAGAAATTATAGATACGTTGGAGACGTATCAGCAGGCCATGAAGACCATGCCTAGAGGAATACCATCTTATTTTCATGTAGACTTTTTAAATTTTGGATGTAATAACTATGACTTGGTTGAAACTCTTCATTTTGTTGTTTTCAAACTTCATAATTCATGCCGACGCTGAAATGCGTCGAGCCGCTGGAGGCACCCCCAGGCGCAAACGGACACGCGGAAAAAACGGTCTTTCTCGCGTCCGTCGCGCGACGCAAACGGACACGAGGACACCGATTTGCGTCGCACCGCTGGAGATGCCCTAACCAGATGGAAACACTACTAGAAAACCCCTAATCAGTGGCGCACCTATTTTAGGCATCAATGGCGCACTAATAGTGTGCCACTACTAACACGCCACTGCTAATACTAGCAGTGGCGCACTAGTGATGCGCCACTACTAATCCAGCTACTATTGGCGCACCTTGTGGTGCGCCACTACTAGTGGTAGAGGTGCGCCATTAATAACCCCATAGGATGGGCACTGCTGTAGCGATGTGTGCGTCATTGCTAACTTTAAAATTAAAAAAAGGCCAAGTGGACCTAGATGTCAGGAGGTGGGCACTGCACTTTATTCTCAGTGTTGACTAGTCCAAATTAACACTGCACTTTTATTCCTTTTCTAGAGACACTGTAGTATTATTCAGAGCGTTTAATAGTCCAAATTCCAAATTAGCCTAAATGAAAAATTACAATCAAAGTTTGTAAACTTTGTAATTAGGACCCAAAAAGGGGGGAAAAGCCATCTGGTCCTCGATCTCCATCTGGCTCATCCTCCATCTGCAGCCTGCGATCGGGTGTCGATCTGGCTCGTCCTCGGTCTAGACCTCCCGCAACGCCACGAGTTGAGCTCGACGGTGAGCGCCCAGAACCCGACGGCGGCAGTCGTGGTGACGATGGCGCTGAGGGACATGGCGGTCAGGGCCGCGACCGGGAAGTGGACGGAGTTGGGGAGAGGTTGAGCGCGAGATGTGGCCCTTGCGCGGGGAGAAGGGCGGCGCGGAGAGCGCGGTGGCGGCGCCAACCATCGCGTGCCAGAGAGCTCGGCGAATATGGTCATGCGGCTCGTGGCGGCGTCGAGGTAGGTGAAGATGTCCAGGTCGGCCTAGAGAGGCACATCCGCGTGCTTCCTCCGGATAGCGCGTGTGGCGGCGCAGTAGCCGCTCCACGGGTCCACCTCCGCCGTCTCCGACCGGGCGCTTGATGGCGTGTACTCGACGTATGCGGACACGCTGTTGGGGAACCCTAAGAGGAAGGTGTGATGAGCACAGAAGCAAGTTTTCCCTCAATACGAAACCAAGGTTTAATCGACCAGTAGGAGAAAGGCGTGACTTCTGAAGGTGTTGCTGACTGACTAGTGGTAGGGCGCATTACCGGCGTCAGCAACAACGTGGAACCTGCACACAACACAACCATAGTACTTTTCCCCAACTTACAGTGAGGTTGTCAATCTCACCGGTTTGCTGAACACAAAGCATTAGACGTATCGAATGGACGGAGGTATTTGCAGAAAGTAAACAAAATAGGATTGTTGTTGAATTTATAAGTAAAGGAAATAGGACCGGGGTCCACAGTTCACTAGAGGTGTCTCTCCATAAAGAAATAGCAGGTTGGGTAAACAAATTACAGCTGGGCAATTGACAGAATATCGACCATACATGAAAAGATGATTACTATGATAATTTGGTATTGGTCATTACAACATAATACATAGACCGTAATCCAACTGCGTCTATGACTAACAATCCACCTTCAGGTTAGCGTCTGCACCCCTTCCAGTATAAAGTTGCAAGCAACTTACTATTGCATTAAGCAATGTGTTGTAAAGTAAACTATAGAGTTACCCTTGGATAAAATATTGTTGGGTTATCCCTAGTAGCAACAACACATCTACAACCTTAGAAGTTATAAAGTCACTCTCCCAGGAAACTAGAGGCATGAACCTACTATCGAGCATAAATACCCCCTCTTGAAGTCACAAGTATCCACTTGGCTAGAGTTTCTACTAGCAACGGAGAGCATGCAAGATTACAAATAACATATGACATGAATATATAATCAATCTTAACATAGTATTCAACATTCATCGGATCCCAGCAAACCAAACATAGAGGATTACATAAAGATGATCTTGATCATGTAGGGCAGCTCAAAAGATCGATACATGAAGCACAAAGTGGAGAAGACAACCATCTAGCTACTGCTATGGACCCATAGTCCAGGGATGAACTACTCACGAATCACTTCGGAGGTGTGCATGGCGATGTATATGCTTCTGGCGATGATTTCCCCCTCCAGCAGGGTACCAGGAAGAGCTTCAGAACCCCTCGAGATGGGTTCGGCGATGGCGGCCGCGACAGGACTTTTTGTGGATTTTGGCTCGGGTATCCAGGGTTTTCCCGAGAAGATGTATAAATAGGCGGAGGATTCAGCTCGGTGGGATGCCTGTGGGCCTCACACCTACCCTAGGCGCAGACCAGCTCCAGGCCGCGCCTAGGGGTGGTCTGGGAGCCCTGGTGCGTGATACGTCCATTTTGCATCACTATTTTATATCATAATTTACTGTTATTCATTGATATATTTCATATTTAGAGATGATACTTATGTTATTTCATCTATTTTGCATGTTTCATGATTATTGGAGGATCATTCACCGGAGTCAGGATTCTGCTGGAAAAAGCACCGTCAGAATGCAATATTTCTGGAGATCAATAATTGACGGAGATTACACCGAAGATCTTATTCTTCCAGAAGAATGAGCCAGCCGAGGAGGGCCGCCATGGCCCCCCCATAGGCCGGCGCGGGCCCTGGCCTGGCCGCGCCGCCTTGTGGGGAGGGGGCCCACAGCCCCCTTCGGTCGCCTCTCTTTTGCGTACTTCTTCTCCCCGAAAACCTAAGCTCCAGGAGGATAATCGCGAAGAGACACAGCCGCCTCTGCGGGGCGGAAAACACCAGAGAGAAAAGAGCTCTCCGGCAGGCTGAAATCCGCCGGGGAAATTCCCTTCCGGAGGGGGAAATCGACGCCATCGTCACCGTCATCGAGCTGGACTTCATTGGGATCATCATCACCATCATCTCCGCCATCGTCACCGCCATCTCGACCGCTGCACCTCGTCACCGCTGTAACATCTAGGGTTGAATCTTGATTGTTTGGTAGGGGAAACTCTCCCGGTATTGATTACTCCTTGTTATTGATGCTATTGAGTGAAACTATTGAACCAAGGTTTATGTTCAGAGTGTTATTCATCATCATATCACCTCTGATCATGTTCCATATGATGTCTCGTGAGTAGTTCGTTTTGTTTTTGAGGACATGGGTGAAGTCTAAATGTTAGTAGTGAACTATGTTGAGTAATATTCAATGTTATGATATTTAAGTTGTGGTGTTATTCTTCTAGTGGTGTCATGTGAACGTCGACTACATGATACTTCACCTTTATGGGCCTAGGGGAATACATCTTGTATTCGTTTGCTAATTGTGGGGTTGCCGGAGTGACAGCAACCTGAACCGTATATCGATGCAGGAGGGATAGCAGGATCTCAGAGTTTAAGGCTGTGGTTAGATTTATCTTAATTACTTTCTTGTATTTGCGGATGCTTGCAAGAGGTATAATCACAAGTATGTATTAGTCCTAGGAAGGGCGGTGCATTAGCATAGGTTCACCCACACAACACTTATCAAAACAATGAAGATTAATCAGCTATATGAAGCGAAAGCACTAGACTAAATTCCCGTGTGTCCTCAAGAACGTTTGGTCATTATAAGTAAACAAACCGGCTTGTCCTTTGTGCTAAAAAGGGCCACTCGCTGCAACTATTTCTCTCGCATTTTATTTACTTGTACTTTATTTATCTGCAATATCAAAACCCCCTGAATACTTGTCTGTGAGCATTTACAGTGAATCCTTCATCGAAACTGCTTGTCAACACCTTCTGCTCCTCGTTGGGTTCGACACTCTTATTTATCGAAAGTACTATGATACACCCCCTATACTTGTGGGTCATCAAGACTATTTTCTGGCGCCGTTGCCGGGGAGTGAAGAGCTATTGGTAAGTGGAACTGGTAAGGGAAACCTTTACTGTACGTGCTGATTTTATTTCTCGCTTGCTTGCTATAATTCATTATGGAGAGATCTTCTCTTGAATTCCTATTTGGAAAATCTACTACTACTCGCAAAGGTAGTGGATGAGGCGCCAGGTGAGAAAGAGGTTCCATACAAAATACCTATGAAAATTATTGAACGTGTTGTGGATAACCGCTATGAAGGGGATGGAACAGTCCATCCTGGAGATCATTTACTGTTTTTACATGAATTATGCGGGTTATTCAAATGTGCAGGTATTGCTATGGATGAAGTTAGGAAGAAACTATTCTCTATATCGCTGTCTGGTAAAGCAGCGCATTGGTATAAATTGCTGAAGAATGGGGATTCTCTTGATTGGAAGGATATTGTGCCTTTATTTTATTCTAAATTCTATCCTCCAAGTGAAATTCACAAAGACCGGAACCGCATATATAATTTCTGGCCTCATGATGGAGAGAGTATTGCCCAAGCATGGGGTAGATTGAAGTCTTTAATGCTCAAATGCCCCATTCATGAGCTTCCTGGTAATATTATCATTGATAATATCTATGCAAGACTTTCTTTTCAAGATAAAACCTTGCTGGATACTACTTGTTCTGGATCATTTACACGCAACAAAGAAGAGTTTAAAAGGGACCTTCTTGATCGGATTCAGGAGAATACTGAAGGATGGGAGAATGACAAAGATAGAGAGTCAGGTATAAACTATGATTATAAATGCATTGAAATTTTTATGGATACTGATAAATTTCGCAATATGAGTGCTACTTATGGTCTTGACCCTCAAGTTGTTGCAAATTTTTATAAAGCTTTTGCCTCTCATTTTGAATTACCTAGGAAGAATTTTGATAAGTATCATGAACCGTACAAAGATAAAACTGATTCATCTATAAATAAATGTGCTGTAATTGAAACTATTGATCATATCCTGCCTGAAGCTTATATTGAAAAAACTCCTTTCCCTGTTAAAATGAAGGAGTATTCTGTTATAACTAGTGCGGTTAATAAAAGTGCAAAGAAACCTATAGAACCTGAAGAACAAATAAAGGTTGAACTTGCTATTGCAATAGTTAAGGATCTTGTGACTTGAAAATGTAGAAGATGGTCATATTATTTTCACGTGAAGATGCTTCTAATATTGTTTCGCATCCTAATAAGTCTAGGCAAGCCAGTGTTCCTATGCTCTCTGTTAGAATTGGTGATCATTGTTATTATGGTTTATGCGACATTGGTGCAAGTATTAGTGCCATACCTTATGAACTTTATACGGAAATCATGCATGAAATTGGTTCTTGTGAACTTAAAGATATTGATGTGGTTATTCGGCTAGCTAATAGAGAAAATATGTCTCCTATTGGTATTGTTCGAGATGTGGAAGTTCTATGTGGTAAGATTAAATATCCTGCTGACTTCTTGGTACTTGGTTCTGCTACTAGTAAGACTTGTCCTATTATTTTTGGTAGACCTTTTCTAAATACTTGTGGAGCTGTTATAGATTGCAAGAAGGAAAAAATTGTGACTAAATTTGCTGGTGAATCTTATGAGTTTAATTTCTCTAAATTTGCCAAAACTCCTTATAAAGCTGATTTGCCTAATAATGATTTTAGAGTTGAACAGTGTGCGTCTATTACTCTTGCTCCTAATAATCCTTTGCAGCAACATTTGGAGGATAGTGAGAGTGAAGTCTTTAGGGAAGAAATGAATGAGCTTGATGAAATTTTCCTTCGTCAACCTATTCTTAAACATGACTTACCGGTTGAAGATCTAGGTACAATACCACCACCAAAGGAAGATCCTGTTTTCGATTTGAAACCATTACCTGATAATTTTAAGTATGCTCATATTGATGATAAGAAAATATATCCTGTTATTATTAGTTCTAAGCTTTCAGATTTTGAGGAAGAAAGGTTATTGGAAATATTGAAGAAACACCGAGGAGCAATTGGCTACACTCTTGATGACTTGAAGGGGATTTCCCCCTCTATTTGCCAACATGCTATCAACATGGAAGATGATGCAAAGCTCGTTGTTGAACATCAGCGTCATCTAATTCCTAAGATGAAGGATGTGGTAAGGAATGAGGTATTGAAACTTCTTGAAGCGAGATATTATATATCCTATTGCTGATAGTAGATGGGTTAGTCCTGTGCATTGTGTTCCTAAGAAAGGAGGAATGATCTGTTGTGCCTAATGATAATGATGAGCTCATCCCTCAAAGAGTAGTTGTAGGGTATAGAATGTGCATTGATTATCGAAAAGTTAATAAGGTTACTAAGAAAGATCATTACCCTTTACCCTTTATTGATCAAATGTTAGAAAGGTTGTCTAAAAATACTCATTTTTGCTTTCTTGATGGTTATTCTGGGTTCTCACAAATTGTTGTTAAAACTAAAGATCAAGAGAAAACCACTTTCACTTTTCCCTATGGAACTTATGCTTATAGACGTATGCCTTTTGGTCTATGTAATGCTCCTGCTACTTTTCAAAGATGCATGTCTGCTATTTTTCATGGCTTTTGTGAGAATATTGTAGAGGTATTCATGGATGATTTTTCTGTCTATGGGAATTCTTTTGATAATTGCTTGCGAAACCTTGATAAAGTTTTGCAGAGATGTGAAGAAACTAACCTTGTTCTTAATTGGGAGAAATGCCACTTTATGGTTAATGAAGGAATTGTATTGGGACATAAAATTTCCGAGAGAGGTATTGAAGTTGATAGAGCTAAAGTTGAAGCAACTGAGAAGATGCCCTATCCTAGGGACGTTAAAGGTATTCGTAGTGTTCTTGGTCATGCTGGGTTTTATAGGAGATTTATTGAAGATTTCTCCAAGATTTCAAAGCCTCTTACTAATCTTCTTCAAAAAGATGTACCTTTTGTTTTTGATGATGATTGTAAGGAAGCTTTTGAAACTCTAAAGAAAGCCTTAACAACTGCTCCTGTAGTTGAACCTCCTGATTGGAATTTACCTTTTGAAATTATGTGTGATGCTAGTGATTTTGCTGTAGGTGCTGTTCTTGGACAGCGAGTAGATAAAAAATTGAATGTTATTCATTATGCTAGCAAAACTCTTGATGCTGCTCAAAGAAATTATGCTACAACTGAAAAAGAATTATTAGCTGTAGTGTTTGCTTGTGATAAGTTTAGATCCTATATTGTTGATTCAAAAGTCACAATTCATACTGATCATGCTGCAATTAGGTACCTTATGGAAAAGAAAGATGCTAAGCCTAGGCTTATTAGATGGGTGCTTCTTTTGCAAGAATTTGATTTACATATTATAGATAGAAAAGGTGCTGATAATCCTGTTGCTGATAATTTGTCTAGATTGGAAAATATTGCTTATGATCCTGTTCCCGTTAATGATAGTTTTCCAAATGAACAATTGGCTGTAATAAAGGTGAGCTCGCGAGATAGTCCTTGGTATGCTGATTATGCTAACTTTATTGTTTCCAAGTACTTGCCTCCGACCTTTTCAGTTCAGCAAAGGAGGAAATTCTTTTATGACTTGAGGCATTATTTTTGGGATGACCCACACTTATATAAAGGAGTGGATGGTATTATGCGAAGATGTGTTCCGAATATGAACAACAAGAGATATTGAGTAAGTGTCATGGTAGTGCTTATGGAGGACATCACGCCGGAGATAGAACCGCTCAAAAAGTTCTACAATCAGGTTTCTATTGGCCAACTCTCTTCAAAGATGCAAGAAAGTTTATTTTATCTTGTGATGAATGTCAAAGGGTTGGTAATATCTCCATACGCAATGAAATGCCTATGAACTATATTCTTGTTATTGAACCATTCGATTGTTGGGGATTTGACTTCATGGGTCCTTTCTCTTCTTCAGAAGGTAACACTCATATACTTGTCGCTGTTGATTATGTTACTAAATGGGTGGAAGCCATACCCACAAAAAGTGATGATGGTGAGACCTCTTTAAGAATGCTTTTAGATATTATTTTTCCTAGATTTGGAGTTCCTAGATATCTTATGACTGATGGAGATTATCATTTTATTCATGGTGGTTTTAGAAAAACTCTTGCTAAATATGGTATTAATCATAGGATTGCTTCCTCTTATCATCCTCAAACTAGTGGGCAAGTAGAATTATCAAATAGAGAAATTAAATCTATCTTGGGAAAGACTGTTAATAAATCTAGAAAGAACTGGGCTAGTAAATTGAAGGAAGCACTATGGGCTTATAGAACTGCTTATAAAAATCCCATGGGTATGTCACCTTATAAAATGGTTTATGGGAAAGCTTGTCATTTACCTTTAGAACTAGAGCACAAAGCGTATTGGGCTGTAAGAGAACTAAATAAAGATCCTAAACTTGTCGGTAAGAAGAGATTGCTACAATTGAGTTCTCTAGATGAATGGAGAAGTGAATCTTATGAAAATGCTAAACTCTTTAAAGAGAGAGTTAAGAAATGGCATGATAGAAAAATTATCAAAAGAGAATTTAATGTTGGAGATAAAGTCCTATTGTATCGGTCTCGTCTCAGATTTTTTGCAGGGAAATTACTCTCAAAATGGGAAGGACCATATGTCATTGTGGAGGTGTATCGTTCAAGGGCAATTAAAATTAGTTCTCTGCAAGGAGATGCCACACAAGTGGTGAATGGACAAAGACTCAAGCATTATATCTCCGGTGATTCTTATAATGAAGATGTTGATGTTATTCAAGTGGTAACTCCGGAAGCTTTCATCAAAGGCCAAATTGACAGTTCTGCAGAGTTCGACTTTGAATAGGTAAAAGTACTGGTAATAAAAAGTCCGCGTTTAACTTTCCGAACAATGTTTTTCCTATTTTCGGAAAATATGAAAAATTACAAGATCGAAACGGAGTGGAGGAGGCGCACGAGGGCGTGCCCCCATAGGCCGGCGCGGGCCCCAGCCTGGCCGCGCCGCCCTATGAGGACGGCCCCTCGGTGTCCCTCTCCGACTCTGGTTCGACCTGGTACTTTCCTTCTGTCGTGAAAATTTCTGCTATATAATCCCCCGGACCCCTGGAGGTCCGTATATCGTTTTCTCGTCGTATTTTGTTTCGAGCTGTTTTCTGTCAGGATCTGTTTTTGATCTAGAAGCACCATGGTCTCCAACAACAAGGACAAGGGGCCTTTGGAGGAGGATATTCAAGACCCCAATTTGAAGGAAGAAGTCGAGATTGAGGAGTTAAAGGAGCTGGTTAAGAAGCTTATCAAGGATTCACCATCACCACCGACGGAGTAATTCATCATTGGTATTGGCATCCCCTTGGTTTGTTCCAAGCTTGGGGGAGTGCCGCGGTATCACATCATCACTATCTTTTACCTTTTTACTATCAAGTAGTGTCATATCATGAGTAGGGAAGTTATCATATAAGATGGTTGCAGTGTGGAAGTATCTCTCTTTAGTTAGTTATCTATGTATCCCTTGGTGTGAGTTATCGTTATGGAATATTAATGAGAAGTTCTATCATTTACATATTGCACATCTTATTTTAGTTTGCAATCTCTATTATATGATTGATCTTGTTGTTAAGTATTGGTATCACTTTGGGAGCATTGAGTAAATCTATTTGGTTTTGGCAAACTTAGCATTGGTCAATAGTAACAACACTTTGAGTTTAAGTAGAAAAGAGAAAATACATGTAGATATGTTGTTTCATTATCTTTCCTTCTTGTTAGCTATGAGCTTAGTATTCTGAAGTTAAAATTGTTTGTGCTTACAAGGAAGATGCATGATTGGTTCTATCACATGTATATTTGTTTGTTTCCCTCAACTCTTATGCTTGCTAATCAACCTTGCTAGCCAAATACCTGTACTGAGAGGGAATGCTTCTTGTGCATCCAAACTCTTAAACCAAACCTATGCCATCAGTGTCCACCATAACTACCTATTATGTGGTATTTTGCGCCATTCCAAGTAAATACTTCATGTGCTACCTTTAAACAATTTTAAAAGTTATCATCCCTTATTTGTGTCAATGTTTTATGGCTCATGAGGAAGTATGTGGTGTTTTATCTTTCAATCTTGTTGGGCAGCTTTCATTAATGGACTAGTGGCTTCATCCACTTATCCTATAATTTTGCAAAAAGAGCTGGCAACGGGGTTCCCAGCCCCAATTAATTAACTCTCATTAATAATCCTCTTCACATGTTTTGCTCCGATTCATCGGTAAGCAACTTAATTTTGCAATAGACACTCCTCCATGGTATGTGAAATGTTGGAAGGCACCCGAAGATTCGGTTAGCCATGGCTTGAGAAAGCAAAGGTTGGGAGGAGTGTCATCCTTAAATAAACTAAAGTACATGTGTAAACAAAAGAGAAGAGGGATGATCTACCTTGCTGGTAGAGATAACGTCCTTCATGGGAGCCACTCTTTGGAGGTCTGTTTGGCAAGGGGGTTAGAGTGCCAACTACCATTCGTTGACAACAACAAACACCTCTCAAAACTTTACTTTTATGCTCTCTATATAATTTCAAAACTTGAAAAGTTCTAGCACATGATTTAATCCCTGCTTCCCTCTGCGAAGGGCCTATCTTTTACTTTCATGATGAGTCAGTAAACGTATTTCCCTCCATCTTAAGTAAGCAATTGAGTTGTTGAGATCCAACCATCTATATTGTGATTTATTTAATCATGCCTTTTATTCTTTCTTGTTCAGTACAAGTTTTATCTGAATGAATATAGCTTTGAAGGTTATCAATGATTATGAGGAGATTATTATGATTGAGTATGCAAGTAGTGCTATAAGCTTTAATATAAGAGCGCTGCTCGATAAATAAGTACAATCTGTTAACTGTTCTTTGACCAAGAACGAAGTTTGCCATCACCAATTATGATTTCCTATGCACCTTTATTTGTGATTTCCTTTTACTTGTTTCAAGTTGAATCATATTGGGAAGTTGTTCACTAGAATGTCTTGTGTGAATTAATATGATGCTTCTTGTCCGTATTTTATTTATCGACTCTTCACTCCATAAACATGTGGTCTTGTTTACCGAGTTCAGTTTGCTTGGGGACAAGCGAAGTCTAAGCTTGGGGGGGGGTTGATACGTCCATTTTGCATCACTATTTTATATCATAATTTACTCGTTATTCATTGATATATTTCATATTTAGAGATGATACTTATGTTATTTCATCTATTTTGCATGTTTCATGATTATTGGAGGATCATTCACCGGAGTCGGGATTCTCACTGGAAAAGCACCGTCAGAATGCAATATTTCTGGAGATCAATAATTGACGGAGATTACACCGAAGATCTTATTCTTCCAGAAGAATGAGCCAGCCAAAAGGAGGAGCCGAGGAGGGCCGCCATGGGCCCCCCATAGGCCGACGCGGGCCCTGGCCTGGCCGCGCCGCCTTGTGGGGAGGGGGCCCACAGCCCCGTTCGGCCGCCTCTCTTTTGCGTACTTCTTCTCCCCGAAAACCTAAGCTCCAGGAGGATAATCGCGAAGAGACACAGCCACCTCTGCGGGGCGGAAAACACCAGAGAGAAAAGAGCTCTCCGGCAGGCTGAAATCCGCCGGGAAATTCCCTCCCGGAGGGGGAAATCGACGCCATCGTCACCGTCATCGAGCTGGACTTCATTGGGATCATCATCACCATCATCTCCGCCATCGTCACCGCCATCTCCACCACTGCACCTCGTCACCGCTGTAACATCTAGGGTTGAATCTTGATTGTTTGGTAGGGGAAACTCTCCCGGTATTGATTACTCCTTGTTATTGATGCTATTGAGTGAAACTATTGAACCAAGGTTTATGTTCAGATTGTTATTCATCATCATATCACCTCTGATCATGTTCCATATGATGTCTCGTGAGTAGTTCGTTTAGTTCTTGAGGATATGGGTGAAGTCTAAATGTTAGTAGTGAACTATGTTGAGTAATATTCAATGTTATGATATTTATGTTGTGGTGTTATTCTTCTAGTGGTGTCATGTGAACGTCGACCACATGATACTTCACCTTTATGGGCCTAGGGGAATACATCTTGTATTCGTTTGCTAATTGTGGGGTTGCCGGAGTGACAAGCAACCCGAACCCCGTTGGTATATCGATGCGGGAGGGATAGCGGGATCTCGTAGTTTAAGGCCGTGGTTAGATTTATCTTAATTACTTTCTTGTATTTGCGGATGCTTGCAAGGGGTATAATCACAAGTATGTATTAGTCCTAGGAAGGGCGGTGCATTAGCATAGGTTCACCCACACAACACTTATCAAAACAATGAAGATTAATCGGCTATATGAAGCAAAAGCACTAGACTAAATTCCCGTGTGTCCTCAAGAACGTTTGGTCATTATAAGTAAACAAACCGGCTTGTCCTTTGTGCTAAAAAGGATTGGGCCACTCGCTGCAACTATTACTCTCGCATTTTATTTACTTGTACTTTATTTATCTGCAATATCAAAACCCCCTGAATACTTGTCTGTGAGCATTTACAGTGAATCCTTCATCGAAACTGCTTGTCAACACCTTCTGCTCCTCGTTGGGTTCGACACTCTTATTTATCGAAAGTACTACGATACACCCCCTATACTTGTGGGTCATCAGTGCGCCTCTTCGTCTCCCCTCCGGACTTCATGTTCGTTTTGGTAGCCCGCGCCTAGGGGTGGTCTGGGCGCCCTAGTGCGTCTCTTCGTCCTCCCTCCGAACTTCGTCTTCGTTTCGGTAAAATATTGACTTCGGCTTTTGTTTCGTCCAATTCCGAGCATATTTCTTATACGACTTTTCTGAAATACAAAAACAGCAGAAAACAGGGAACTGACACTGTGGCATCTTGTTAATAGGTTAGTGCCGGAAATCATGCAAAAGTGCAATGAAGTGTAAACAAAACACATATGCATTGGTGTAAAACAAGTATGGAGCATAAAAATTATAGATACGTTTGAGACGTATCAGCCATTACCACCAGTTTGCCGCGCCGCCGTAGGGATGAGAGAAAGGGGAGAGGGAGAGTGGTGGGTGCGATAGGAACATAAAGTGGGAGAGAGGGACATGGAGCCTGGAGGCATGTGCCGTCGGTGATAGGAAGAGAAAGTGGTGTGGTGCGGTTGGTGCTGCGTGGTGTCATCGGTGCGTGGTGGGGCCGGGAGCCATGTGCGCTGCCTCTCGCTTAGCAGGTGGCACACCAAATACTGGAGCATGGCCGCGTGGGCAGAAAAGGAACAAGGGTCACGTGGGGGCGCGGTAGTGAATTATTGGAGAGAGAGGAGAAAGAAGGGCGCGTTAGTGGCGCACGACGTCTCGCGGTGCGCCATAGCTATTAGAACATGTATCACCTGCACTCAACTATGTTTATACATTCTAGTGGCGCATCTCTAAATCTCTAAATATAGTGCACCATTGCTAATCTGTTAGTAGTGGCGCACCAAGTAGTGGTGCGCCATTGGTAAGTCTCCTATCCGTAAATAGACATGGGTCCACCCCTCCCTAGGCTTATTAGTGGAGCACCACTTCTTGGTGCGCCACTGCTATCTGTGATAGCAGTGGCGCACCAAAAAGTGGTGTGCCACTGCTAAGTCTGCGGGAGGGGGTGTCTGGCAGATCCATAGTGGTGGCGCACCACTCACCAGGTGTGCCACTAGTAACATGGTTATCAGTGGAGCACCACTTTTTGGTAGCAGTGGCGCACCTATGTAGTGGTGCGCCACTGCTAGTCATCTTACGGCTAGGCCTTTTTCTAGTACTGAAAATAATTAATGTCAAATGCCCACATATGTGCAATGTACATTGAGAAGAGTGGAATATGTTTTACCATGTCAACGGCCGAGGCGCCGCTTATTTCCCTTCTCCTCACCATCTCAATTGAGTCTTGAAACATGCTACACACTGGATGGATGAAGCCCTATGTCTTTGAAAGGGAGAGATATTTTCGATCACCGTGAAGGGGTTTGCGGGAACTTTCTATGCTCATGGAAGTATTTTTCCACCCGTCACCAATATGCAAATACCTTTTGCACGACACCGTGAAAGTGGATCTTGTGAAATCTCAATCCAAGCAAGCCATAGCAACTTGTGATTTTCGGTGGTGTAGCTCGCAGTACTTTGGCTCACCTTCTTGGCGTCGGCAGCCGTCGCGGCAAGTGATGCGGCCAGTGTCGCGGTTGTTGCTTGGGTGATGCCCTCGCCCATGGAGAAGCAATCGTTCCAAAACAATGGCTGATTGGCAATGGAGTAACCCTCTTGTTGAGTCTCATCATATTGATTCTCATATCGAGTGCACATGACATCGTCCTCATGGACACCACCATTGATCATGACATGCATGATGCTCTCGCTGTTGTTTTCGATGAATTCCTATGCAGAAATTGGCCATAACAAGCTGCGGACACAACTGACTTGCAATGGGAACAAAATAAGCGAACAAGTTGAGTAGCCATGCCAGTGGGAAATAAATTACCATCTTGCTAGCCGAATGTACTTGGCCAGTCATTCCGTCGAACAGATTGACTGGTAGCAACATATCGGTGACAGAGATGCGATGTTGCTTATTCGCCCCCAACGATGTTGTGTCTCCGACCGTGGGAGTGTGGTCGATGTAGATGGCTTGCCCCGACGTACTCGACGACGTCGAACGGGGATCACCGAGCCGGGAGAGCGTGCATCCACGCCTCCCGTGGTCGCCATCATAGGATGGTGTATGCGGGCTGATACGTCTCCGACGTATCGATAATTTCTTATGTTCCATGCCACATTATTGATGATATCTACATGTTTTATGCATACTTTATGTCATATTTATGCATTTTCCGGCACTAACCTATTAACGAGATGCCGAAGAGCCGATTGTCGTTTTCTGCTGTTTTTGGTTTCAGAAATCCTAGTAAGGAAATATTCTCGGAATTGGACGAAATCAACGCCCAGGGGCCTATTTTGCCACGAAGCTTCCAGAAGACCGAAGAGAAGACGAAGTGGGGCCACGGGGTGACGACACGCCAGGGCGGCGCGGCCTGGGCCCTGGCCGCGCGGCCCTGCTGTGTGGGTCCCCCGTGATGCCCTTCGACCTGCCCTTCCGCCTACTTAAAGCCTCCGTCGCGAAACCCCCAGTACCGAGAGCCACGATACGGAAAACCTTACTGAGACGCCGCCGCCGCCAATCCCATCTCGGGGGATTCAGGAGATCGCCTCCGGCACCCTCGCCGGAGAGGGGAATCATCTCCCGGAGGACTCTTCATCGCCATGATCGCCTCCGGAGTGATGAGTGAGTAGTTCACCCCCGGACTATGGGTCCATAGCAGTAGCTAGATGGTTGTCTTCTCCTCATGTGCTTCATTGTCGGATCTTGTGAGCTGCCTAACATGATCAAGATCATCTATCCGTAATTCTATATGTTGTGTTTGTCGGGATCCGATGGATAGAGAATACTATGTTATGTTGATTATCAATCTATTACCTATGTGTTGTTTATGATCTTGCATGCTCTCCGTTATTAGTAGAGGCTCCGGCCAAGTTTTTACTCTTAACTCCAAGAGGGAGTATTTATGCTCGATAGTGGGTTCATGTCTCCGTGAATCTGGGAGTGACAGAAACCTCTAAGGTTATGGATGTACTCGTTGCCACTAGGGATAAAACATTGATGCTATGTCCGAGGATGTAGTTATTGATTACATTACGCACCATACTTAATGCAATTGTCTCGTTGTTTTGCAACTTAATACCGGAAGGGGTTCGGATGATAACCCGAAGGTGGACTTTTTAGGCATAGATGCATGCTCGGATAGCGGTCTATGTACTTTGTCGTAATGCCCAATTAAATCTCACAATACTCATCATATCATGTATGTGCATTGTTATGCCCTCTCTATTTGTCAATTGCCTCGACCGTAATTTGTTCACCCAACATGCTATTTATCTTATGGGAGAGACACCTCTAGTGAACTGTGGACCCCGGTCCATTCTTTTACATTGAATACAATCTATCGCAATTGTTCTTTACTCGTTTTTCGCAAACAATCATCTTCCACACAATACGGTTAATCCTTTGTTACAGCAAGCCGGTGAGATTGACAACCTCACTCGTTTCGTTGCGGCAAAGTACTTTGGTTGTGTTGTGCGGGTTCCACGTTGGCGCCGGAATCTCCGGTGTTGCGCCGCACTACATCCCGCCGCCATCAACCTTCAACGTGCTTCTTGGCTCCTCCTGGTTCGATAAACCTTGGTTTCTTTCCGAGGGAAAACTTGCTGCTCGTGCGCATCATACCTTCCTCTTGGGGTTCCCAACGAACGTGTGAGTTACATGCCATCAAGCTCTTTTTCTGGCGCCGTTGCCGGGGAGATCAAGACACGCTGCAAGGGGAGTCTCCACAATCCAATCTCTTTACTTTGTTTTTGTCTTGCTTTATTTTATTTACTTTCTTGTTTGCTGCATTATATCAAAACACAAAAAAAAATTAGTTGCTAGTTTTACTTTATTTACTGTCTTGCACTCTATATCAAAAACACAAAAAAAAATTAGTTACTTACATTTACTTTATCTAGTTTGCTTTATTTACTACTGTTAAAATGAATACCCCTGAAAATACTAAGTTGTGTGACTTCACAAACACAAATAATAATGATTTCCTATGCACACCTATTGCTCCACTCGCTACTACAGAGCAGAATTCTTTGAAATTAAACCTGCTTTACTTAATCTTGTTATGAGAGAGCAATTTTCCGGTGTTAGTTCCGATGATGTCGCTGCCCATCTTAATAATTTTGTTGAACTATGTGAAATGCAAAAGTATAAGGATGTAGATGGTGATATTATAAAATTGAAATTGTTTCCTTTCTCATTAAGAGGAAGAGCTAAAGATTGGTTGCTATCTTTGCCTAAGAATAGTATTGATTCATGGACTAAATGTAAGGGTGCTTTTATTGGTAGATATTATCCTCCTGCTAAAATTATATCTTTGAGAAGTAGAATAATGAATTTTAAGCAATTAGATAATGAACATGTTGCTCAAGCATGGGAAAGAATGAAATCTTTGGTAAAGAATTGCCCAACCCATGGACTGACTACTTGGATGATCATCCAAACCTTCTATGCAGGACTAAATTTTTCTTCGCGGAACCTATTGGATTCAGCTGCTGGAGGTACCTTTATGTCCATTACTTTGGGGGCGGCTACAAAGCTTCTTGATAATATGATGATAAATTACTCTGAATGGCACACTGAAAGAGCTCCACAAGGTAAGAAGGTAAATTCTGTTGAAGAAACCTCCTCCTTGAGTGATAAGATTGATGTGATTATGTCTATGCTTGTGAATGATAGGACTAATGTTGATCCTAATAATGTTCCATTAGCTTCATTGGTTGCCCAAGAAGAACATGTTGATGTAAACTTCATTAAAAATAATAATTTCAACAACAATGCTTATCGGAACAATTCTAGTAATAACTATAGGCCATATCCTTATAATAATAGTAATGGTTATGGTAATTCTTATGGGAATTCTTACAAAAATAATAGGAGTGTACCCCCTGGTCTTGAAGCTATGCTTAAAGAATTTATTAGTACACAAACTGCTTTTAACAAATCACGTTGAGGAAAAGCTTGATAAAATTGATATTCTTGCTTCTAGAGTTGATAGACTTGCCTCTGATGTTGATCTTTTAAAATCGAAAGTTATGCCTAATATGGATATTGAAAATAAAATTGTTACTATAGCAAATGCCATCCAAGTTAGAATTAATGAGAATATAAGATTAATGGCTGAATTGCGTGCTAGGTGGGATAGAGAAGAAAATGAAAAACTAGCTAAAGAGAATAATGTAGCTGAAGTTTGGACTATTACCACCACTAGTAATGATAATGATTCACATGTTGCTACACCTCCTACTATCAATGGTAAAATAATTGGTGTTGGCAATGTTTCTACTCCTAGTGCAAAGCGTACAAAACGCTCTGAAATTGCTAAACTCGCTGAAACTGCCTGTGATAAAACTGCTGAAATTTTTTCCAACTTTGGGGATGATGATCCCATTGCTGTAGCTCATAATGATTTAGATTTTTATGATTGTCACATCTCTGAAGTTATAAAGTTCTTACAAAAACTTGCTAAAAGTCCCAATGCTAGTGCTATAAATTTGGCCTTTACAAAACATATTACAAATACTCTCATAAAAGCTAGAGAAGAGAAACTAAAACTTGAAACTTCTATTCCTAGGAAGTTAGAAGATGGTTGGGAGCCCATCATTAAGATGAAGGTCAATGATTTTGATTGTAATGCTTTATGTGATCTGGGTGCAAGTATTTCTGTTATGCCTAAGAAAGTCTATGATATGCTTGACTTGCCACCATTGAAACATTGTTATTTGGATGTTAATCTTGTTGATAATGCTAAAAAGAAACCTTTGGGGAGAGTTGATAATGTTCGTATTATGGTTAACAATAACCTTGTCCCCGTTGATTTTGTTGTCTTGGATATTGAATGCAATGCATCTTGTCCCATAATATTGGGAAGACCTTTTCTTCGAACTGTTGGTGCCACCATTGATATGAAGGAAGGTAATATTAAATATCAATTTCCTCTCAAGAAAGGTATGGAACACTTTCCTAGAAAAAGAATAAAGTTACCTTATGATTCTATTATTAGAACAAATTATGATGTCAATGCTTCATCTCTTGATAATACTTGATACACACTTTCTGCGCCTAGCTGAAAGGCGTTAAAGAAAAGCGCTTATGGGAGACAACCCATGTTTTTACTACAGTATTTTTGTTTTATATTTGAGTCTTGCAAGTTGTTTACTACTGTAGCAACCTCTCCCTATCTTAGTTTTGTGTTTTGTTGTGCCAAGTAAAGTCTTTGATTGTAAGGTTCATACTAGATTTGAATTACTGCGCAGTTACAGATTTATTTGCTGTCACGAATTTCGACCTGCCTCTCTGTAGGTAGCTCAGAAAAATATGCCAATTTACGTGCGTGATCCTCAGATATGTACGCAACTTTCATTCAATTTGAGCATTTTCATTTGAGCAAGTCTGGTGCCATTTTAAAATTCATCTTTATGAACTGTTCTGTTTTGACAGATTCTGCCTTTTATTTCGCATTGCCTCTTTTGCTATGTTGGATGAATTTCTTTGATCCATTAATGTTCAGTAGCTTTATGCAATGTCCAGAAGTGTTAAGAATGATTATGTCACCTCTGAACATGTTAATTTTTATTGTGCACTAACCCTCTAATGAGTTGTTTCGAGTTTGGTGTGGAGGAAATTTTCAAGGGTCAAGAGAGGAGTATGATATACTAAGATCAAGAGGAGTGAAAGCTCTAAGCTTGGGGATGCCCCGGTGGTTCACCCCTGCATATTTTAAGAAGACTCAAGCGTCTAAGCTTGGGGATGCCCAAGGCATCCCCTTCTTCATCGACAACATCATCAGGTTCCTCCCCTGAAACTATATTTTTATTCAGTCACATCTTATGTGCTTTGCTTGGAGCGTCTTTTTGTTTTTGTTTTTGTTTTGTTTGAATAAAATGGATCCTAGCATTCATTGTGTGGGAGAGAGACACGCTCCGCTGTTGCATATGGACAAATATGTCCTTAGGCTTTACTCATAGTATTCATGGCGAAGGTTGAATCTTCTTCGTTAAATTGTTATATGGTTGGAATCGGGAAATGCTACATGTAGTAATTCTAAAATGTCTTGAATAATTTGATACTTGGCAATTTTTGTGCTCATGTTTAAGCTCTTGCATCATATACTTTGCACCCATTAATGAAGAAATACATAGAGCTTGTTAAAATTTGGTTTGCATATTTGGTCTCTCTAAAGTCTAGATAATTTCTAGTATTGAGTTTTGAACAACAAGGAAGACGGTGTAGAGTCTTATAATGTTTACAATATGTCTTTTATGTGAGTTTTGCTGCACCGGTTCATCCTTGTGTTTGTTTCAAATAAACCTTGCTAGCCTAAACCTTGTATCGAGAGGGAATACTTCTCATGCATCCAAAATCCTTGAGCCAACCACTATGCCATTTGTGTCCACCATACCTACCTACTACATGGTATTTCTCCGCCATTCCAAAGTAAATTGCTTGAGTGCTACCCTTAAATTTCCATCATTCGCCTTTGCAATATATAGCTCATGGGACAAATAGCTTAAAAACTATTGTGGTATTGAATATGTACTTATGCACTTTATCTCTTATTAAGTTGCTTGTTGTGCGGTAACCATGTTCCTGGGGACGCCATCAACTACTCTTTGTTGAATATCATGTGAGTTGCTATGCATGTCCGTCTTGTCTGAAGTAAGGGAGATCTACCACTTAATGGTTAGAGCATGCATATTGTTAGAGAAGAACATTGGGCCGCTAACTAAAGCCATGAATCATGGTGGAAGTTTCAGTTTTGGACATATATCCTCAATCTCATATGAGAACACTAATTGTTGCTACATGCTTATGCATTAAAGAGGAGTCCATTATCTGTTGTCCATGTTGTCTCGGTATGGATGTCTAAGTTGAGAATAATCAAAAGCGAGAAATCCAAAATGCGAGCTTTCTCCTTAGACCTTTGTACAGGCAGCATGGAGGTACCCCTTTGTGATACTTGGTTAAAACATGTGTATTGCGATGATCCGGTAGTCCAAGCTAATTAGGACAAGGTGCGGGCACTATTAGTATACTATGCATGAGGCTTGCAACTTGTAAGATATAACTTACATAATACATATGCTTTATTACTACCGTTGACAAAATTGTTTCATGTTTTCAAAATAAAAGCTCTAGCACAAATATAGCAATCGATGCTTTCCTCTTTGAAGGACCTTTCTTTTACTTTTATGTTGAGTCAGTTCACCTATCTCTCTCCACCTCAAGAAGCAAACACTTGTGTGAACTGTGCATTGATTCCTACATACTTGCATATTGCACTTGTTATATTACTTTGCATTGACAATATCCATGAGATATACATGTTATAAGTTGAAAGCAACCGCTGAAACTCAATCTTCCTTTGTGTTGCTTCAATACCTTTACTTTGATTTATTGCTTTATGAGTTAACTCTTATGCAAGACTTATTGATGCTTGTCTTGAAGTACTATTCATGAAAATCTTTGCTTTATGATTCATTTGTTTACTCATGTCATTACCATTGTTTTGATCGCTGCATTCATTACATATGCTTACAATAGTATGATCAAGGTTATGATGGCATGTCACTCCAGAAATTATCTTTGTTATCGTTTACCTGCTCGGGACGAGCAGAACTAAGCTTGGGGATGCTGATACGTCTCCGACGTATCGATAATTTCTTATGTTCCATGCCACATTATTGATGATATCTACATGTTTTATGCATACTTTATGTCATATTTATGCATTTTCCGGCACTAACCTATTAACGAGATGCCGAAGAGCCGATTGTCGTTTTCTGCTGTTTTTGGTTTCAGAAATCCTAGTAAGGAAATATTCTCGGAATTGGACGAAATCAACGCCCAGGGTCCTATTTTTCCACGAAGCTTCCAGAGGACCGAAAGGATCACGAAGTGGGGCCACGAGGTGACGACACGCCAGGGCGGCGTGGCCTGGGCCCTGGCCGCGCGGCCCTGTTGTGTGGGTCCCCTGTGACGCCCTTTGACCTGCCCTTCCGCCTACTTGAAGCCTCCGTCGCGAAACCCCCAGTACCGAGAGCCACGATACGGAAAACCTTACTGAGACGCCGCCGCTGCCAATCCCATCTCGGGGGATTCGGAGATCGCCTCCGGCACCTCGCCGGAGAGGGGAATCATCTCCCGGAGGACTCTTCATCGCCATGATCGCCTCCGGAGTGATGAGTGAGTAGTTCACCCCTGGACTATGGGTCCATAGCAGTAGCTAGATGGTTGTCTTCTCCTCATGTGCTTCATTGTCGGATCTTGTGAGCTGCCTAACATGATCAAGATCATCTATCTGTAATTCTATATGTTGTGTTTGTCGGGATCCGATGGATAGAGAATACTATGTTATGTTGATTATCAATCTATTACCTATGTGTTGTTTATGATCTTGCATGCTCTCCGTTATTAGTAGAGGCTCTGGCCAAGTTTTTACTCTTAACTCCAAGAGGGAGTATTTATGCTCGATAGTGGGTTCATGTCTCCAGTGAATGCTGGGAGTGACAGAAACCTCTAAGGTTATGGATGTACTTGTTGCCACTAGGGATAAAACATTGATGCTATGTCCGAGGATGTAGTTATTGATTACATTACGCACCATACTTAATGCAATTGTCCGTTGTTTTGCAACTTAATATCTGGAAGGGGTTCGGATGATAACCTGAAGGTGGACTTTTTAGGCATAGATGCATGCTAGATAGCGGTCTATGTACTTTGTCGTAATGCCCAATTAAATCTCACAATACTCATCATATCATGTATGTGCATTGTTATGCCCTCTCTATTTGTCAATTGCCCGATTGTAATTTGTTCACCCAACATGCTATTTATCTTATGGGAGAGACACCTCTAGTGAACTGTGGACCCCGGTCCATTCTTTTACATTGAATACAATCTACTGCAATTGTTCTTTACTGTTTTCTGCAAACAATCATCTTCCACACAATACGGTTAATCCTTTGTTACAGCAAGCCGGTGAGATTGACAACCTCACTGTTTCGTTGGGGCAAAGTACTTTGGTTGTGTTGTGCAGGTTCCACGTTGGCGCCTGAATCTCTGGTGTTGCTCCGCACTACATCCCACCGCCATCAACCTTCAACGTGCTTCTTGGCTCCTCCTGGTTCGATAAACCTTGGTTTCTTTCTGAGGGAAAACTTGCTGCTGTGCGCATCATACCTTCCTCTTGGGGTTCCCAACGAACGTGTGAGTTACACGCCATCACGGGCCTAGATGCCTGGGTTGAAGAGGATGCCGTCCAGTCGGTGTTGATGTTACGGAGCTGATCAACGATGCGCCGGCCACGACATGGCCAGGGGGAGCCAGAGGCATAAACACACCTTGGTCGAATGCCACGTTGAGCGCCTCCTGCTTCATCAGTATGACGGCCTACTGGGTGGCTTTCTGTGCCAGCAAGTTGCCATTGTCCTCGGTCTATGCGGCAAGGATGTGGTCGTTCTCTTTTTTCCGCTCGTCTTCGAGCTTGGAGGCAGCTGCCCGAGCTCTGGCGGCCTCTGTGCGGCCTGTGCGCTTCACGGACTCGGCCCGATGCTAGTCCAGCGTGGGATCCTTGGCGAGCTTCTTCGACTTGGCTAGCTTCTAGCCGGAGCTACCGGCGATAGACGACGCGACATGCGTGGAGGCGGGATCCATCGCTTTAGCTTCCTTTTCCATCAACCAAATTTCAGGGGAGGGAGTTTTGGAGGGAATGGAGTGGTTTGTGTGTGCCACTGGCAGGAGGGACCGAGGTGGTGTAGGGGAGGACGCGTCTTTGTTCGACCCGATGCATCCGCGGCCCAAATTTGGTGGACGAATATGTCGATCCGCGTGAGTTGGTTCGTTTGGGTCACACCGCTGGAGCGTGGACCCGTTTCAGACATTCCAGAACCAGATTGACCGCACCGCTTTGGATGCCCTCACCTCCCCCCGATTGTCGTTCCAACGATGTGGGTACCTCGGTTTTAGGTGGTGGGGTTGTAGATAAGTTTCTCTTTATGGTTCCTCTCCTTCAACTCCACCTTGGTGCTGGCAAGGAGCGTGTGAAATAGATATGGCTTTAGAGTTTCTTGTGGAGCGGCTTCGCTAGTTGCGATGACACAATGAAGAATATGTTTCCTCTACAACCCATATTAGGGTCGTTGATGAGCGTATAAGATCAAGTCCATATCAACTTATTGGGCTAACGGGTTTTGTATACCGACATTAAACCCGTACAGGTTAATTATCTTGCTAACAATTACAATACCAGGAGTATTATCTAGTAACTGCCCGGTTATCACTTAGCAATTGCTAATCAGACATGGAATCGTCTAGGTTAGTTACTAATTACCCGATTATCACTTTGCATTGCCAAGTTATCACTTAACAACGGCCAGATTAACAAAGGAAATTTGCAGCCCGAAACAGCACTCTGTGCGGGGTCAAGCTCACCTCAAAAAGCATGTATCACACCAGCAAATCAGGGTTTTTTTTTTTTTGAACAGGAGAAGGGTCCAGAGGACCCTCGAAGTTTCATTCATAGCGGTGGGATACAATTACACATAGAACCTTGAAGATCTCTAGAAGATACAACAAAGTCCTACTTTTTACAAAAAGGACCTCGTGGAAATCACGAAAACGCGATCCAGTCCTCCTCCACCGTCGCCATTGCCAAGCTTCGATGCATCGGCCGCCAAACGTACCACCGGGGACAAACCACTTGGGGTACGCCTGACGATGGTCGCCAAGCTGAGGCAGAAGATCCTCCCATCTGGAGGTTGAAGAACCATCGGGCCCAAAGTTCTCGAGGCGCGGAGTGACCCCCTCGGTCAAGGATAGCGGCGGCGCACCTCGCCGTCGCTTGGAAACATCCGCCGGCGAAACTTCGAGAACTTCTCCGATGCCACCAGAGATCACCATCTTGCTCGCCTGCTCGTCACCAAGACGACCAGATCTGGACGAGATGACCATCTCCAGCCACATCCCAGGCTTATTTAGTAGGGGAACGGAAGGAGAGCCAACCGCCATCGTCGGCTCCAACCTCCGGATCACGATGGCCAGCAGCATCCACCTCACCCACCATCGATGGCCGCCCGAGCGCCACCACGGTGAACCTTCCCTCGGCATCACGCCATACGGCACAAAGGCACCATACACACTAAACCTAAACCTACTAGATCTACTACTAAGCACAGAGGGCCAGCCCCTCCCCTCCCATCGTCTCCAGATGGCAGAGCCACCGGCGGCGAGAGAGGGGAGAGCCGGAGGAAGAGAGGAGACTCTCAATAGTACTGTTCAGAGGTGAGAGCGGTGGGAGGGGGGAAATATGACAACCACATTGAACCCCCAAATCAGGTTGAACAAGAGAAGAAATACATTGGTACCAAACATCTGCTGCAGCCATCAGAAAAAGCAAGAGATCGCAAATGGAGGAGCACAGGGAAAACTCAGCCAATCACGCCACACGCGGACACGCCAGGCACCGGCCTCGTCGTCACTTGCACGACCCCATGTGCTCGTCGGCGGCGGCCTCCTGTTCATGCTCTTCACCGGCGGCCTCCCTACTCGATGAACGACGCCGCCTCACGCGCCTGTCCCATGAGCTCGGCAGCGGCAGCCTCCCCGCCGCTTGTTCAGCGGCGCGCGGTGGCCCTTCCCGATGTGCGCTGGTCGGTGGTGGCCTCGCCGATGCACGTTGGTCGGCGGCGGCTCTGCTGAGCCGACCATGCATCGGACCGCGCTGGTCGGCGGCGGCTTGGCGGAGCCGTCCATTCGTCGGACCGTGCTGGTCAGCGGCGGCCTCGCCGATGAGCGTTCGTTGGCGGCGGCCTGGTGAAGCAGTCCATGCGCCAGACCGCTCTGGTCGGCCGTGGCCTTCCCGATGCTCGCTTGTCGGCGGCGGCCTGGGGGAGCAGCCCATGCGCGGACCGCGCTGGTCGTCGGCTGACGGCGGAGCCATCCGTTGATCCGTGTGTCGCGCCGCCCTGGTCGGCGGCAGCCCGACCGAGCCCTCCATGCATCGTTCCGCGCTGGCCAGCGGCGGAGCCCTTCGTGTGTCACGCCTCGCTCGTCGGCGGCGGCCTTCATGCGTCGCGCCGCCCTTGTCGGGGTTGTCGGGGAAAAAAACTCTGGCTCGGTATCTAATCCTACCTCGACGTACTCGAACTCCCACCGTTCCTAGCTAGGAAGTGTATATACAAATTTAATCACCTGGCTATAAATAGCTCAATACACGCGCCGGTCTTGTATCAAGAACTACTAGGTTACACGGAACGACACCTATACATATCGTCGAGAAGAAATAGTTAAGATGGCCGCCGCCGGCGAGGAGGCCGTCAGAACACGTACTGATCTTTATTCCCTAGACCTGGTGAGTTTCACACCAGGGCGTGCTATTTCCAGTGTCCTTGACCGCGGCCTGGTGCTTCCGATGACCGGGGACGACGCTAACACGTTCAAGATGCTCCGCATCGACGGATCACTGGTGTCCAAGAAGACTGATGACATCGCCGTCATCGACAGGAGCACTCTCTGCGTCGGACAGATCGTCGGGTCGGCGTCTGATATCGGCGGCCAGATCGGTGTCGTAACCGGCGTCACCACAATGCTCGAAGTCGTCCAGTTAGACAGCCGCTACCGACCGACGAAGGTTGTAATGGGCGCGACGGCTGACGTACGGCGCGTCCGGGCGCTTAGCCCTGGCGACTACGTTGTGTCCGGGCAGTGGCTGGGCCGGGTGGTCGAAGTATCTCAAGACATCGACGTATTGTTCGACGACGGCGCGGTCTGCAGGGTCACCGATGCAGAGTGGAAGAAGCTAAAACTAGCGAAGCCCCGTAACTACCGTTACCAGATGAACACCCCCTTCTACCCGGGGGCACGCGTCGTCACCCCTGACTCCTCGGACATCTTCATAGACGCGCAATGGCTAAACGGCCAATGGAAGCCGGACCGCCAAGAAGGGAAGGTGACCAAAGTGGAGATGGCCAGCGTCCTTGTCTACTGGATCGCTTGTGCTGAACTTGGCATTGACCAACGACTTGTCAATGAGTTGGCCCCTCCGGCCTACTACAATGCTGACGACCTGACTTATTTCTGCTCTGACCCCAATTGCACGTGGGGTTTAGGCGACCGTTGCTTTCTTAGTACTGACCATGACGAGCAACAATACACAAGTTCACAGTCGCCGGTGCCACCACCCACCATGACCGTCAGCAACACCTACACATCAGTCGATGTCTTGTGGCAGGATGGCACGCGGCAACATGGGGCAGAATCAACGGTCACCAACCCCATGAGTTTCACCAACGACTTCAATTTTTTTCCTGGGCAGTACGTTGTTGAGAACTCTCCTACTAATGATATCATCGTTGCCGCGGTTGATGGTACGGGAGATGACATCGTGTGTGGATCAACAAGGCGCATTGGGGTGGTCAGAAGCCAAAGTTCCAAAGACCACATGGTGAACGTGTGCGTGGTTCAAGGCGGCGTCCACGTCCACATGTTGGGAGATCGAATGCAACGATGTCGCAAGTGCATATGATCTCAGAAGGGACCCTGACCACTCGGTTTTCTACGGTGACGTCGTCGTTCGTCTGCTATCAGATGTAAGTGAAGGTACACCGGTAGGGCAGCAACAACCACAAGAAAAGAAAGCCTCGAGCAGTCTTTCATGGGTAGGGCGCGTTGTTGACCTTCATGACGGCCACATCCAAGTCAAGTGGGGCGACAGCAGCACCTCAACGGTATGTTTTGCATGACCAGACATGTTCTGTTACTCCAATGTACATCTAGATTTACTTACTGCTAAATTTCCATATGAGTCTCAGGTGTTACCCCATGAGATCACTGTCGCTAACAAGGAACACTACACACAACTAGTGCGGGTGCACGGGTGGGCGGAGGAGGACGATGTCGATGCTCCTCAAGCAGTATGTATCTACCTAGAGTGCTAGAAATATTATCTCATGCACGCACTACACGTCCTGGACCTCCGTAATTATGTAAGTATCCTTGGCGCTAGTGTTGATGTATCTTAATTATATCCAATTACAGGACAATGAACAACATGATCCAGAAGATGCTACAGAAATCGAAGGCGGTATGATTGATGACAGTGTCATCTCAGTGGATGAAGTAGATGGCCTTACTGCAGCCATTCAGAAAGTGGAAGTACAGGAAGATCATAACGCAGATGATGATAGCGACGAAGAATATGACCAAACTGTGATGATCAAGTCTAAAGATGCCACTGCAGATGATGATCTGTCTAAATTCCCACGATTCGATGTAGTGAAGAGCCCTCCGGATCACCATTACTTTGACATCACGCACGAGGTAGGTGCATGCACCAAGACAAGTTACTCTCTTCTTCCTTTTCCACATACTTGTATGCAAGTTTTTTCTCCTTTTGACATATATATATTCTCTTCCTTTTGTCAAATCAACTGCAGGGTAGCAGCGGCGGAAGGAGGTGGGTCAAGACCGTGCAGAAGGAGTGGAAAATACTAGAGAACAGCTTACCAGGTACGTACATACGATAGCACCAGCCTCAGGTTGGTTTGAACGTGCATAATAATACGTGGATGAATGAAAATTGACATATCGATCTGCTGCACACGTTATGCAGAAACCATTTACGTGCGTGCCTTCGAGGACCGCATGGACCTGCTACGAGTGGTGATGGTCGGCGCAAACGGGACACCATACCACGACGGTCTCTTCTTCTTCGACCTGCAGCTGCCGCCGTCCTATCCCGCCGAGCCACCACAAGTGTTCTATCACTCTTTTGGCCTACGCCTTAATCCCAACCTCTATGAGTCTGGTAGCGTGTGTCTCAGTTTGCTCAACACGTTCGGCGGTGAGGGCACCGAGGTCTGGTTGCCGGCTACATCCAGCATCCTTCAGGTCGTTGTTTCCCTGCAGGCTCTCGTCCTCAATGACCAGCCATATTACAATGAAGCTGGCTACGAGGAACTGATCGGCAAGCCTATGGGTCGCCGCAACGCACTGCCCTATAGCGGGAACGCCTTCTTGCTCACTCTCCGAACTGCCCTACACCTGCTGCATCGAACGCCAAAAGGATTTGAGCAATTCGTGAGGGATCACTTTCGCCAGCGCGGAAGATACGTGCTCGAGACATGCCAGGCGTACCTACGGGAAGGTGTGCCTGCCGGTCATGGGAGCATGGAGCTGTCGTGTTCCATAGGCTTTCGGATTGCGCTTGCCAAACTAGTGCCGATGCTGGTGGAAGCGTTCACACACATTGGCGCCCAAGGGTACGACCACTACACTGTCACCAGTCACCACCACCAGACAGACGTTCTCGTGTGACACAGCTACTGCAGTTAACGTTGCTGATGTAATGTACGTGTTCCCTCAGTTCCATATTAGTTATAGTTGATTTAGTACAACTTCATACAAAATGAAAGACAACTAATTTGGAGCGGATTGCTATGTAATTTGTGGTATCAATTATTGCTTCAGTGTACAATTATATATATTGCTGAACCGTTCCATCATATTTTCGTGGACCGAGGCATGTCGACTGTTGCGTTAGCCTTTGGTTCATCTATTTTAGGGAGGGTGCTGAGAAGAGAGTCCCCCCCCCAGCACATAGCTTGATTAAACCCTAAACCATATCAAAGCGCCTTCAAGCTACGTGATCTTAGTATCTTACAGATTCTCAGACTCATATTTCCATTGGTAGCCGAACATGGACCTTCTTTAAAACAAGAGAATGTCCAGTCCTCAGTAATTTGTATCCTTTCCATGAATATATCACAAGTAACCATGTTATTGTTGCTTAAAACAGCTCGCAAGATTATATATATGATGCGCCTAAGTTGAATCACTAGCAGAGAGTGACATCACAAGCACTTATATTATCGTTGCTTAAACATAGGTTGGGCATGCTTTTTTCTGTTTATTAGGAACAAAAAAAACTAACACATGGTCTTCTGCAAGCAGGATTGGAAATTAGCTGACATGCATTCTAACATATCATTACAGGTATAAATACACTAAGTAGTTACAGGAAGAGAAATTGATGCATTGGAAGGGGACATGTACATAGCGATCAACAAACATTTTGTGGGTACTTGATCTGCCTTAGACTTTTCAAATTGGTTCCTGAAGACATGGATAAACAAAAGAATATTAGTTGGAAACATGTTACAATTAATTTCACCATATATAGTTGGTGAAACATATTAACAAATCTCAAACTGTACCATAGTAAACCGCTAGCCGTTGGCAATAGCTATCTCAAATGAATTTCGAGCTCTCTCATTGCATTGAGACTGTTCAATAAAAAAATCTAGGAATCATCTTTACCCAATTCGTTCAATTTGGCATGAGTGTTATTCATTTCTTCTACATTCTCTGAAGATAATTTATGGAGCATACACAAAGAGTACAGCAAAATCTTTCTAATTATTGTGTGGCCTAGATGCCCGACCCACGCACCTTTCCACCACCAGAGAGAATGTCAAACTGGTATCAAATATGCTTATGTATTGATCATCACACCAGGGGAAATAATCAAGATTAGTATTATTGGTTATTACTTCTTTCCAATCTTTAGAATCCATCTGGTGCAATGCATCCCTTACTCTCTTTATAAAGTTTACAACTGTAGTCTGATGTCTCTCCTCTCATAAATCCAAGATGACATCTCGTTAAAATTTCTCCATTGTTAACCTGATATTTTGCTGAAAATAAGAAAGGCGAGAGGTTAGAAAAAACACACACCACTGAACTGGAGGTGTGTCTTACACATCTACAAGCAGCAGCCGTGATTGGATAAGGCACATCATAGAAGCTGAGAATAATGCGCAAATCAGTAGCTGAGAAGACCTCCTCATCCAAGATGGTTGGGGGACTGCGCCAGCCTACACCCTTGATGTCACGTCGGTAGGGGCTGACGTGGCATGGTTGCTGACGCCATTTCATTCCACCACCACAACCAGCAGTTAGATGCAGCTGTGGAGCCTGCGGCGACCCCGGTTCGCACTCCTCTCCGCCGGAAAGTGTGCCTAGGAGAGCCGGAAAGTTCACCAAGTGTGTATCTCCCATGAAAGTTCACCAAGTGTGCATCTCCCATGAATAGTTACTATCCATACTACAAAAGCACAAGAGAATTCATTACAAAATAAAGGTGCCGACTAAGATTCTCCGACCACATGATGCAATGAACAGCTACTGAATGTCTTAATCTAATCTGTATGTGGAATATACGAATAAAAACCCCATTTGATGCTCGGGGCAATGGATCACATGATCCAACTAAAATATTATTTTTCCATTATCCAGAAAATTGAAAAAACTCCATGTAAATGGCTCATTATTGTTTTGGATTATAAGTTTCGCCAAAAAATAGAACTATTTGTAAGCTAGGGAAAATTCCAAGCCTTTTTTGCACAGGCTGAATATGCTACTCTAGATCCTAAACTTTTTTTTGTCTTTCACCCACATTACAAATAAACAAAAAAAGTTTCAAGAAACCATTGGTACATTTGTACATTTATATCTCCGAGAATAGAGACACCAGTTCAATATTGCTGAAAAGTTGTATAATGTTTTTTTTTCAAACACCAAAGAGCTTCGACAACTTTTACATGTATCACTACACCTAATCCTTGAAAAGGACAAACGATCTGAAACAAAAAAAAAATCTGGCAAGGCTTCTTCTGTACAATTGGTCAAGTGGCAGCTAATTTTCATTATGAAGCACATGTTTTCTTCTTCTTATGAGCTCTCGTACTATCCAGCGCAAGTATACAATGGATTGTAAGTCTTCCTAACTCTTGTGAAATAACGCGACCATGTAAAAGCTTGTGTATTTGTATGGCTATAGCAAGTAAAACGGACAGGGTGCAAACTTTACCTAAACTAGATGATACCCCGCACGTTGCGGCGGAAATATTTGCATCACAATTAGAATTTATGAACAAATGACAACTGATAGAGTAGTTTTGTGAAATTGAATCTGAAAATACTATGTTGGATGAAAATATTAAGTTGATATATGATTGCCATGTCATGTAAAAGTCCACTTACCATTGAAACTGTATGATAAAGGGAATTCAACAATAATCCTATATATGATCTGAAGAATCTAACTTCTGGCATTCAACATTTGGTAGTATTTAAGGCGTGAAGAGTATTTATAAGGCATGAAGAATAAACAGAAGGGCCGAGTGTCGGTTCCATCTGAAAGTAAAGCAAGTCCATTCGAAAACAGAAAAAAATATGTATATCTTATGCAGAAGGCAGTATAACGGATGTAAAACTACAACTCTACATAGAAAGGTACGATAGCACAAGCGCGGAAGCCAAACAGTGGTTAATTGCGTAGGAGGGACAAAGCTAAGTATATTTTAATAATTGAACATTATTTCTAAAGAACAATGTCTAAACATATTTAATCAACCGAACTTTATTGGGTACATAAGTAGCTGCCAAAGTGAAATGGAAAAGCGTCTTGAGCGGTGAAATATTGTAAATACCGTTGGATAGCTGTGCACAGCCTAGCAACCGTTGGATAGTGTGGCTCCAATTCTTCCCAGGTTCAGATCAAGTTGATGGGGCCGTCATGTGGTGTAACGGCCGTTTTGTAGTGTCCCCGTGCGTGTTCGAATCTTTTTCCCAAGGTAGCAATAATACCGTTGATTCTATCATAGCAAAAGCGGCATCTAGGATGTCCACCTAGGTGAGGTACAAACGTTTTAGTTGTCATTTTAGAAATGAAACAACATGTTTTCATTTGACGGTGCAGATTGGTGTACGTTTCTTTATAAAATTTAGTTTCCGTGTGTCCACCTGGGTGAGGTACAAATGTTTTAGTTGTCATTTTAGAAATGAAACAACATGTTTTCATTTGACGGTGCAGATTGGTGTACGTTTCTTTATGAAATTTAGTTTCCGTTTATTTTCTACCAAAAGGATAGACTACATTCGTTATGGCTGCACCAAGCAACCTAAAAACCCTTCATTTTAGGAAAAAAAATGCATGTGGTATAGAAGTAATCACATAATGTTCTTTGCTAGCGTAAACACCAGCTGTATAAAAAACTTTCATGCTGGGGTACAAATTGCTGGTATTTATTGCCTTTCTTGGTACCAACTTATAAACCACGAAAAATGAAAAGTCGACGGGTGCGAATTATTTACTTCACCGTGCCACATTTTACTTGTCGTTTTGGTAAAAAGAAACAAGCTGTTTTGCTCCACGGTCATCCGTGAAGATGTTTGGGTGTTGTTTGGTTCTTTTTTGACAAGTTTACGAGGTGACGGTTAACCAATAAGAGATTCGGATGTTGTTTTGATTAATGAACGGTAAGAAAACGACGGTGCGGCCATCATGGAAATTTTATATGTCGTTTCAGGTCGAAAATGACAACTAACTTGCTGCATGGGTGGTGTCACGAGAATTATTCACGAACTATTCACCGTGGCACATTTACTTGTCGTTTTGGAAAAAAAGAAACAAGCTGTTTTGCTCCACGGTCATCCGTGAAGATGTTTGGGTGTTGTTTGGTTCTTTTTTGACAAGTTTACTAGGTGACGGTTAACCAATAAGAGATTCGGGTGTTGTTTTTTACCGTCCACGAGCAAAAAAGTGGGACGGTTGATAGTACTGCTCTAGTTTTGAAAACAAGGGGTTCTCGCCGTGAACTAAGTTGGTTATAGAACAATAAAAGAAATGGGACGGTTGCTGGTACGGCACACTCATTATAAAAACATTGTGCAGGGAAAAAAAATGCCGCGGCGCAATGTAGATAGTCGTTCATGGTAATTAACAATGAGTAGCACACGGGGAAAAAGAATTAGATAAAACCCGTATTTACCTTTGGGCGCCATTTTTTGAAAAATGCTTACTAACAAAGCGAAGGTACAAATCTTAAGGGAAACTTCTACATGTGATAATGATGTGCTCGATGATATTTAATATGGAAATACATGTAGGTTATTATTGGTTTGGAAAGTACCGTGACGGATAACAAAAAAGGCGATCGTGCGAATGAGATTATTGCGCGCGATAAATTCCCTCGCGGTCGTGTGGTCTAAACCATTAACATAGCAACAAATGAGTTGTTATCACTCATGGTATGATTTTGTTCGCAACAAAGTATTTTCACAAAAATGAAGACAAAATTTGTGCATGTTGTTGCTGATTCTTTCATTCAATTCAAACCTGCCCGTCAAAAAATTGTAACTTACTTATGAAATTATGACCTAACTAGACAACAACGAGGGGGGCAAATAAAAAAGGGGTACACGAGGTAGTTCTTGCGTTATCATCTCAGGCAGGGGCAGGCGCGCACACTCTCCTATGGTGGGTGGTCCAGTGCCGTGACTGGCATGCACGGGAGCAGTAGATCGTCGTGGAGCATACGACGCAACGACGGAACTCTCTTGGCCTGGTCTCTTGTCGGCCGCAAAGCATGTTACAACACATGCTTAGTTCCTCTACCGCACAGCCGGCGGTTCTAACTGCTGAGTTTTCAGCTGCAAACCACTCTACCATGAATTGGTTGGCGAGGTTTGGTTGTCCTCCCTTGCCATGCTCTTTTGGCCCGAGAAGAGACCCACTAGGATCGAGTGCCTCGGCCATCTCAAGTGATTTGGCGAGGGCTACAAGCCGTTTCCCTCTGTAATGGACCGATTACAGCCATAGCCATCATGCATGCAAAAACCAAGCTCGCGAAGTGCAATCACATGGCCAAGAGATGATGCGCGCGCACACATCGCGGTGGCGCTGCAGATGTCCCTTTGTGCTTCACCACCGCCACTGCCGTTGAACATGATCACGGCTAACGAGTACATTGCTTCTTGGTGCCCGTTCGAAGCGGCAAAAGAAATCTTCGCGGCGCCATCCTCATGTGAGTTGAGGCAATAAAAGAGAATCTGGCAGGAAAAAATTTATAATGCATTTAGAGCGCCAACCTCAACTTTTACATCATTAAAGGGAGAAGGTAAAAAGGCAAAACATTCAGAGTGCAATGGATCGTGATGGGCAGAAACGTACCATTCCAAAGATATAAGATGCATCGAGGTTGCTGGCTTCAGCGCATCTTTGGAGAAATCGCCTAGCACACTGCACCAATATTTGGCGCGTACAACAAAGCATCGGGCTCCGGTGATATTGGTGCCGACAATGTTCATACCCAGCTCTAGAAACCTCTTGGAGCTGCATTTATGTTTGGGTGGTTATGATAAAAATGTGTGGACAGGAAACGAGGAGATGACTAAAGTACAGATGACTTACACCATGGTAGCAGATAGAAAATCTGACGGGAACCTCGCGGACACTGCTACGGCCCCAAGAATGGCAGAAACAATGTCATCTGGCATGTTGTCGAAGCTAGCGTCTGCATCTGCCGCACGTGTGCTCAGGCTGTTCATTGCTGTTGGATGAAAACGAGATAAACTAGGTAAATTGCTATTGAATTGCACAAATCATGTGTGTGTTATGGAGGCCAATACCTTTTTGCGTCTTAACCTTCAAAACCTCGGTCTAATGGGCAACCACGGATTTTTTGACTTTGCTAGTTGATCGCTGAGTAATAAAAATGGACCATACCATGGCAAGCCGGTTGTTTTGTAACCGTGACTCCGTCGTCAAATTGGTTCGGACTGTGGGTCTCATTTTGGTTGTCATTTTGGTAGAGAAATGTGGTAGAAACATCCAATGGTTATGCGCGTATGACTTGGAATCCAAAATTTGAATGTATTTATTTTATTAGGCTTCTTTACAAATTGGTTGTTGTTTTGGTATCAAAAGGGAAGTGGAATTGATGTCGGCTGCCTATGCCAGCTATGAGATGGTCTCATTTTGGTTGTCATTTTGGTACAAAAATGTGGTAGAATCGTCCAATGGTTGGGCCCGTATGACTTGGAATCCGAAATTTGAATGTAGTTATTTTATTGGGGTAGTTTACAAGTTGGTTGTTGTTTTGGTATCAAAAGGGATGTGGAATTGATGTCGGCAGCCTATGCCAGCTATGAGATGGTCTCATTTTGGTTGTCATTTTGGTACAAAAATATGGTAGAATCGTCCAATGCTTAGGCCCGTATGACTTGGAATCCGAAATTTGAGTGTATTTATTTTATTGGGCTACTTTACAAGTTGGTTGTTGTTTTGGTATCAAAAGGGAAGTGAAATTGATGTCGGCAGCCTATGCCAGCTATGAGATGGTCTCAATAAAAAATAAAATATTGCAATCATGAATCAGAAAGGGATGGCAGAATATAACGGAGGAGCATGCCGTGCATGTGTAATGGACTAACACCGTGTGCTCTCTTTGTGCTCCCTATAGATGATCTAATGGTTGGATTGATGTGCATAGCTATGCCCCATGATAGCCCACTATTTCCCATTGTAAATAACTCAACATGGCAGAGCGAAGAATATGATAATAGACACATTAACCAATTATGGCCATGGAAATTCAAAAAACTGTTTATACAATCTGAAGGGTTTGTGATATTTGTATACAATCTGCAGCAGGCTAATTTGAATGACGCCCATTGCATGAAGACCTCAAGTGACCGAACGAGTTGTCAACAAACCGAGCTTGCTTGCCCCATCTCAAATTTGGTTTAAATACTACAGACAAAATGTGTGTTACTGGAGTTTCATAAATGTAAGAAAGTTACTGAAATGTTGTTGGCAAAATATATGGGGCAAGAGAGGATTATCACCTACCTGAAATCAAAGCTTCCTTGCTGCTATTTGTGTGTCCTTATTTCCACTTATTATATTTCTCATTGCTATACTGACCTGCTGAAAATAAATAATGAAAGATTACTAATGTTGCAAAAAATACGAGCAGTCAAATAAACAGTTTCATTTACCCGATTAAAGCATTGCTTGATCTAGCTGACAAAATATATTATTTTATAGAGATAGGAAGAATTAGACTGACGATAAATTAAAGAGAGCAAAAAATGTTATCTGCAAAATATAAGGGGAAGAGAGGATTAGGACCAACCTGAAATGAAAGCTTCGTTGCTGCTATTTGTGTGTTCTCATTGCTATACTGACATGCCGAAAATAAATAATGATAGATTATTAATATTGCAAAAAATACACGCCATTCTTGAGTTACGATCAGTCATATAAACAGTTTCATTTACCCGATTAGGGCTTTGCTTGATATAGCTGACAAAATATTATTGTATAGAGGTAGGGAGAATTAAGCTGACGATAATAGAGAGTAAATATCTTTTAACCATTTGATCAAACATCGGTGGAAGTATACCTACGTGATTGATCAATAGTACTGAGAAAGTATTTGTGGTTTCGTCGGTGGAAGTATACCTGTGTCAGATTGATGCAGCCCAAACGTCTTTGGTCTGTAGAATGTCGGAAGGGAATCTGCATAGAAATATTCATGGCTCACTGAAACAGAAAAGAAAAAATCGTGACAGAGAAAGCACATATCTAGGGATCAGACAGAGAGAACATTAATGTCCATGGGAGGAAGAAAACTGCAAGCTGGCACTCGCTCGTTGAGGGTGTCGAGGTCCTCAATCACCTTGTTGATGCACCTCACCTCGTTGCAGAGTCTCTGATGTTGACGGGAGAAAGATAGCCAAAGCAGCTGCACCTCAGTTTCCTGGGTAATTTATTTTCGGTGCCATAACAGATGGTCCGTTAGAGAGATTGAGAGGATCTAGGAGAGTAGCAGTACCTCAATTTCCCTCGAGATCGTCATCGGCTCCTTGACGTGAGCACCCAGGCCATAGGATTCAGGACTAAGGGGGCCAACTGGGCCACCGACGTGACATTGAAATTTGGCATGAGGGGATTAAGTCTGATGAAATCGGTGAGAGTGAGAGAGCTACGACCGGTGATGGACTCGAGCGGGCGGGTGTGCTGGAAATCCATGGCAACACGGAGAGTTTTTAAAAGATGGAGGCGACGCTGGATCAGTTCGTCCTACATCAGTTTCTTGTGTATTTACAGGGCAATAATTAATAGCATGCTGCGGTTTCACGAGCATTTGCGGCATGGTGCGGTTTCATGAGCAGAGGGACGATTGCCCTAAAGTCGCGGCGGCGGATATCACAATTGGGGAAGACGAACGACATGCGTTTTTATACTGGAGGAAAAGGCAAGCCACCTTAAAGCGAGCAAAGCGACATGATCTTGTCCTGCCCAACCGTGAGCAAGCGAAGTGAGTATTCCGTTTCCAGCCCAAGTAATGTGCGTCCAGGCCCATCTGGAGAAATATTGGGCAAACGAAAAGAGCGACCAACCAGCAACCATCCACGTGAAATTCAGGTAGTGGGGGTCTCCTATTTAGAGATTCAGAACTTCATGAAACTGTCCTGTTACATATTAAATGTCAAATAGATGCATGGTCACAATTGTTATAGACATCCAATCAAGTATTACCTAATTATCAAAATGCCTATTGTGTAGAAATTTAAATCAGTAACATAATTGGGAAGGATTCAAACAACTATTCAGTTTCAAAAAAATTCAATATGAAATATATGCATGGTCTCATTTGTGTGGAGCTATCTTAACAAACACATGGTGTACGGGTCAAATAGATCAGTTTGGGGAGCACATCTACGGGGAGCAATCAAACAAATATTCAACTTTGAAAAAATCAATATCAAATAGATGCATGATCTCATTTGTCTGGAGCATTTAAACAAACACATGGTGTATAGGCCAAATAGATTGAGAGAGAGAAATAGGGTAACCTGGGGATGGAGAAAGATCATGTGAGGAGTCTAATCACAGCCTTGGTTTCAGAAGATGGGCTTTCGGCTTCCCGCAATGTGGACAGTTCCTTGAGGGCCATGTACATGTCACAGATTAGAGGCAGCGTCTTCTACAGAGAAAGACAGGGAGGGAGGACCAGGCTTGCAGAGAAGAGGAAAGGTGTCTAGCACACCCGAGACTACCATCGGGGATCAGGCTGGAGGACAGGGAAGGGCCATGGCCTGGGTAACGAAGAGATGTACAGGAAAGCTGGTGCCAGAGCCCAGATGTGAGCCTCGCCGGAGACCAGGTCGCCGCGGGGATGGGGCTTGTCGAGGTCTGGGATCCCCTCCTTGCAGTCTTCCATCATATACGCGAACGCCGGGATGGTCTCCCTCGCGAGTCGCGACCATGGCGAGCAAGGCAGGAGGCGGGGGTGACCTCCAACGGAGGAAGTGAAACCATCGACTGATCGGCAGCAGGCTGAGATAGGAATGAAGAGGAGGAGGCGTGCTTCCTTCTAACCAACTACAGAGGCGGCGATTCCACCGTCTACAGGAAAGTAATGCCAACCAAACAACGCGTCACTGACATGCAGGACTAAGCAATGTTAGTGTTGGTGGACGCCAAAATCTAACGCAACCTTTCCGGCGAGTGGGACCCATGATAGCGATGCCTCGAACTTTCAGAGCTACTCGAAACCCTGGGAGCTTAGAGCTCTTAGAGCATCTCCACCGGCGCCTCTTATAGCGGTTTTGATAGCGATTTGGAGGTTGGGAGCGAAAATGGAACACACCGGCGCGTCCCAAACGGCTCTGGTAGTTTTCCGAGCCCAATAGAAGCACCGGCAACCCCGTGCCGACCCTTGCGCGAATCGGGCGCGCCGGCGCCTCGCGAGGCTAAAAAATTTGATCGTAGGAGTCACTTGTCAGCCACACATCCCCAAAATATACATCTTCTCCCCCAAAATCCCGTCCCCTCCGGCGCTCATTTCTCCCGCCCGCCGCTCCATCTCCCATCCAGCCTCCAACCCCAAAAAAAAACCTCGCGCTGCGCCATGCCACCGAAGAGAAAGGCTCCAGCGAAGGCAGCGAAGGCGCCGACGAAGGCGCCGCCGAAGCCGCGCACCGTTGCACCGAAGGAGAAGCTGGCGACCATGTCGCAGGAGGAGTGGGACAAGGAGATGGAACGCCGCTCCTTCATAACGGTCGACCGCAGAAGCCGCCGCATCGCCGCTATCAACGCCGCGAAAGTGGCGGCCACTGTGGAAGCGTGTCTCAGCTTGGGCGGTGGCCTCAGCAACATCTCGAGCTCACCGTCGTCGCTGGTTTACTACGTGGGGGTACACCACGGATGGGCCTTCGATCTCGAAGATGCGGCTGTCGCATATGGACAGCCAAGCCCGCTACTCCACCGAGTACGGGGACATCGACATGACCGTCGACCACAACACACAGTTCGCTCCGGATTCAGCGGCGAGGGGCAGCGACGCCTTTCGCTTCCCCGACCTGAACTCATCGCCTGACCTGCGCCGCACCGAGGGCCACGTGACAGACGGCACCGTTTCCCCGCCACCTCTTCCCCGACGACGGCTGGAGCACCCACCAGGTGTTCGACAGCGCGTCCGACGTGTCCATGGGTGAGGAAGAGGTGTGTTTCCTTACTTTTTATGTGTTATGTGCATCGTAAACACCGGCGGCGACTGAAAGTAGGTAACTTGTTGCGTAGATTGCCGCCGGGAAGGAGATCCTCAACGACTTCATACGCGGCCATGCCTACGAACCCCCCGTCGACGAGTATGAAGAAGAGGCCGATGAGGACGAAGGTGATGGGGAGGTCCAGGAGGAGCTGATTGCCAACACCGGCGTGACCACGATGACGATGCGCAGGCGTTCCGGTGGCGCGCGAGTGGCGTCCGGCGGTGGCGCGCGAGTGGTGTCTGAACTGCGCACCCGTTTTTCGACCCCCAAAACGCGTTTAGGGTGGTCTGGATACGTCGATTTGGGGTTTCGGTTTGGAGCGTCTGCTAGAGATGCTCTTAGCATCCTCGACGGTGTACCATTGATGTTCCACATAGATCAGGTCAACCCTAACCCTAGAACTTCACCTTCCTTTATCTTTCCGCCTTGGTGCTCTCTGTAATTTGGCTCTCTCAAGTTTATCTTGTTCAGCGCCGGGTAGGAGGGTCAAGCAGATGATGAAAAGACGGATACGACATGGTTTGCGCCGCTCCCGCTTCGTACTCGTGGTGAAAATGTAAATCTTAGGTGATATAGGACCAACTGTTTTTGGCTTCGTACCCCATGACTCCTTCTGCAACACGGGGCTCTCCACCGTGCACACCCACTTCGCTAGGAAGATGAAGTGCTCTGGTGTTCTTCTTTCTAACTCTGATACACACTTATTCTTGTTCTTTCTGCATCATTTGTATCTTGTACAAAATTTAAATGTTCATACTTTGGTAGGAGGATTACAATATAGACTGCGACCACCAAGTCAAGTATTCATCTTCAGCTCCAAAACTAATTGTTTATGCTAAACAGAAGTACCAAAGGTCAGTGGATAGTGGGGTTCTCTTGTCAAACTACCTTCTAGGTGTATTGAAATAATTGCCTTGAGTAAAAATAACAATGCCTTGATATTTCTGTAGCAATGATTTCTGTCTTCCCTATTTGTTATGGGCATAGTTTAAAATAGCCGACTATCTCATTTAGGCGCGACATTTTTTGAGGCTATGAAAGGCTATAGCCGGGCTATTCCATTTAGCAGGTTTTAATATTTTGGAATGTTTCAGTCACATCTTACTAAAAAAACTATAATTCAAACACGATTCATAATACAACTTACTGAACTATTCAAAGCAAACAAGTATTGAATTATTCAAGTCACAAGTTTTATCTAATCATATTAAACGCAAATTTCAGAAAACAAGAAATAAAAAAGAAAAAAAGAAGAGAAATTGAAACTACATGAGGTTTACCGGCTAAATGTGAGGCTAATTAGGTGCTAAATATGGCTATAGCCGGCTACTGGCGTTTTTTTTTTCTCATTTAGCATATAAATGGCATAGCCGCAGCGGCAGGTCTCCTAAAAGGCTATAGCCGGATTATAGCCAGGCTATAGATGGCTATTTAAAACTTTGGTTATGGGCCGTTTAGCCTATGCTTTGATGAAAATAGATTGTGAACTTTTATAGCTTTCAACTGATTTAAACACCTTTGATTATTCCTGTCTCAATTGGATCCCCTTACCTGCCATGCATGAGTGTCTCATGATACAAGTCTTAGTTTGCTGCCATTCATTCTGTTACAGAAAGTACTCGATATTTCTAAGTGCATTTTTGCATAATATAGAGGTTTTTCAAATTTTATTTGCTTATTATCGTGAAAAAAATAACCTAGGATCAAGTTGTAGGTAAAATTTCTTGGAACCAACACTGGTGGAAAAACAGGCTTCGGGTGAGCCCCATAAGTCGCGATGCTGCAGGAACCGCGACTAATGGTACCTTTAGTCGTGGTTCGGGAGGCGAACCGCGACCAAAGGCCTGGGCCCAGGGCGCTCGGTGGCCAGCCGGTGCACGTGGGGGCTTTAGTCGCGGTTGGCCGGGCCAACCGCGACTAAAGGTGCCCGAAGGCCTTTAGTCGCGGTTGGCCAGGCCAACCGGGACTAAAGCCCCTCCCCTATATATACCCACCCAGCAGCCAACACTTAGCCATTTGGTGCCATTCTCTTCACAAGCTTCACAAGTGGGTGTTAGGTTTGCTTTTGGTTCCTCTTATGCACATAAGGTGTTTGATGAAATGCCCCAAGAGCATGAAACAAACATGATATGAAGTGTTGGAGCCACACTTGAGCTTTCTCATTTATTTTTTCCTCCTCGATCGCGGTTAGCAACTTGAACCTTTGATGTGTCGTTGATAAAATGTGCATGTGTGTGTAGTTCATTGTTTAATTTATATTGTTTGTAGCTAGTTAGTTTAACAAATGCATGATGGTTAATTATATATTTTATATTTTATATTATAATAATGCAGATGAATCGACAATGGATGTACGGTAACCGACTCTCCGGCGAGTTCAGTGCGGGTTTGAAAGATTTCCTCGTAGTGGCTAATGCGAACAAGCAGGGGGGTTTTGTTATCTGTCCATGTGTTAAATGTAAGAATCGGAATGGTTACTCTTCCTCAAGAGATGTTCACATGCACCTGCTTCGGCACGGTTTCATGCCAAGCTATAATTGTTGGACCAAGCATGGAGAAAGAGGGGTTATAATGGAAGAAGATGAAGAAGGGGATGATTTCATCGATGAAAGCTATCTTGCTCATTTCGGTGATACTTTCATGGAGGATGCTGAAGGTGAAGGGGAAGGTGAAGGGGAAGGTGAAGAAGAGGCACGTGATGATGATCCCGTTGATGATCTTGGTCGGACCATTGCTGATGCACGGAGACGCTGCGAAACTGAAAAAGAGAGGGAGAATTTGGATCGCATGTTAGAGGATCACAGGAAGGCGTTGTACCCCGGATGCGATGATGGTCCGAAAAAGCTGGGCTGCACACCTGGATTTGCCGAGATGGAAGGCACGAGCAGGTGTAGCTGACTCGGCATTTGAAAACTTGCTGAAAATGTTGAAGAATATGTTTCCAAAGAATAACGAGTTGCCCGCCACTACGTACGAAGCAAAGAAGGTTGTCCGCCCTCTAGGTTTAGAGGTTCTGAAGATACATGCATGCATCAACGATCGCATCCTCTACCGCGGTGAATACGAGAATTTGAATGAATGCCCGGTATGCACTCGCATTGCGTTATAAGATCGGAGGCGATGACCCCGGTGACGATGTTGAGGGCCGAAACCCGGGAAGAGGGTTCCCGCCAAGGTGATGTGGTATGCTCCTATAATACCACGGTTGAAACGTCCGTTCGGGAACAAAGAGCATGCCAAGTTGTTGCGATGGCACAAAGAGGACCGTAAGTCGGACGGGGAGTTGAGACACCCCGCAGATGGAACGCAATGGAGAAAGATCGACAGAGAGTTCAAAGATTTTGCAGCTGACGCAAGGAACATAAGATTTGGTCTAAGTACGGATGGCATGAATCCTTTTGGCGAGCAGAGCTCCAGCCATAGTACCTGGCCCGTGACTCTATGCATCTACAACCTTCCTCCTTGGTTGTGCATGAAGCGGAAGTTCATTATGATGCCGGTGCTCATCCAAGGTCCGAAGCAACCCGGCAACGACATCGATGTGTACCTAAGGCCATTAGTTGATGAACTTTTACAGTCTGTGGGGCAGACCTGGTGTCCGTGTGTGGGATGAGCACAAAGAAGAGGAATTTGACCTACGAGCGTTGCTTTTCGTAACCATCAACGATTGGCCTGCTCTTAGTAACCTTTCGGGACTCGTCAAATAAGGGATACAATGCATGCACGCACCGCTACATGAGACCGAAAGTGTACATTTGCCAAATTGTAAGAAGAACGTGTACCTTGGGCATCGTCGATTTCTTCCGAAAGGTCATCCGAGTAAGAAAGAAAGGCAAGCATTACAACGGCAAGGCAGATCACCGGCCGAAGCTCGCGGAACACACTCGGTGCTGAGGTATTTGATATGGTCAAGGGTTTGAAAGTCATCTTTGGAAAGGGTCCTGGCGGACAATCGGTTCCGAAGGGAGCCGACGGGCACGTAGCCATGTGGAAGAAGAAATCTATATTCTCGGAGCTAGAATATTGGAAAGTCCTAGAAGTCCGCTCCGCAATCGACGTGATGCACGTTACGAAGAATATTTGCGTGAACATCCTAAGCTTCTTGGGCGTGTATGGGAAGTCAAATGATACAAAGGAAGCACGGCAGGACCAGCAAAGTTTGAAAGACCCTGATGACCAGCATCCGGAACGGTTTCAAGGTCGTGCCAGCTACGCTCTGACCAAAGAAGAGAAGGTCATCTTTTTTGAATGCCTGAGCAGAGTATGAAGGTCCCGTCGGGATTCTCGTCCAATATAAAGGGAATAATAAACATGGCGGAGAAAAAGTTCCAAAACCTGAAGTCTCACGACGGCCACGTGATTATGACGCAATTGCTTCCGATTGCTTTGAGGGGGCTCCTGCCGGAAAATGTTCGAGTAGCCATTGTGAAGCTATGTGCATTCCTCAATGCAATCTCTCAGAAGGTAATCAATCCGAAGTTCTACCACGGTTACGTGAACGATGTGATCCAATGTCTTGTCGGTTTCGAGTTGGTGTTCCCGCCATCCTTCTTCAATATTATGACGCACCTCCTGGTTCACCTAGTCGATGAGATTTCCATTCTCGGTCCCGTATTTCTACACAATATGTTCCCCTTCGAGAGGTTCATGGGAGTATTAAAGAAATATGTTCGTAACCGTGCTAGGCCGAAGGAAGCATCGCCAAGGGCTATGGAAATGAGGAGGTAATTGAGTTTTGTGTTGACTTTGTTCCCGACCTTAAGCCGATTGGTCTTCCTCAATCGCGGCACGAGGGGAGACTAAGTGGAAAAGGCACGATCGGAAGGAAATCAATGATATGTATGGACGGCCATTCTCCGATCGAAGCACACCACACGCTTCCGACCAATTCCAGCTTGGTGGCTCCGTACTTTGAGAAACACAAGAATATTTTACGCTCGGACAACCCCGGGAAGCCTCGAATCCTGGATTAGGAAGGCCCACATGGAGACTTTCGGCAGTTGGTTGAGAAAACATTTAATGAGTGACAATAAGGTTGTAGATCAGCTGTACATGTTGGCCAAGACACCATCTTCGACTATAACGACTTTCCAAGGGTACGAGATAAATGGGAATACATTTTACACGATCGCCCAAGATAAAAAGAGCACCAACCAAAACAGTGGTGTCCGCTTTGATGCAAGCAACCGAGAATGGGCAAAAGGTCACATATTATGGTTACATAGAGGAGATATGGGAACTTGACTATGGACCCTCCTTTAGGGTCCCTTTGTTCCGGTGCAAATGGTTCAACATAACAGGAGGTGGGGTAAAGATGGACCAGCAATACGGAATGACAATGGTGGATTTCAACAATCTTGGTTACCTTGACGAACCATTCGTCCTAGCAAAAGATGTCGCTCAGGTTTTCTATGTGAAGGACATGAGTAGCAAACCGAGGAAACGGAAAGATAAGAAAACGATCGAGTACATCATGCGATGATCCAAAGCGCCACATTGTTCTTTCGGGGAAAAGAAACATCGTGGGAGTGGAGGACAAGACAGACATGTCAGAAGATTATAATATGTTTGCTGAAATTCCGCCCTTCAAAGTGAACACCGACCCAAGCATTAAGTTAAATGATGAGGATGCTCCATGGATACGGCACAATCGTAAGCAAGCGGGGACACAAGGGAAGAAATGATGTGTAATAATTTATTGTACCAAACTTTGTTGAATGAATCATGTGAATTATATTACCCGTGATGTGTTTGGTGTCCATTTTCGAATGATTCAATTGACTCGAGATAGCACCGATGATACATGAAATTTGGAGTGACTAAGTCATACTCCCGCATACATGAAATTTGAAGTGACTAAGTCATACTCCTGCATATAGGAAATTTGGAGTGACTAAGTCATACTCCTCGCATACATGAAATTTGGAGTGACTAAGTCATACTCCGCATATAGGAAATTTGGAGTGACTAAGTCATACTCCTGCATACATGAAATTTGGAGTGATTTAGTCATACTCCTGCCTAGGCGTATAATATGCATACTCGTAGTCTTCATAGCCGCCGCCGTTGTACCGGTAGTCGTCGCCTTCTAAGTTGCCGGCGTCGTCGTCGATGCTGTCGTCGCCGTCGTCGGGCGGCGCTCGTGGCTCGAACCGAGGGTAGCGCAGGCGGGGGATATCGCCGGCCGTGATGTAGTCCATGACGCTCCGCGAGTCCGGCCGTACCACCATAGCCGACGGCCGGCCTCGTGGAAGTTTCCGGGAGGCGGACCGTCCTCCTCATACTCGGCGAGCGCCCTCTCACGCCGATTGATGAAGAAGGCGTCCCAAGTATGCTGGTTATCGGGATGCCAGCGGGGATTCATCCGCTGCTCCGGCGTGAGGTCGAGGTAGTAGTGGTTCGTGATGGCCGCCCGGCGCGCAGCACCCTGAGGGACGGGAGGGACCGGCACGCCGCCGGCGCTTAGGCTCCAGCCGGCGGGGGACGCGGTAGCCCGGAGGGCAAGGGTAGTTCGAGGCGCAAAGCTCCTCCACCTGCCGGTAGGTTAGAGTGGGTGCGGTGGAAGCCATGAGAGAGTGATGAGAGATTGTAGAGATGATAATGCTGGCCAAGCCGGGCTACCTATATGTAGTGACAAATGGCGGGAAAAATGGGAGCGGGAAGACGAGGAGGCGGGAAGAAAGAGGCGGGGAGAAAGTGGCGGGAAAAAATTGGCGGGAAGAAAGAGGCCGGAAGAAATTGGCGGGAAACAATTGGCGGGAAGAAAGAGGCGGGAAGACGAGGGAAGAAATGGCGGGAAGACGAGGAGGGAAGAGGGGTCGGCGGAAAGAGGCGGGAAGAGGGGGCCAACGAACTTTTGAATTGAATTAGTTTTATTTTTATGAATTTTTGATAATTTGTATTTTTAAAATTTTGAATTGAATTAGTTTTATTTTTATGAATTTTTTGGTATATTATTTGTATTTTTAAGATTTTGAATTGAATTAGTTTTATTTTTCTGAATTTTTTGATATATTATTTGTATTATTAACATTTTGAATTGAATTAGTTTTATTTTTCTGATTTTTTTGGTATATTATTTGTATTTTCAACATTTTGAATTGAATTAGTTCTATTTTTCTGAATTTTTTGATATATTATTTGTATTTTTAACATTTTGAAATGAATTAGTTTTATTTTTCTAAAATTTTTGATATATTATTTGTATTTTTAACATTTTGAAATGAATTAGTTTTATTTTTTCTAAATTTTTTGATATATTATTTGTATTTTTAAGATTTTGAATTGAATTAGTTTTGTTTTTCTGATTTTTTGATATATTATTTGTATTTTTAACATTTTGAATTGAAAAGAAAATTGAAAAGAAATTTGAAAAATACTTTTAGTCGCGGTTGGCCACACCAACCGCGACTAAAGGGTCTTTCCGCGGGAACCGCTCAAATCCCGCGAAAAGACCCTTTAGTCGCGGTTGGTGTGGCCAACCGCGACTAAAGGGTACCCTTTAGTCGCGGTTGGCCACACCAACCGCGACTAAAGGTGCCTCCCTATAAATATCGCGCGGCGCGCGAGCGCGATTCGGTCTCCTTCTTCCTCCTCGAAACCGCCAGCCGCCGCGCGCCGCGCCTCGACGACGCCGCCCCCGCAGCCGCCCTCGTCGCCGCGCCCTCGTCGTCGCCCTCGTCGGACGTCGTCGCGCCCTCGTCGTCGCCCACGCAGTACGTCGCCGCGCCCTTGTCGTCGTCGTCTCCGCCGTGCGCAAAACCGGCCGCCGCGCGCGCTCTCTCGCCTTCCGCGCTCGCCTGCCGCCACCGTCGCCTCGTCGATGTGCCGTCGTCGCGCGCCGCGCGTACGTGCCGCCGTCGTCGCCTCGCTGCGCCGCCGGCCGCGCTCTCGCTCGCCGCGCGCTCGCGCGCCTAGCTGCCGTCGCCTCGTCTGCCGCCGTCGCGCGCGCCGCCCTAGCCTCGCCCGCCGCCGCCGTCACCTCGTCGGCCGCCGTCGCGCGCGCCGCCTTCTTCACAGAGAAACAGAGAGAGGAGGCCGGGCAGGGCCGGAGAAACAGAGAGAGAGAGAGATTTTTTTTTGTTTTTTGTTTTTTGTTTTTTTACTACAATTTGACTTAAAAAAAACAAATAATTTGACTTAAAAGTAATTACATGTAAAATTGAACTAAAAAAAGTACTAAAAAAAGTAATTACATGTAAAATTGAACTAAAAAAAGTACTAAAAAAATTGAACTAAAATTGAACTAAAAAAAGTAATTACATGTAAAATTGAACTAAAATTGAACTAAAAAAAGTAATTACACAAATTGGAACTAAAATTGAACTAAAAAAAGTAATTACTACAACTTTGACTTAATAAAAATTGAACTAAAATGGGTACTAAAAAAAGAACTAAAATTTTGACTTAATTAAAAACTTTGTCTTAATTAAAAACTTTGACGACGCCGTACCGTCGCCAACGCCGTCAACGCCGCCGTACCGTCGCCAACCGTACCGTCGCCAACGCCGTCAACGCGCCAACGCTACCTCTATTCATAAAAATGTAACGCCGTCAACGCTACCGCCTCTATTCAACGCGCCAACGCCAACGCCGTCAACGCGCCACCGCCACCGCGAGGGTTATGTGTCCTCGTCACCGCCACCGCCCTTTCGCCACCGCCCTTTCGCCACCGCCACCGGTCTCTCGGTCACGCGGTCACTGCGTCCCCCTCTCGCCTCCCGCTCGTCGCCCTCTCTCGTTTATATGTAGAAGAGATGTGATAATGCATATACACAATTAATTTGTTTTGACTACATGTTTTCGGGACTGACATATGGCGGACGATAGAGCTGACCCGATTCTCGGACAACTATGATCCGGACGCCGAAGACCATATGTTCGGCATCATAAAAGGCGATATTCCATATGTGCCGACCGGAGAAGAAGAAGATGATATCTCTTCTTATCCGAACCTTGAGTGTGAAGATGAAGGGCGCCGTCAGCAAGCAGATGATGCCGAAGAAACGTCGATAAACGACGATCTTCAATTGGAAGTAGCAACCACCTCCGGCGCCGAGGTATATATATATACATATTGAGCGTCTTATTTTAGCCCTCGATAAACTAACTGATTTGAATAAATGTGTGTGTACTAACGCGCGCGACTCTCTTTCTTATTTTAGCCCTCGGCCGGATCGTCGAAAAAATCGAGTACGTCGTCAAAGCGTGGCGCAACCAAGACGATGAAAGCGAGGAGAAACATGCACCATCGATGTTGTCGACGAAGCAACCGGCAGAGCCGCTGGAGCCCAGCAAGAACGCCACCAAGTTTGTCGGCCAATGCGGAGCCGTTGTTAGAGACAACGTCTCGATCACCCGCCAGGAGTGGAATGAGCCAAAGAAGGCACGTGTTGGTTTCACTTTTGTCGATAAGAGAGAAAAAAAGATTGCTTCAACAAGCTTATGGAACATTTCGTTCTACCTCCGGAATACCGCAAATACGATGAGGAGGGTAAAAAGATTGCGGAAAACAAGGAGAGGCGCAAGCTAGTCAAACAGTTCGCTCTTTCTAGGATGGCCAACGCATTCCGGAAATACAAGCAAAATCTAGCCCATGACTTTGTCAACCAGGGCAAGACTCCGAATTTCAAAGGACAATATGAGAAACCGCAATATGATTGGCCAGAATTTGTGAAGCAAAAGAAATCGGAGCAGTTCCTTGAACTATCGAAAAAAATAAGGAAAATGCGACCAAGAAGGAGTACAATCATAAAATGGGGCCAGGAGGGTATCGCTTTTGGCAGCCTAAGTGGGAGAAGATGGAGAACGAGCCGAGGGCGCGAGGAATCCGTCCAGGTACGGAGGGATGGGACCCAAGGGCCAAAAGCTGGTGGTACGGGCATGGGGGATCGCTGAACCCGGAGACGAGGGAGTGTGTTTACCAGGGCAAAATAATTACACCCACCAAAAAGCTTATTGAGGCAATGAGGGAGGCTCAAGAGGGGAGGATCAGGTTCAACGGAGAGAACGACGCCCGACAAAAGCCCTCGGGAACCCCGAACACGGAGGACGTATACGAGGCATGGGGCCCATTCCGTGGAAAATAGGGTTCCCCCGTAACGATGACCCGTACGGTTACGTGAAGCCGTAAGAGAAAGATGGATCGGGATGCAGATGTTGTGGCGAAGTTGGTAACGGAAATGGATGTGATGAAGAAAACCGTGAGTGTACTAGTCGCCGAAAGAGATGCAGCTCGGGCGCATCATGCTGAAGATCATCCAATAGATCTCGGAAGCCAGCAGCGGAGAAGAAGCAGCGTGGCTTCCACGGAGGCCTCACCGGCTGGTGCACCGACAATAGAAATTACTGCACCGGAGCCTCTGGTGGTCGAAATTACTGCACCGGAGCCTCCTCGCTACCCCGTGGACGATATAAAGGAGATGAAAGCATGTCATCTGTATTATCCTATCGGGAACATGTCCATGAAGGTAGCCATCGGCAGTGCTTTACCACCTAGAGCACTCCACCACAACAACCCCATTCAAGATGGCTATGCTCGTGTGACGGTGGAGGAGATAGTCCAAGGGTTTGAGGACCTGGACATTGACATTGCTACACCTGAAGGGGTGAAAAGACTTGGAGATGTCAAGCGCCGGTTCATTCTATGGCAGAAGAAATTTATCAAGTTTCCAGGCGAGGCGCCAACAAGTCCACCCCCGTACGGTGGTGGTGGTGGCGGTGGCGGTGACGGTGGCGGTGGAGGTGGCGGTGACGGTGGCGGTGGCGGTGACGGTGGCGGTGGTGCTTCACCTAATACACCTCATTCACGTCAGCCGACGACGCCGCCCCCCAGTCCTTGTCCGGCGGGTGATCAGACACCGGTACCGCCCCCAATCCACCTCCGGCGAAGAAGCGTAGCAGTCCTGGGTTATTAACCCGGACCCTTATGTACCTAAGAAAACAAAGATACCGTAGCCATCACCGAAGCCTCTCATCCCGAGGCCTTGGGAACTTAGTGTCGAGGAAAATGCAGCGGCCGTGGCTGCTCAGCATGAGAAATGGAAGGAGGAGTGCAAGAAGAAAAGAGAGGGCGAGCCCAAGCCATTATTTTCTGATGAGCAAAAGAAGTGGGCTAAGTCATTTTTGAACACACCGTCCCAAGCCGCGAAGAATCTGCCTGACGACTATTTACGTGAACTTCGTAGGCAAGCACTCGAGTTCAAGAGGAACAAAGAGTTGGCGGAGAAGAAAGCCTTGGAGGACGAGGCCGAGAAAAAATTAGAAAGGGGGAAAGAAGTTGCCCAGCTCGGGAACAAAGTAAACAATCGATCGCCCCGCTCATAGTGCAAGCCGCCGGTCCGGATGCCCCCGATATCATAGCAGCTGCGGCAGCACATGGATTGACCGTAACGAGTGCCGGAGAACAAGCGGCCGAGTTAGGTATCACTCTTCGTGCACTCGTTAGGCCTTGATGAGGCGCCAATGAAGGACGTAGTATTTACATATGTGAAGAATGGCCCTCTCATCGAGCCTGCGCAGGAAGAGGATCTACCTCGACAAATGAAAGGTCTCGCTAAATTGGTACAAGGGTTACATAAAACATGAAAACGCCAAAGACTATATCTATGCGGAAGTTAAATATGAGCATCACTTCAAACATTACTGGGTACAAATTCCTCTGAGTGAATTGTTCCAGCTGTTCAATCTGCGCGACCTCGACAAATCTATCATCAGTTGCTACGTTCTGTAAGTGATTTATTAATTTCTACCCCATCTCGTTCATTGCCGGCCTGCACTATATATATATATATATTGTCCTAACTATCTTGTTGTGTACGCTATATATTATGCAGAATGAAGAAGCGGGAAATGCGAATAAGGAACATCCATGATGTTGGGTTCATTGACCCACACATCGTTAATTCACATGTGTTAGAACACCACCCCGCCGACGTGGAGGATGACCTGTGGCGGTTTATTAGAAAACAGCAACAGAAAAGTGATATTCTATTTCCTTACCATTTTGGGTGAGTGTTTCTGTCTTGAGCACACATTCTCTTTTGTTTACTCCATGCATGGTATGTGGCTAATCGATGAGTTATGCATGACTGTGCATGTATCGTGTCCGCAGGTTCCACTGGATTCTTATGGTAATTCAAGTTCAGACCTCCTCAGCTCTCGTCCACGACTCTCTGAATATGGATCCGGCGCTTTGGGCCGACATGAGAAAAATGATGCAAAAGTAATTATTTTCATTCATTTGCGCTCTATATCGATCGGCCTATTTCATTCATCATTTCCTAATATCAAGTAACTAATTAATAACTCTCTTGTTTATTTAATTTTCTTTGCCTCGTAGGGTTTGGAGACGGTTCGTAGATACCAAGGTCGGTGAATTCAAAAAGAGCTACATTTTAAAATGGCAGTGCGGACGACTGGGGATATTCAGCCACCGGGGACCAATCTATGTGGATACTATGTTTGTGAGAGGATTCGGAGATACTGCAATGAGCGGGACCAGAAGTGTGAGAACAACATCATGAGGTAATAACCTCCGGAAGACGCTTAGTCCAGAAGCTCGCTTCCGACCACTTCAAGAGGAACTAGCTGGATGGTTGGCGAGGGAAGTCATCGATCCTAGAGGAGAACACTATTACGATGACGTAGAACTTTATATGCACCGGAATTTGTAACTAACTTGTTCAAAATTGTATATGGTCATCCGATATTGAATATATATTGTATATTGGTCATCCGATATTGAATATATATTGTATATTCCTCTTGAATTCTTTTTGGTTCTAATTTCAAATTTGTTTGAAATTGTACATTCATATGCATGTATGTATACAGTACCGTAGAATATGTGAAACTCCTTCAAAATTAAAACCCAAAAGAAATAAAATAATACAAATTAAAAAGAAACCAGATTTAGGGGGAGGGGGAGCTAAACCCTAAACCCTGCGGAGGCCTTTAGTCGCGGTTGGCCAGAAGAACCGCGACTAAAGGTCCTCCGCCCTGGCTAAGGAACCGCGACTAAAGGGGGGGGCCTTTAGTCGCGCTACTTTGGTCGCGGTTGGGCCACCGCGACTAATGGCAGTTGCCAACCGCGACCAAAGCCCCTTTTTCCACCAGTGCAAGTCTTTTGAGTTCAACGTCAAATTTTCATCTTGCAGAAATGAATCTAGCTACCTTATACAAGGTGCACAAACTCTAAACAGATTGTTGAAATAGGCACAAATGTGGAGCTGCACATTGGGCAACTGTGTTGCTTGCTGATATTTTTTAGCTGGCAAAAAATGGCACAATAAGAACGTAAAAGAATGCTTCCGGGAAGATCTTTGCCATCTATTTTTCAGATTTGGTAAAATCTTATATTCTCATTTGAATTCTCCATTTCATGCGCTTTTAGCATTTACATACTATAGCATAATCAGGCCATGAACTACTAGCAATTTATATTCACGCACACCCACAATGCCTCCAAAATTAGATGAGACCTTTTGTGGTGATTAGAATTTCTAATCATCAGCATATGTGACATTTATTGTCTAAATTGTTTTCCTTCTAATATATGTAGTTATTATTTTGATATGTTAGAAAGGGTTAATAAGCATTCTTTGATCTTATATTCATATACAGGTTCTTTTGTTAATAGGTCAAATAAAAGTGTAATGTACTTCTGTTGTTCGTATGTAATCAATGGACTGACCGTGGCCATGAATGGACAGAGAATAACATGTATTCTTCTGCTGGTGAATTGTGTGTACTGCGTGACAATCAACTTAATTATGTAGATTAGCTGTCTCCATACTTGTACCTCTGTATTGTTAGCCCCCTTTTTTTAGTTTCCACGCTGATAAAACCCTCACAGTTTACTGTTATGATCTTTGTTGCTTGATCCTGACCTATTTTAACATAACAGAACTCTGAGGGTCTACCGTAAATAGCAAAGATCTGGAAACTGAGAACCAATTGCCATGTTTTTAATTCCTATGGTTCATTTGGTTTGCTCGTATTTCCAAGATTATAGCTTGTGCTTGTTTTGGTCGACATTTGTAGTTTCAGTATTGCAGTTCATATTGCATTGCTTAAAATAGTTTGTATTAGTGCTCATCAATGCCTCAATATTCAGGTTGATATAACTTAATCATAATTTGCCCGCTGGAAATATTACTGCTTTCACATTGTTCACCATGCTTCTCCGTTGGACGATTACTCATCTGTTGAGTTATTAAAGGCTTGTGTGGATTCATTCTTCAGAAACTGTGTAAACTGTTGAAAAAAAGAGTGTTCCTTTCTTGCGAGAGACATTCAGTATGGTTTGTTGGCTCTTAAACGTTTACACTCTCACCTTGATGCGGTGCAGGCTTAGTAACTTTTAAAACTCTTTGGTTTAGTTATTATCAACTTTGGAAGATAGCCAATTCTATGGTGGCGAGAGTTGAACTTTCGAGGACTCGACCTTCCTGTTAGAGTTGAATTGTTCAATCATATGCAAGAGTAGATGCTATCCTTTAGAGGACAAAATGTTGTAAACGTTTGATCTATCCAATTTTTGAATATTCTTCTCATGATACAACATGGGAAATGTGTAAAAACGAAAAGCATCCATGTGAGTATAATTTCTAACTTGATAAAAAAATATGCGCCATTTCTAATTCAATTTTTTTTAGATCTCAACAAATGTTTCTATTATGCAAATTTGTCAAACATTTGTTTAGTTATTTACACATTATGGACGGCGCAGCAATGCACGCTTTTATTATCTAGTATATGAGTATATGAGTAATGAGGACGTGGGCATAGCCCAGTGGTTGGGGTTGCAGTGGCGCACCCCAACGACCAGAGTTCGAATCCTGTCAGAAACGAATTTCTGGAATTCTCACACCGAGGTCTCGCTTCTACTATATCATTTAGTGTCTAGTTCCTCCTAGACACAGTTTCATTTTTCTTACGTCCGCTACCGGTAATCGTATACCTACGGACTTCTAGCCTGGAAAGACCTACAAACTGACATGGAAGAGTAATCTGCTACGGAATTTTCTTACGGATGGTAGTAAGTAGGTTTCATGGAGGGATTTTACCTTGAAGTTCCGTAAGGGACCGTTTGGATGTTTGTATTGAGGCTTGGTATTGGGTATTGAGACATTCCTAGCCCGAATACCTCAATTTATGGCGTTTCGATGTGCTAGGTATTGACCTGAGGTATTCGGGCTAAATATTGACACGACCCGACCGCACTATCCCTGAATGTTGAGCCTAGACCTGGACATCGCTGAGTATTCGGAGGCGAGTTTTTCTTCCTCGCCCGACTGCGTTTTCTCTTATCCACCGAAGCGCCTCGAGCGGCGGCCAAGTAAATCCGATGCCTCCCCTACGGATCCTCCGCCGGCGAGTCTCCTTCCACCTCGCGCATGCCCTAGCTGCCTCGGCATCACGCGCCTCTGCAGCGAACTTGCCCGATCACGCTCGACCAACCGGCCGTCTGCACCCGCGCTACCCGCACGTGCCCTTGCCGGTTGCGCCCTCGGCAGCGCCGCCCTGCACCATCGCCGGCTTCAATAGCTCATGCATCTCCATCTGCTCCCATTGCCTAGCCGCTCACATTCTGCTCGTTGTTGCCCGGCCGCTCACATTACCCTGTCGGTTGAAGAAAAGGAAAGTCAAAGAAACGAGGTGCCGCAAAAATCTGAGGTGAACATTTTGGATGAAACTTGATGGATTATGCAATGCACTTATTACTTGTATGTTGCTGTTATCATTTTTGAAGAATTTGATTGCTCCTATGAAGTGACATTCACTGACTTTTCCATGTTTGTTTCAAGTTATAAGATGACGCGACAATTTTATATCAATTTTTTGCCTTTTATTAATTGTTATTATATCATATAATCAAATATATTAGAAACTCACACAAAAAATCTTTTACAAACATGTAGCATGATCATACTCTCATACAAATGCAATACACCACTTTAACCATACAAACAGGATTTGGCATTCTACTACGGCATCAATTCTAGGTACTCCCTCTGATCCATATTACTTGATACTAATATAGATGTATCTAGACACTAATATAGGAGTACCAAATATCTATACATCCAAGCAAAAATATTTGTACGAAGTATTGATCTCAATGCAAATGTTTCAGTATATTAATATTACACCGAATGCAATGCCAAGCCCCTCAATACAAACGGCTATTTCGACAGAAATAACCTAAAGATAAAACAAATTTGAAAATTAAACTTCCTTCGAAACAATTTCACGAAATTAACCTGTTTTTTGCCGCGCCTGTATCCAGGGCGTCACAGCCCACTGTATCACGCCATAGATCGCGGCGCTGCTCCTGCTGCCAGCGTGGACAAGCGGGTCCCATGTACGCTGGTGTCACGCCCTCGAGCTCGGCGCTGCACCGTGGTGTGCCACGCCGTGGACCGGGGCGCAGCAGCTCAGCTTCGGTTTCGCTGGGCGCTAATCTCCTTGCCTGTCAGTGCAGCGGCGTTTGATGGACATCAACGTATGACTTATTATGATCTGAATCGGTGGTTCTGAGAGGCAATTTATGGTGGGTCAGGTGCTAACGCAGACAAAACCCGACGGTCGGTGGCCGCATGCCCGCATGGGTAACAATCGTGTACAAGTATACAAACGTGCACCTGATCGATCCACTGTAAAAATTTGAGTAGCTAGGTTAGCTCATTTGCACGTACAGCTACGTTCCAACCCTTTGGAAAATCATAACTCTTGAACAGGTTGTCAAAACTGTAATCTGTTTTTACCATTATAATGTATGATCAATTTCACACACTGTGACTTTTGACTAAATATAAACGACATGTTTAAGAAATGGAATTAGGACATCTCCAATGGGGCAACGCAAATCGAACGCTAAAATCGACCAGCTGCGTCCGCCAGCGTCGGTCCATGAACACCGAAATAGTTTTTTTTTTACCGCGCGTCCGTTTGCGTCTAGGTGTACCTCTAGCGCTTGACGCATATTATATTTTCTAACAATTTTTTCATTCAACTGAAAAAGCATAATGTACACACGAAATAAAGGAAAAAACAACAAGGAACAAGGCCCTAGACTACTTGTTGCCCCTCGGGGCGGTTGACGGCCCGACCACGTTGTTGCCTCCCAACCTCCTCAGCTTCTCCGCCGCCAGCTGCTCCATCCGCCACGCGGTCGCCAGAACTCAGTGGGCCGTCGCGTCCTCCAATAGCCGCTGTTGCATCGCCTCATTGGCGTTATCCTCGACCTTCTTCAGCGTTTCGAAGGACGCGACTAAGGCCCTCTGCTCCGTTGCCTTCTCCTCCGAGTCAGGCTCGCTCCAGTCGAAGTCGAAGTCGTTGGACTCCTCCGCGGCCGCCGCCTCCTCGCGGCGTTGCCGCTCCACGTCGAACACCGTGTGGGCCGCCAGTTCCTCCTCTGGCTTCTGCTCCGCATCAGCCATGAACTTCGCGTCCATGGCCGTGTCGATGATGTTGTTCGAGCTATGTTCGTTCAATGGCACCTTGCACAGCTTCACCCGCCCCTTCGTAGCCGACATCTTCTTCGGGGACATGTGGGAAACATCGACTGTCGGGGGAGCATGCACTAGAGAGGAGGGTGGGAGCTGGAGTGGCGGACGGGAGAAATGAAGCGGCGGGAGGGGAAGAAAATTGGGGAATAGAAGTAGGGATTTGGTGCTAGTGACCGTCAGGCGGGCCCACGGACAAAATTCAACGTGTCGCGGTACGCCCAATTGAAGCCTCGTCCACGGGGGTCGGATTGGGGTTGCCGGGTGACGCCGACGTTTGACGTATGCACTGATTTAACTAATTAATTAATTCTGGAGTATAATATGACACCTATAATTAAATGATGGTATTGAATGTCAAAATAGCAGTAGCAGCACTGCAGCAGCTAGAGGAGAAGATGGTCTTCACAATGACTTGGATAGCTAGCTAGCTTCTTTTAGCTTAGCTTCTTGGTGGATTGATGCATGTATACGTGCATGCATGCATACGTTGCTGGCCGGTCGGACAATGTGGACATACGCAAACGTGTACTAGTACTAGTATATTTGTGTATTGGTGGAGATGTACTCAGCTTTATACCTTAAGAAGGAACAGAAAATAAAGCGCACACATATGTTGAGAGATCCCATCCATCCTACTTCACGTTGCAGCTTACAGTATTCATTAAGCGCTAGATGTGGTCTAACCAAACAGCAACATCCTGCTCAGTCTCAAATCGATCGAGTGTAGCGCCTCATCCCTCGGTGTGACACCAGTTTGTGCAACGCCCCACTCCAGGGCGCTACACAACCAAGATGCGGGACCCACGTGTCCACGCTGGCGAGTGTGTCACGCCAAGCACCACGGCGCGACATAGATGTCTGCAGCGCCCTAGACTCTGGCGCGGCACAAAAAGATTATTTTGTAAAATTGTTTTGTTCGGAGTTTATTTTTTGAATTTGTTTCGCGTAAGGGTTAACTTTGTCGAAATTGTCAATACAAACATCCAAATATAACCTAAGTCAAAACAGCCTGGCCACGTGCTGGATGCTACTGAATCAGAACGTGCCTCCGCAGAATTATTGGACATGGAATGTACCGCGTTGGTTCAGATTTGAATTGCTTAAAAATCGGAAATGGCCTCCCCACGTGCTGAATGCTACATCTACGGACGCTTTTTTTTTTTAAGGAAACAAAATTGGTTTTTATTCTGAGTTTCATTTTTAGATTCTATCTGAGGGATTTGCGATCGTTGTAGAAACTCCATTCTCGCTACGAGAATTACCCACACCTATTCCATACCTTTAAACCCCTGACCACCTAGACCTCTAGTATAGTAACTAAATAAACCAACTACGGACTCACCATAATTCTGGCATTTTCTTTTGAGAGAAGTCCAATTTACGCTCTTAAACTTATCTTAAAGTTCAGCTTTGTAACTCTTAACTTTACTTTGATTCAACTTTCAATCCTAAACTCTAAAAATGGTTCAGAATCACCCCTTGCATTGTATTAAGATGGTTTTTCGTGTATCGTGTATGTTGTATGTTGATGAGTTGGCACAGTATATAGGAATAAAAACCCACTAACTGGCGAGAAAAACCGGTTGAAAACATGTCAAAAAAGGGTAGAAAATCCAATTCCGAACGATTTATAGAATTTAGGGTTGAAGATTAAATCAAAGTAAAGTTAAGGGTTGTAATCTAAACTTTGAGACGAGTTTAGGAAAGTAAATTGGACGTCCCTCTTTTCTTTTTGAGATGATAATTCCGGGATTTCCGGTTTTGGTAGAGATCGATAGAGAGATTTGAGTTGGGTTTTGGAGGATTTACTTTTAATACCCGGCCCTAAATATCTCAATTTTCCCCATCGCGTGACAGGAGCCAAGAGAGGAGCGACGCTAGGGTTCAACTCGCCCGCGCCGCCACGCCCGCCGGCGACCCTCCGCCTCCACCGTCTTCCCTCAGTCTCCGTCCGGATCCCACCGTCCTCGCCCGACTCGGCCCCCTCTCGCAAGGTCGACGGCGCCAACAACCTCCCAGCCGGCCCGTCCCCTCCGGCAGACGCCCTCTTCGGTCGAGCTGGACTCCGCCCACTCCTCCCCGGCCGACCTCCTGCAAGTCTTGCAAAAGATGCGGAAAGCTAAGAGGGGTGGTGATCATCTCACTAGAAGCTCTCGTAAGAACAGAAGAGATTCCAAGAATGAATCATTGGTCTCAGGTCGCTTCCTTGGGGACTCTGATCAAGGTGTTCGGCCTGGCCTCAGCGATAGGACAATAGCATGTTTGTCTAAAAGTGTCGCCTCTATTACTTTGTACAATGGAGACACAGTCTTATTTTCATGCTCGGGCATAGCTATTGAACGCCGGGGCTGTCACCTTACAAGGTTTCTGACTTCTGCAAGTTTGGTTAGAGCTCTCAATGCTACAAATGAAGACCATGATGACTTGAAGATTGACGTGCGCCATGAAGGCAATGAAGTGTATATGGGGACGATGTCTCATTATGATTTAGATCGCAACTTTGCTGTTGTCAATGTCCATGGGTTCCTTGATGTTCAGGTTGGATCTTTCCTAGATGCAATGCATGTTCTGCCCCATGGTGAGATATTAGTAGTTATAGGGCGTGGCGTCTCTGGTGAAATAGTAGCCAAGAATGTTGAATTTGATGGTGATTCAAGGGTATCTGAGGATGATGAAGATCTTGATGGTAGAATCTCAGAGGCTTGGGAAGGTGGGCCACTTGTTTCTGTTGATGGGAAGGTTGTTGGCATGAACCTTTTTCTGACTACTACAAGAGCCGTTTTCCTACCATGGGGCACGATTCTCAAGCATCTGGAGCATTACTGGACATCCCTACAAAAGAAGACTGGTTTTGCATGCTCAAAAACTTGGAAGGTTTACTGGTTTGGAGAAAGACCCGCTGGTGAGAAATCTAACAGCCATACACAAGTACATGGAGATTTTCTGAACCAGGAGCAGTTAGATCTAGACTCCATGGGTTACCCGAAGTTACCATCCTCCATGGTTGGAGCTGGCATGATTTTGGTCAATACTTTTGAAGAGACTTTTGGCGACATATATGGTGAAGGTGTCTGGCGAAAATTTAGTAAAAAAGCTTCTAACATAAATCGCAATGTTGTCGCACTGGCTTCATTCAGTGGTGAAAAAAGGCTTTTTGCTTGCACGGGTTTTTTTATTGAATGGAATGGATCTACGATAATTTTGACATCAGCAAGCTTGGTTAGAAATTCAGGTGATGAGAACAAGATTGTTGAAAACTTGAGGATTGAAGTGTTGCTTAATGGCCAATGCAGAGAAGGGAAGTTACAGAATTGTAGTCTCCATTACAACGTTGCTCTAGTCAGTGTCAAGGATTACCGTGCTGTTCGTCCATTAAATACTTTGCTTCATTGGCACAAGGCTATCAAAGTAGCAGCTATAGGGCGTTGCTTCAAATCGGGAGCGTTAATGGCTACTATTGGGGATGAGGTTTCCTGGACAGGCACACTTGATTGCGATTACCTCTCAACTTCCACATGCAAAATCACTAAGGCTGGTATTGGAGGCCCTCTTGTTAGTCTTGATGGGGATGTTATTGGCATGAACTTCTATGATAAGAAAATAGGAACCCCTTTCATGTATTTGGAGGACATTTACAACGTTCTAGCATCGTTTGAGACAAAAAGTAAACCTGGTGAAGTTGGCAATGACAGTGATCCCTCTGGAGAAGCGCCTTTCTGGAAAATGGACGATGATGACAAAACTAAGTTAAACAGTTGGCCTGTGCCCATGCCTCGCTGGTGCAATCCTGACTCTGCGGACGAGGATAAATCTGATGATGATGATGAGTTGGGCTTTGATCCCAAAACTGGCCGCGCGCGGCCGAGTTACGGTTACTTTAAGGGAAAGAAAGTCATGATGTTCTAGATGCAGTCTCACCCTTGATTGTCCACACAATCTCCATAGCATTGCTTGTTTGAGATGGCAGAAGTCCTCTGGCTTGATGAAGTCTTAGTATGTGCTGCCTTTGTATCTTGGAATCATTCTGTGCTATGTCGTGTAATAGCATGCAGTGGTAGTTCAAGTTACACTATTGTACTAAGACTGACAAATTTGCTGCCTGTGGTGTTTGCCGTAAACTGTTTTGGGCACAAATCAATGTTCCGTCCCAAAAGAAAAAGAAATTGCTTTGAGATGTTTGCATGAATTTTAGTTTCCTAACTAACCTCTTTGATAGTACGACATGCTCTCAACACAAGCAGATTATAAAATCTAGGTGTGTTAAAATCTAGGTGTGTCATCACTTTTCTCATCTTGGAGTCGCATTGAGTTTTATCCAATTAGCACATGTGAGGTGGATGTTTCTAGTGTATTTGGTTTTTTCTTACTTGATGTAAACCTGCAGAATTAGGAGTAAGAAAATGATATTTTTGGTACAATTTTTTTGAGGAAATTCTTGGTACAAATTAAGTAGTTAGCTGCTTGACATGCTTCCTCCTGAAACAGTCTACCTGCTATCCAGAAATTTGATTGGGGTTCGTGGACAGATTAAGTAGGATGCCCGTTTTGCGTCCATATACAAGGCGAACGAAGACACGGTGAATCCTACTACAGTACAATATCTGTCGTTGAAATTCATGGCTGGTGAAAGTTTGCTTGTCTTGATCTGTTCGTTGTGTGCGTTCAATTCAGATTGTTTGTCCTTTGTATTTTTTGACAGCCAGATGGTTTGTCCAGTGCGGCTGGTTTTCCAACAAAATAACAGTCTAACTGCGGTCACACAAAGTTCTGAACCAGGATGCGAAGATTCCAAGCCCAGATCACGCAAGGAACAGGGGCCAAGGGGGCACACACGAGGCGCCGATCCCCGCAGACGTCCCCATCGCCGTGATCGCCGGCGGCTCCTCCGCCACACACCCGCCCCAGCCGCCGTCCCGACCTCTCGCCAGCGATAAGCAAATCCCGCCCCCGTCCCTCCCGTCCACAAAGACCCTTTCTTTACCTCTCCTACCTCGCTCCTCCTCTCCACTCCACCCTTCCCCAATCCCAGCCCCAATGGCGTCCACTGCCGCGCCGCCCGCAGCCCTCGTCGCCCGCCGCGCCGCAGCCGCGTCCACCGCGGCGCCGCTCCGACGCGCGGGGCTCGCGGCCGGGTGCCAGCCGGCGCGGTCGCTGGCGTTCGCGGCCAGCGGCGCCGCCGGCGCCGACCCGCGCCTCGCGATCCACGTCGCCTCGCGCTGCCGCGCCGCCTCGTCCGCGCGCGGGACCCGGGCCGTGGCAACCATGGCCAAGAAGAGCGTCGGCGACCTCGGCGCCGCCGAGCTCGAGGGGAAGCGCGTGCTCGTCCGGGCCGACCTCAACGTGCCGCTCGACGACAGCCAGAACATCACCGACGACACCCGTATCCGCGCCGCCATCCCCACCATCAAGTACCTCCTCGAGAAGGGCGCCAAGGTCATCCTCTCCAGCCACTTGGTAAGCCTCCCATCTCTGTCCCTTTCCCAGAAATCGACCATCTCGGTCTCATGTATGCAATGTAGGAATCCAGGACTTGCAAAATGTTTTAATGTGCTCAAGATATACATGATGTATAAGCACTAAACGCTAGCTCTGCCAGTTGCCAGTTTATTAACCTGTCCTAAAACAACTGTTCATCATTGCCAGAGAATTGCTAAATACAGAGTATTTAAAAAAAACAGGGGGTGATCCCCGGTTCCATTACTTGATAACGAAACCCATCTAAATACAAATCTTTTAACTCATCATCGTTTATAACTCTATAAGACTATAACCACAAAATGTTTTTAGCTGAAACCTGCTGCCTGAGCCAAATCATTATTCTGCATCACTACTCTAGCAGTGAATTTTCTTTTGATTATCAAGTGTGATACATTGAAATCCATATTTTCTTTTCTAGCAACTCTTTTCTAAATGATAATCCAATGCTAGTTTCACACGTAGCTGTTTATGATTGCCTCATGTTATCGCTGTGATTCATAACCTTGTTTCTCCATGGATTTGCAGGGTCGCCCTAAGGGTGTTACTCCTAAGTTTAGCTTGGCTCCCCTTGTGCCAAGATTGTCCGAGCTTCTTGGCATTACGGTAAGCTTTATCTTACACCATCAATACTTCTAAATTCTAATTGAGCATATGTTGAGGTGATTGTTTTGATTAAACACCTTGTTGTTCATGATTTAGGTGACAAAAGCAGATGATGTTATTGGCCCGGAGGTTGAGAAATTGGTGGCTGCCCTGCCAAACGGTGCTGTTTTGCTCCTCGAGAACGTAAGGTTCTACAAGGAAGAGGAGAAGAATGAGCCCGAGTTTGCAAAGAAGCTCGCTGCACTAGCTGATCTTTACGTGAACGATGCATTCGGAACAGCCCACAGAGCACATGCATCCACTGAGGGAGTTACCAAGTTCTTGAAGCCTTCTGTTGCAGGATTCCTTTTGCAGAAGGTTACTACTTTTATTTTTACATTTGAAGTTTGATACTTGAATTCTATTAACACACTGCACCACACAGCAAAAGAAAAAAAAAAAGGTCTACAACAGAAGACTTAAAATCTTGTTTTGTCCTTTCGTTGATTCCAAACTGTGTCCTAAGTTCTGAACCATTTTTTTTAATTGCAGGAACTTGACTACCTTGATGGAGCTGTTTCAAACCCTAAGCGCCCATTTGCTGCCATCGTGGGTGGTTCCAAGGTGTCATCCAAGATTGGGGTTATCGAATCCCTGTTGGAGAAGTGTGATATCCTTCTTTTGGGTGGTGGTATGATCTTCACGTTTTACAAGGCACAAGGACTCTCTGTGGGTTCTTCCTTGGTTGAGGAAGATAAACTTGAGCTGGCAACAACTCTCCTGGCAAAGGCAAAAGCAAAGGGTGTCTCCCTTTTGTTGCCATCTGATGTTGTCATTGCTGATAAGTTTGCTCCTGATGCTAACAGCCAGGTATGTTACGCTTTTTTCCCCCCTTCACTGTTGATAATTATCTGTAGACCTTTCCTAGTCAAGTTGAAGCAGTTCACGGATCCGTGAAGATAATTATCAGTTTATCAGTACTTAACAAGACTCTTTTCTGTAGACTGTTGCAGCATCTGCAATTCCTGATGGTTGGATGGGGCTGGACATTGGCCCAGATTCAGTCAAAACATTCAATGATGCCCTGGACACAACACAGACAATCATTTGGAATGGACCAATGGGTGTCTTTGAATTTGACAAGTTTGCAGTTGGAACTGAGGTAATTCCCTGTGCAGTACATTCATCCAGCTTTACTGTGGAACAATTTGCACAGAAAGAAACTTGACTGTGAATCTGTGATATCTCTCATGTAGGCTGTTGCAAAGAAGTTGGCGGAGCTTAGCAAAAAGGGTGTCACAACTATTATTGGAGGTGGAGACTCCGTTGCGGCTGTTGAGAAGGTGGGAGTGGCTGATGTTATGAGCCACATCTCAACGGGAGGTGGTGCTAGCTTGGAGTTGTTGGAAGGAAAGCAACTCCCTGGAGTCGTCGCATTGGACGAAGCTGTCACAGTCACCGTATGAGGCTAAGCTTCACCATGTTGCATCTTCAGTTTTCATTGTACTGTTCTAAACGTGCTATGTTCTCCTCGTTTGCACCTCTTCGACCACTCGAAATGTAAGAGACCAATGTTTTATAGAGAAATACTGGGAGATGTTTGAATAACACCCCTCACCATTTGTGTTCACTCAGTGTTATCTTTTCTCAGTTAACATAATTAACACCTGAAGTGATTAAATGCCAAAGATGGACTATAGGACTGAGACCTGTGGTGTTCCCTCTGAACTTCCTGTGTCTGCACCAACTTTGTTACTCTGCTGGGTCAAGAATGTTTGATTCTCGTTTTCTTTTCTATTCCAGGGAAGTAAACTCTAGAGGTGCTGACTGTTGTGAAGTAGATGTGCATTAGAGTAAGCGATTGTCGAAGTTGAGTTGTGGAACAATCTGGCACATGTTCACTTCTCAATCTGAATGTCCCCTCCTGCCAGCACTACTGAGTCAGCACAAAACTTATGTATCAGCTGAGTGAGCTGATCACTGTAAACATAATACATTTTTTTTTTCTTACTGAAAACATAACCACATGTGTGCTGTTGTAAAATCTTTCATCGAAGGATCATTGTTCAGTTTGGAATTTGGACATGGTAGCCTTCATTAGATTCTCAATAACCAGCAGTTCAGCAATTCTAACAGATTTTCAACATGCTGGCTGCATTAGATATTCATGCTGCCGTAATGAGCAATACATGTTAGCCAAAACTGCACAACATGCGACCAATTCATGAAGAGGGAAGCAACATCAGGTAGCCATAATTTTGGATAAACCAAAAAAAAAACATAACAGTAGACAAAACATCAATTCCTCAGCAAAACCTTCTCATAACAGCACTCTGCTGCTGATTTTGTACTACCAAGATGGACAAAAGACTGACAAGGCCATGATGCACAATACAAACCCCGTATATGCTACAGTACTAAACTTCGTCTTCGTTTTGTTACTTCCCTCGTTGCAGCTGTCTATTTCCCAGACGCATGAATTTTCGAGTTATAATTTGCGTATGTTTGCAAATGGTTTTGGAGCGTGCAACTTAGCACCTGGCTCCATGATATCAAATGTTTACCTTTTTCTGATATGAAAATACACCGTGAATGGTAGATAACACAAGCTAAAATGGTGCGTCTAAATGATTTCCCATTTGTAGTGCCTTACATAATACTAAATCAAGGTACAACATGGCCATAAGTTCATACACAGTACAACAAATATTGCACTTGACATGCACATATCTAGTCCAAAGAAAGCAGTATTACATAGGAAAATAAATTAGAAAGAGACAAATATATGCTGTGAACAACAGCAATCCTAATCATAAAATAGTTTATGCTAAAAAGAACCCCGGAACATGAGCTTACGTCTCATTAGAAACCTCATTGAAAGACAAGTCAAGGTATTCTGCCAGACTCAATCCTGATGTTGACGTTGATATAACTTGGCCTTGATCAGGTTTATTCGTTGATATAACTCGGCCTTGATCAGCTTTATTATCTATCTTTGTACGAAATGGTTCTTGATGCCAGGGCTTGGCACCACCACCACCAGTAGGAAGTATGCTGCCAACAATAGGTCGCAAGTTCTTCCAAGGATCATCAACCATGGACTTGTAGTAGTAGTTCATCTGACCTTGCCCTCCAGAATGGTTCTGAAAACCCGAGCCACCCCTTCCCCCTCTTCCTCTTGAGCCTGGGCCGCTGTAGTAGTTCTCGCCCCTGCCTCGTCCAGAAGATGAGCACGGGCTACCTCTTGGTCCATAATTCATCGGGCTACCTCTTGGTTCATAATTCATTGGGCTACCTCTTGGTTCATAATTCATTGGGCTACCTCTTGGTTCATAATTCATTGGGCTACCTCTTGGTGAGTAGTTCATCGGGCTACCTCTTGGTCCATAATTCACCGGGCTACCTCTTGGTCCATAATTCATCTGGTTGCCCCCTCGGCCAACATTAGAGCCTCTGAACCCAAAGTTGGGCGAACGTGGATAATAATCTTGAGCTGGAGAAGTAGAATGTGGGTTCCAGTGAGGTGGAGGACCAGGAGGTGCTCCTCCATATTCTGACATTGGAGTCTGGAACTGCATAGGACTTCTCCATGGACCAGTCCCTGGTGGAGCCGGTTCCATCTGGGATGGGGCCATATGGTGCTGGTGTGGAGGATAGTTGTTACCATAGTTCCCAGATCTACCTAGATAAGCAAAGTGAGACCAATGATCAGGATGCAAATTTTGTACTCCCTCGATTCATATTAATTGACTCTAATATGGATGTATCTAGACATATTTTAGTTTTAGATACATCCATATTGAAGTCAATTAATATGAATCAGAGGGAGTAATATTATTTATTCATGGCATCCTACAAGTAAACTGAAAATTTCAAGAAGAGACCCAGCTCAATGTACAATTTCAAGCAGCTATCCGTCTATCCAGGTCATTCAGCTATGATCAACCCAATACAATAAAGTGTGAAAACCTGATAAGTAATTTTCACATTTTGCAGGATATGCAAAACGCCAAAATAGAAAATGGGGTTTATTGCAGCACCAGTATAGTTAGAAGTAAGCACTAAACAGCCCAACTCTTTTACTAGCCAGTTTTCACCCCAATATCTAGAGTGTACGATAGTTGACGATGACCACCCTTTGATGCTATGATTGGTGATGTAAATTGTTCAAAACTATTCTCTCCAACCTACAAGGATCATCTAAGATTCTTCAATTGACCAATACTCCCATCCATTAGAAGTTAGCATCCACATACTTCCTAGAAGGCTAGTTTATAGAATAGAATTCAATTTTCGTACCACGATTTTGTTGCAGTTAGGCAAATCCCAGGAAAACTCAGTTGTATAGATCAATGGAAGTGTTAAAATTAAGATAACTATATTCAAATCATACAAATGCTAATCTTACACAAGCAACTAACCTAGAAGTCTAGAACATCTAGGTTTAACCTAGAAGCACCGTATGCAAATAAGCTTCAGGAAGAGAAGAAAGAGGAGCAATACACTAGTAGGGTAAGGTACCGACCGTGAGGCGGAGCTGGAGCGGGAGAGGGGCCCAGCAGGGTGTCGGGGCTCTTGCGCTTGTGCGGGGCGGCGGCGGAGGAGAAGGCCGCGCCGGGGTTGGTGTAGAACCCGAACCGCGCGGGCGGGCGCGGGGCGGAGGAGGGCGTCAGGTCGGGCTCCGGGAGATCCCAGGCCGGCGGCGGCAGGGGAGGCGGCGCGGCAGATGGCGAAGAGGAGGAGGAACCGGCGGCGGCGGCGGCGGAGCGGAGGGCGAGGAGGCGCTCCCGGCGATTGGCCGATGACTCCTCCGCCGCTTGCTCGCCGGAGTCCATCTAGGAGATCAGTATTGCGGCGCTCGTGCGCGATTTCGCGGCGCGTCTGGCTGATACGCTTTGCTGCTATGTTTCAGGGTTCAGATTCGGACTTCACAAAAGATAGAAGAAACCCCTGCGTATTTTCAATCACGGAATTACTTGGTCATGTGATTTCAGAGAGTTCAGAAAAATCATCTAAAAAAAAGAGAGTTCAGAAAAGAGGATTTGCTAATTCTTACACTATACTTCCTTGGTCCGTGGACAAGTGTACATTTTTCTTTTCTGAAAATCAAACATTTTTAAATTTAGTTAGATTTTTACTGAAAACAGTAAACATATGTATTATTAAATTACTAGTCTCTCCCTCCCTCTTTCTCCCATCTCCCTCCTGTGGAACTTCTTCCTCCACCTGGAAAGTGCAATCTCCACAAACCACATCAAAAATCGCCCGCACAAGGTCCTTTAATAAATCACCAACCCAACAACACCAAACCCTTTAGAAGGTGGTGGTCATATAGTACCCAAACCAATCCATGTAGAGTGCCGCGACCAACGCAACCACAAAATACATTTTGCTCAAATTCTTCTCTCGCATCTCACACAAGATGCAACTCATACAATAGATCAATTAGAGATGGTTTTTTTTTCTGGGTGGGGTGTTAGCAATGGAGGAGGGTAATAAATGACTCCTATAGCACCGTGTAACACTGTAACCCCCTCCAAGTTACCAAGATGGATACTTATACCTAAGCTTAGAAAACTAGTTCGTTGTGCCTATTAGCGACATTTTCTCGGTAAAATCGATAGCCCCCGAGATAAATCTGGACCAAGTGCATTTCTGAGTGATTCGGAGGATAACTTACAGGCTAACTCCTAAGTCGGAGCTCTATAACTACATAACAATGGTTACAAAAATATAATTTTCTTATATAAACTACTCTATCCGATCCATAATATGTGTCAAAAACTTAGTACAAAAGTTGTACTAGCTTAGAACTAAATCTTCAACACTTATTATGAATTAGAGGAAGTATCTTTTTCATAAAAACAATTGGCTCATTTCGAAGCTAACAACAAGCTATACACACCTAGACAACGAACCACCTCATAATCCCTTTACGACAAGTGATCAATGATAATCCCTCGAGATCTTGAACCCATATATTGAACTCTATCTTCTCATGTACTCCCAAGATGTTGACCTCACGGCTCAACTCATAAGCCCAATAACAATCACTTTTTAATGACATCGATGAAGTAAACATGGTCATATTTTGATCTTCACATAAACTTTATCTCGACCACATTTTTTATTTACTCGTTGAAATCAATTTGATGCCTCAAAGTTCCCATCACTTGGTTCTTCTCAATCACAATATATTCATCTCTTGAGGTCAATGATCTCAAAACATATTTTGATGCTATGGAATTTATCCCAAATTAATCCATCCAATATGCTTCATGCATCAAACATTTTCTTCATATATAGCTAGATGAAAACCATGAGTACGTAGAAATTTTCATGAATTACTAATATCGCAATGAATATGTTTATATTGATGCATGGTGCTAATACTCGATCCATCCAATATTCTTTATGCATCACCAACGGGTTTTTTCACATATAACCCAATGAAATTGGCTGTCATTATCATGAATTATCAATTTATCATAACGTTTGAGGGGTTACATGTACCTGATGAAATAACAAAGTATGGGTGACCACGACGCCTTGGCCGCGAGCGCTCATCGGGTCAACGAGAGAAATTAATGTTGGTGAGGCAGGCGATCGTGGCAGTCCTTCAGGATTGACCAGTCCGACTCGGACCTCCACGATTGCCGCTCTTAAGAGCATCTCCAGTCGCGTCTCCAAAGCGTCCTCCAAAGCTGTTTGGACGCGTCGGACAAAAACACGCTTTCAGCCGCGTCCCCCACACCCGTTTTTTGTCCGTCGCGTCCCGATACGGTGTCCGGCGCCCCGAGCCCGTCCCCGTTCCACAGGGGACGCTCCGGGCACGCTGGACACAACGAAAAGCGAGGCGGGCTCCCACATGTCGGTGAGTATTTGCATAAACCGTTGATTCACGCCTTTTTTTCTCGTCGCTCCTTCCTTTCCGCGCCTCCCACCCCTCCGCCGCTGCTGGATTTGCCGACCGTTTCGGCATCTGATCTTCTGAGAGTCGGCACCGTCGTCGCGGCTGCCGCTCCCGCCGGTCGTTCCGCCGCCGCCGCTTCGCCATCGCGTCCCTGAACGCGGCGTCAAATCCGCCCCACCTCCGCGCACACAAGGTGCTCGATGATTTGCCAGGTAGGCGCGATTGGCCGCTGTTCGTTGCGTCATCTGCCTCGGCGCAATTTTAACCATTGATTTTGTTTTAGACATGGATAACGATGATGAGATGCTTGCCCTACTGCTGGAGGACGAGCAAGCCTTCGACGACGACCTCCGGGAGCATTTACTGATCATCGCGTTCCTCCAGGACATGGTTGACGCCGAGGCAGAGAAGAGGAAGAGGCCGCGCCGCGGAGGATCAAGGCCGGGGAGAAAGAAGTCCAAGCCTCGGCAGAGGATGGAGGGGCATACCATGCTGCACAACGACTACTTTGCAGATGGTGCAACACATGAAGACAATTTTCGGCGCCGGTACAGGATGAACAAGGGTCTGTTCATGAATATCCTCCACGGCGTTCGAGAGTTTGTCCCCTACTTCAAGCTCAAGCTCGACGTTGTAGGCGTTGTCGGTTTCTCGTCGATTAAGAAGTGCACCGTCGCCATGAGGATGCTTGCATATGGAGCACCTGCCGATACACATGACGACTACCTTCGCATGAGTGAGTCTACTGCCATTGAGTGCATGTACAAGTTTTGCTGAGCTGTGGTGGGAAAGTTTGGCAAATACTACTTGAGAGGGCCAACTGAGGAAGAGACTGCAAGGATCATGGCACAAAATGTTGCCAGAGGATTTCCTGGAATGCTTCGAAGCATCGATTGCATGCACTAGTCATGGAAGAACTGCCCGTTTGCTTGGCAAGGTATATAGAAAGGGCGTCAGGGATATTGCAGTGTGGTGCTTGAAGCTGTGGCAGATTATGACCTGTGGATTTGGCATTCTTTCTTTGGCATGGCGGGATCACACAATGACATCAACGTGTTGCAGTAGTCTCCGGTATTCAGCAGACTAGTGAAAGGACATGCTCCACCATGCAACTATAAGGTCAATGGCCACCAATATACCAAAGACTATTATCTAGCCGATGGTATATATCCAAAATGGGCCACTTTTTTCAAAACAATCTCGAATCCATCAGGTCTGAAGAATTCCCACTTTGCTACGCGACAGGAGGCTTGCAGGAAGGATGTCGAGCGGGCATTTGGTGTGCTTCAAGCACAATTTGCCATTATCCGGTACCCTGCTCTAAGCTGGTCTCACGACCAAATGTGAGAGGTGATGCAGGCTTGTGTGATCATGCACAACATGATCATCGAGGATGACCGCAAGAATCATGCCAGGACACATGTTGGTCCCTATGAGTGTGAGGGTCCTCTTGCGGAGGTTGATCATGAGTTGCCTGCAGATTTTGCTGATTTCCTCGCCATGCACGCAGAGATCCGTGACAGCAATGTTCATGATCAACTTCAAGCTGATCTCGTTGAGCATTTGTGGAGGATCAAAGGAAATGCCGCGGCACCTTGATCTAGCCATATTTATTGCATTTGTTTAGTTGTTTTCTTATTTGTTGTATTTTAATTTGAAAACTATCTCTGCAAACATATTTATTCCTATGTTATATTTGATAAATGATTGTGTGTTAAAAAAGCTTTAAAAAAATGTTTGGGGGCGGCGTTTGGGGGACGCGGCTGGGGAGCGACGTCCCCCAAACGCTCAATCCGGTGCGGTTTGGGAGACCTTTGGGGGACGCAACTGGAGATGTTCTAACCTCTAGGAACGGCTGCAGCTTCTTATCCATAACCATGAACAGTCGGTTCACCTATCTTGTTATAATGGGGTATCCAGGTATCTCAATTGATAAGTTTCCGTGTTGTCCTCGTGAACAAGTTAAGTAACTGGACATATGGTCGGTGAGGTAGTAAAGCAACAACACCGGCCCTAAATACAACTACTAGTCGCTCCTTTGCATCTGGGTACAAAGCTCAAACAAGAGCACCGCCAGGCCGCCACTTCCTCTCTCGCAGTGCATGAGTATAGGAAATGAATACTAAAATCTGAATTGCGAAGAAAGGGCCTGTCTTTTTTGCGATGCTGCCATTTTATGGGTAGAGAAATTACTCAACGGGGTTGCTTAGCATCGTTAGGCTTGGGATGCACTGGGAACATGATTTCGGGTTAAGAGGGCGTACATGGCTCGACCCAGTAAATCTTCGCTAGAAAAAATGGATAGGGAAGCTTGTGCGATGGGCTTGCTTGCAACAGCAGAACATTCTGTGAGGCTAGCTACAAGCGAGAACTGTCGCTCCACATAGCGAATCAGCCAGCCCCGCCCAGCTGCGCGCATGAACTGACCATTAGTATTACACGCCACACTGAGCCGAATTGGACATGCATCCGTCTAGGAGCATGCATGCACCTCCGTTGTGCCCCTCCTTCCATGCCGCCACACCGCAAAGAGGCTTTGCGGCTAGCTGTCGATGTGCTGAGGCCGTCGCACATAACCGAAGGCCTGGGAAAGACCCCCATCACATTTGGGTTACGTGTGACCATTTTTTTCTCATAAAATAGCATATACAATATTGGACGCGAATTCGGTGTAGAAAACCAGTGTGCTCTCCTTTTGAAAAAAATTAAATTTGTATTTTGTGTTTCAAAACATCCAAAATTTATTTCGGGGATACTTATATATGGTCTGTATATGCGTGAAAAGTTTTGGTAGAAAAATCATAATGTTTTGGGCTGTGAAAAAAAATCTGATAGTATATAGCTATTATATATGAGTACTGTTGTGAGAAATTTGTCTTTTATATTTCCCAAAATACAACGTAATTTTGAACAAAATTTCTGGCGTGCAATCTCGATGTATATATCTAGCAAAGAATTTTTTAGCTGAATTTTTGGAGATTGAAAAGTGGCATTTTAAAATTTTCAAAAGTGAGCTCACTGGATGCGTATTTGTTTTCTTTGTGTACTGGGACCTTTCAGGAGGCTGCATTTGTATTTTCGGTTTCTTAATTAAAATGATCCTAGGAGCGTAGGCGCATCAATTCAAAAAAAAAATACACATCCCAGAACTCATTTTTATGACCATCTGAACACCAGCCTGTCATTGTTGATCTGGTTATCTAAAATGTTTTTGCTTTGTAAGGGTATAAAATATATCTAGACGTCGTTACGATTGTTGGCTCTTAAACGAACACTGTACCGACAGTTTAATATTTTCACAGACAGTTGGTGAGGTTGTAAGCCATTAAGACAAGATCGAATCACCCCAACAGTCTCAACAGTGTATATATAAGCTGAACGCTCAAGACTGCACGGCTAAAATGTTACCTTGCCCATCCTTTTTATTGTTGCTACTGGGTGGATACAAAGGTAGTGCTAGCTAGCTTGGCCTACGGAGACGATGATCAGCTCTGAGAGTGAGATGCACCGGGAACATGAGTTCGTGTTTAGAGAACCTACACGGTCGATCAAAGAGGCCCTTGTTACGTGATTTCAGTCTGAAAGTTTCTCTGCTATATACATGGCGACTACACGGACTTCTGCTCGTCTGATATGCCCACACCGTCACTCGATGAATACAGTAGAGCTGCTCTAACACCAATTACATACGTTGGCAACAGAAGTTGCTGTCGCACTTAACACGCCAAGAAGAAGGCGATTGCAGATTTGCAGCACACTGGTTCTGGTTGGTTACAGTGATATGCGTATTGCACATGCCTTAATGTCACCACCATACCTGCAGTTTCTATAACACATCTTTCTTAGTTTGTTGCCAGTAGCCAAAGTTCATCCCATCCATACCTTGAATGATATATGCTACTAGATATGAAAACTCCAGGCAAGATACCACACCATATCATGCTTGAATTCTTCCTTTTTAAATGGTATTTAAACAGAACTTCAGAATTGTTTGGCAAGATTCAAATAAAGTATCCTCCTCCTCGATAAGCTATCTAGATCCCGGATATTTTGCAACAAGGTAAAGTGTAGGCGAAGCAACTATGATATCGTGGCAAAAATTATAATAGCCATCCATGACACAAAGTATCACCACGGCATTCCAGTTATTTCGGTGGAAATTACGACAGAACAATGTTCTGGTGTTAATACCTAGTTTAATCAGAAACATGGCGATCTCATTTGTGTGCGCGTGTGTAGAAAAATCGTCAAACATGACATTGCCAGAGATCAAACCTCATAAATTTTCGGCTGCAGCTTTCACCGACCTTGCCACGTCTACTTAGACCGTGATTAATTTTGCACTCTTTTGTACTCCAAACAGAGCATAGATCAATTGCGCCTTGTGATTTCCCTTGCTTGATCACAAAACAAAATAATTCATACTCCAGAAATAGACTCCTAACACACGTGACAGAACAATCAAAGCGGAGTAACAAAACAAGCAACATTTTCCGTTGGGTGGCTCGGGCAATTCAGATCCTAGCCGCCGCCCCCACCCCCTCCACCCCGTCCCCCGCCGCTGTCGGAGGAAATAACCGAGCAAAGCCTGCGCGGCTGACGGTGATGGCGGGCCTTCATCTCCTCGCACGACGGGAGGCGGCGCGGAACTTTCATCCCCACACGGTGGGATCTCCGGCTGATGTAGATCGGCGGCCCTGGGCAGCTAGGTGCACGTGAGGCCCCGGTTTTTTCAGCGACCTTGGCGACCGCTATGGGCACGAGGGTGGCACAGTGCCTGGTTCGGGGGACTCGGCGGGGCTAAGCCCCTCATCTCTGTGTGATGGGGGTGGTGGAGGCGGAGTCCACTGAGATCTCTGGCCTGCAGTTGGGAACCGGTGGCCGACGGCGTGGGGGGCATCATATTTCCTAATAAAGGTGACAGTCCTAGGGTTCCTCTGGCACCAAGACCAAGATCTGTTGGATGCTTTTCATCATTGATCTGGCGGAGTGTCGAGTTTCAGAAGGCTCCGTCGGTAAACTCCCTTAGATGCCTCATGCCTAGAGATTGCTGAATTAGATACTGGATTTAAGGAGGAAGCGGCCCAAAGCTCTACTATTTGTTTCTATCATGGGACATGTCTTTTTCATTCCATGGTGAAGTTAGAGGCGGAGAATGGCATGAAAGTCAAGATCTAAGAACTAGTAATGGTGATTCAAGTCTTTGTGACGATCAGGAACCTACTTGGTGATTCGAGCTTCGTATCAGTGGCACACAATTGGGGCCAACATCACATGAGAAGTTCAAAATCTTACCTTTCAGGGTGAAAATCAATAGTTCGGTCTTAATTTGTTATGCCTGGAAATAGCCTTGTTGAGACATTGTTTTGAGAGAGGAGACTTTCTTCAATGGTCAAAATCTAAGATCTATGGTTGGACGACGATTTTTTTTCTCGGAGGCGCCATTTTTGGAGAATTTGGGCTGTTAATGTTGTCTTGGTGGTGTTTGCGCTGCTTCTACAAGGACTAAAACACTATAGAAAGACTTTTTTTAGTTATGCGCATTCTATTAGGGTATTATGTTGCTGCAGAAATTATGTGTAATCTTTATATTTACGGCATTAATATATTCTCTTATAAAAAAACAAGCACAGAGCAGAATAAATTAACCAGCAGCGAGGCGCCCATCCACGCAGCGAAGGGAGTCCAACTGTGTTTTGCTAGGTAATCCAATGCCCCTCTTCGCTTCATCGGTACACTTGTGCTTTCTAGTGCTGTCTAGGGTGGTAGCGCAACGCGTTCAGTGCAAGAAGGGGTAACGTGGCACCTTTCTGCCTCTTTTGAGCCTAATGTGCTATTTTCCCGGACATCTTAGGATTTTGGCCTTTTGGTTAGAGATAATTACACTGGCAAGTACTAGCAGAGTTAAGTAGCTGGTCATATGGTCGATGAGGTAGTAAAGCAACAACGACCAGCCTCAAATACAACTCCTACTAGCAGAGTTAAGTAGCTGGACATATTGTCCAACAGCAGCCATCGCCCCTCCCTCTCTAACAATGCGGATATATAGTAGCTGAATACGGAAAGCTGGATTGCCAAAACTAAGCTTGTTCGTTGTTGCTGCAATTTGGATGGATAGAGAAGTTGGTCTACGAGGTTGCTGAGCAGCGCTAGGATTGGGATGCACTGGAAACATGATTTCGGGTTGAGAGGGCATGATTCGATCCAACAACTCTTCACTAGAAAAGATGGATTAGAAAGCTTGTGCATCGTTGGGCTTGCTTGCTGGAACAAAAAAAGCCTGAACTATCGGCCCGGTTCTAGAAGTAGCTAGGTCCGTCCAGCTGCGCGCTTGAGTTAACCAGTAGACGGTACACTAGGGATGGACACAAAGCTCAAACCTCGAGGCATGGTTTGGGCTCGATAAGGCTTGGCTCAGGTTTGACCTGGCTCTAAGTTAGATAAGTTAAGCCTAAACTTTCCAGTCAAGACTCGAGGTTTGATAAGCTCACTTGACAAAGCTCGCAAGCCAGCTCAAAGACTCGATGTAATAAAAAAAATGGACATGACCTTTGATAAAATGTAACCGTTAACAATCATAATCAACCATTTAGCATGAATGCATCCATAACATAGTCTGACAAATCTCACAAAGTGCCAGCTACTTGTATCTGATCAATTATAAAGCTCACACTAGTACAAATGTCACATAGTTTGACCAATTATATTATAGAAGGAAAATAATTGTATTTAGCACATCAGCACTATATCTCCTAACCTCTCATTCCTCTCAATCTCTTACATTCTATCTCAGTGTTAAAGGAGCAAGCTGCTGCACTACGCTTCTCACGGGCTTGGCAATGGCAGGCAGCATCATCACAACGCCCTATTATTTCTCTCCTGCGCCACCTCTCATCTGCGCATGTGCCTCATCTAAGCTAGGAAAGAAAATTCAGGCGCTTCTGCATAGAGCACACAAAGAAAAATTCAGATGAAGAGGGGCACGCGAGCACCCTGCTCCGTGCACGTCGATAGACTGCGGAGGGCTAGCAGCCTGGATCCAATCGTATCCGCGCGCCGCTGCTCGCATCTCAGAGGACCGGGAGGAGCATGCGGGAAAAGATGGGAAAAGATAGGGTCAGGAGGAGATGGGGCGGCGGCGGCCGGCGTTGGTGGTGGGGGCCGGCGAGAGTAGCGGCGCCGGCATCGCTCTCCAACCCTAGCGCGAGCAGATCCTCTGCCTGTGCGAGAATGAGCAGAGGAAAGAAATCGGCGTGGGAATTTTTTTCCAATTTTTCAGGATGTGGTCATTTTGGTGGCTGCCTCGTGATCCATAGGAGCCGAGCCTCGAGCCCACTTTTTTTAAAAAAATATTGGGCCATTTTTAGTGGCCCAAATTAGATTTCAGTTTTCCCTACAAATCTCAAAACTCACATAGTGGCAGCCTTGTGAGTTTGAGCCCAAATGAATGGCAGCTCATTAGGGAGTGGCAAGAGAAGAGAAGTTTAGTCATACATGGAAGTTGGGAGGAAGTTAGACCACCTTATAAGGTGGGTTGTTCCACCACTAGTAAGTGAGTGAGAATAGGAGTGCTACACGCGCGCTCCTCCTTCTCCTCGCTCGCTCGTCTCGACTCGACACGTCACGTCACGACGCGCGCCGCGCTCGTGGTGAGTGGATTGAGCCTCGAGCCGAGACTTTCCCGGTTCGCGTCACAGTTAGTCGGTTCGGGTCGCTCCCGGACCGTGGGCTATCTGTAACCGACTCGAAACGTGCACGCGACGTGGGTGTGCCCCACGTTGCCTAGGGTTTCCCGAGCCTATATAATCTCTTGCCCGGCTACCGCAGAAAGTTATCTGATATACGAGTTAGGGTTTCCACCTCTCTCTGCTTGCGCCGCCATCGTAGCCTACTCCACCCCGCGCGCCGACGTGCATCGGCGAACGGGAGAGCAGGTCTCCGGAACCACTCGCCTTTGCGATCCTGTACGGGAGAGGGCGAATTAGATTTTTGGGAAGCGCTCTGCGCGACTGCTCAAGTTCTTCATCACGGGTCGCCTTCCGTCCAAGTCGGGCGGTGCTGCCTACCGTCGTCTTCAACGCCGTCTACTTCGACCCGTCGTTCCCGTCGTCAACAACGTTACTGCTGCGACGTCATCTGCTACACCGTCACCGCCACCACCAGATCGGTACGCACGACAAATCTCGATTTTTTTATCGATGGATGTTGTACTGTTTGCCCTGCTACTATTCATGTTGATTAATGCATCTAATATGTTCGAGTTTCACATGTTAGTAGTTACTGTCGTCATGCTTAATACTCTGGAATTAATCATGGAAATTGTGCCTAATTATCCAACAATCCAAAAACCTAATTGTAGGCAATTTCCTGAGTTAACAATGGCTGGTTTTGCTGATGCACTGAGTCCGGATAAGTTTACCGGTGTGCAATTTAAGAGGTGGCAGGTTAAGGCCACGCTCTGGCTTACTCATCTGAAAGTGTTTGAAGTTAGTGATGGTTTCCCTGAAGGAATTATATCTGACCAAGACTAGAACAAGTTCAAGAAAAACAATACTCTCTTCGTCGGATGTTTCTGAATATTCTGTTGATCGTCTGTGTGATATGTACATGCACATAACAGATGGTAAAGATGGATAATTATCAGCAAGAGTCTTATCACCTAACCAAATATCCTCTCAAAACCTTGTATTACGCACATTACCCACAACAAAAGACCCCAGGGAAAAAAATCCTCCTTTACATTCATTAAGACTTTCCAAAAAGGTAAGTCAGTAGGTGAAGCTGAAACCTGAGATAAAGTTTTAGAATGCAAATATTTTTTATGCAACAACTCTTGCCACATACCATCCTTATTCAAGAGTTTAAAATATCATTTGCTAAGTAAAATATTGTTTTTTAGTTCTAAAACCTCCACTCCTAACCTCCTTGATCTTTGGGTCAACATATTATGTTCCATTTAGTTAACCTATATTTTTCTTATGCCCATCACTTTGCCAAAAGAAGCATGATCTGAAAAAAATTTAACCTCTTCCGAACTCTGGAATCTCGAGGAAAGTTAACATGAACATGGGGAGGCTAGCTAAACTGAATTAATCAATATAAGCCGATCACCATACCAAGATATCTAAAAGGTAACAAACCAATGTCACACCCAAATAGAGTTTTGTAATCATTCTCCACCTGTTTTGCCGCCCCAAAACAAAAAAGGTCGCTCTTATAAAAGTTTATTTTAAGACCAGACAATTATTTAAAAAAATGCATAGAACTAATTTCGTATTTAGAGCTTTATCTTGATCGTGTTCCATAAGTAAAATGAAGTCATCTACATACTGAATAACACCAGCAACCTGCCACTTCTTCTTTGGCCTTAGCGATCAGAATAGCCAACATATCTGCAACAATATTAAATAGAATCGGAGACAGAGGGTCGCCTTGTCTAAGACATTTTTTGATTTGAAAATAATAACTTGTGTCATTGTTTACTCTAATACCCACACTACCTTTCTCAATATAATTCTGAATCCATGAACACCACTTAGGATCAAAACTACTTGTGGAAAGAATTACAACAGCTGTCCATGGCGCAAAGTATCACCACAGGCTTCTAGTTGTCCTAGTGGAAATTACAGCAGACCAACGTCCTCATGCTAATACCTAGTTCAGTCAGAAACGCAGCAGTCTCTTTTGTGCGCGCGTGTGTAGAAAAATTGTCAAACATGACATAAATTTTGCATTGCAGCTTTCGCGAAACTTGCTACTTTTACTTGCACCGAGATTTATTTTACACTTTTTCGTACTCCCAAACAGAGGATATATGAACTTCGCCTTATGATTTCACTTGCTCGATTACAGAACAAAACAAGTCCTACCGCAGAATAGACTCCTAATACACGTGAAAGAAAATCATATGGTCAATCAAGCGGAGTAACAAAGCAAGCAGCGAGGCGCTGTCGCACACTCGCACTCACCGTCTGGAGATCGAGTCAGCGAAGAAACGTTAGGAAGTACCTCTTAACGCTCCTTCCACGCAGCCAAGGAAATCCTCTATGTATTGCTAGGTAATACAATCCCCTCTTCACTTTAGCAGTACACTTGTGCTTTGTAGTGTTGTCGAGAGTCGAGTCGCAACGCGTTCACTGCAAGAAGGCGTAAGGTGGCTCCTTTCTGCCTCTTTTGAGCCAAATGGGTTATTTGCCTGGAACATCCTATGTTTTTAGTTAGAGCTATTTACACTGGTAAATACTTATATAGTTAGGTAACTGGATACAAGGTCGGTAAGGTAATAAAGCAACAACACCCAGCATCAAATACAACTCCTAGACTCCTAGTCGCTCCTTTGCATCTCACTACATAACTCGACCAATGGCCCCGCCCCTTCATCTCTCTAACAATGAGGATAGTAGCTGAATACTCAAAGCTGCATTGCCAAAACTAAACTTGTTCGTTGTGCTGCCATTTAGATGGACAAAGAAAATTGTCCACGAGGTTGTTGAGCAGCGCTGGGATTGGGATGCATTGGGAACATGATTTCGGGTTGAGAGAGCATACATGACTCCATGTGGCGAGTATTTGCTAGAAGAAAGGGATGTGAAAGCTTGTGCGTTGTTCGCCTTGCTTGCTGATACCAAGGTACCTGTGAGGCTACGGGCAGGAACTGACATCCCAGCTCGAGAGTAAGCCGGGCCTGCTCAGCTGCGCGGCTGAATTGACGATCACACGCCGCACCGAGCCTAAGTGGGGCATGCATCATTTCCTGATCACGCACGTATGATGAACCTCCAGTGAATCCCTCCCGCATTCCCCTCCTTCCATGCCACCACACCGTCAATAGACTTTGTTGTTAACTGTCAATCATCGTCCCACAGGCAGAGGCCATCATATGCCACTCAAAACCTGGGAAAGACCCCCCACCACCTTCCGGTCAAAAGCTCGCCACACGTCTGAATGAGCTTGTGCTAGCCTGGGCTGAGATGGGGATAACGAGTCGACGATTGAAGCCCCCAACGCAGGATGTGGGCAGACAGGTAGAGAATGTTGTCATCGGTCTCGCAAATTGGTGCATTACCACTTGGTTTACAAGACATCTTGTGACCCATACCGATGTCTTTTGTTAATAAAACATCTTATATATTTTAGAAACATTACTTTGTGACAAAAGTTTTATTGAAGTTCAAATGCCAGCAGTTTATTACCATCACTAGGTGCAACATAGAAAAACTGAACTCAAAATGTAACTGATCAAGAAGGCATTGTTAGAAAAGATGACGAGTTAAACTTATGTGCTCATTGTTTGGCAATGAGAGTTTATTGTTATTCTGCCACATTAGCTTATGCATGCACGATAGGCTGTACTTGGACTTGTTTTAATTTTAACTGACCCAGGTGGTCTTCACGCATCCAGCCTTGTGAAGGAGGAAGGAGGTGTCGGACGGTCAGATGTGGAGACCTTTGCGCCCGGTAACTGTAGTTGTTAGCGAGTCCAGAATGATAGTGTGGAATTAGGACATCCATCCACTGCCCTATTTGGTGAGAGTCCGGGAGTTAATTGAGAACGTTGTGCAAACTTCAATTTTTTTATAAAGGGAATATATTAATATTAAACGATACCAATTACACCCAGTCTCTGCAACAACGCAATGCCCTAAAACATTACGGATGCACACAACCAAAAAAGAGAAAAAGAAAACTAAAAAATAAAAATCCCGCTATAGTATCCCAGCCCTAGCAACAGTAGTACAAACCACCGCCAAGACAATACCTAAAATTCAGACTCTTCAAAAGCGATGCCTCCAAGAAAGGAACAGTGCACCAGCACCGTCGTCGCCCGATCAAAGATCATAGGTTTTCACCCTGAAGATAGTCTCCGCTCTCAAAACAATGCCTTCAACAAGGACATTGCCAGGCACAATCAGTTAAGGTCATACCTTGGGTTTTCACCCTGAAAGGTAAGACTCCGAACTTCACATGTGTTGCCGCCCCCACTTTCATACCACTGCTGCGAAGTTCGGAACACCAAGCAAGCCCCTCAACATCGCAAAGACTTGAACCTCCATTAGCTAGTCCTCCAATCTGGCCTTCATGATATTCTCTTCTTCTGACTTCACCACGGATCAACTGTCACTTGGTGTCAACACACAAAAGAGCTTCGCGCCGCTCCCTCCAGACCAAACGGCCGGAATAAAAGCATGGGTGCGCACGACCGAATACCACCGATCCTGCAAACTCCAGGCAATAGAAGCGCTGTTACACCTGCCAGCGGCGCCTTCCGGAACTCAACACTCCGGCCAGATCATGAAGGCCAGGCCTCCGGCAGTTCTTCATCTTCACCCAAAAGAGACCTTAGGATCGCCGCCTTTATTCAGGTCGGGCCCCCACGCCGACGGCCATCTCTGGCTGGCCATGGTTGCCGCCGGAGACACCAAGCAGATCGGGTAGTCCGGAGACACCGCACACACATGGGCCCCGCCGCAGCCGAACGCCAACCCTCCACCGCCAGCCGCCGTGAGGCGAGGAGAAGGGGACCTAGGGTTTCCCCTTGCAGCCCACCCCCACCCCTCCCTCCGCCACTGGCAGGGCACACCACCTCCACGTCGTCCGTCATGCCGTCGCCGAGCCGAGGCCAGGCGCCGCCATCGAGGCCCCCGACGATAGGGCCGCGCCCTGGCCCGAGGAAGACGCTCCACACCCGACCCCCACGCGATAGGGAACGAAGCAATCCCCGCCGCCGGCCAGGCTTGCCTGACCGCGCCCCCGGCAGCGGCGAGGGAGGGGAGGAGGAGAGGGGGAGGAGGGGCGGCGGCGCGGTGGAGATCCCCCCCGGCCGCCGCGCGGGGGCGGTACGGGAGGGAGTTATGGGAGGGAGTTACGGGCAATCGTCCTTGCTAGCTCGTGCAAACTTCAAATGCAATTGGTTAAGCTTCCACGATCAAAGTATACCACTTTTTTGTCAGTTTATGCACATGGATTGCATTGTTTGTTCACACATGGATAAAAGGTTGTTAAAATCCCTCGTTCCTGAAAAAAAAAGTCGCATGCAACATAGTACAAGATAGATCCATACATTGGTAGACCTTCATAATCCAATTACAAAGAAAATGCACCCATACACTCATATTCATCAAGCATGGAACACATTTTTTTTCGATAAGGGGTAGCCTGATGCTTACGGCTCTTTATTGCTTTATTATCAATTTGAGTTACAAAACCATTACATATCACGGATCATTCAATGTCTCAACATGGATAAGCCAAAGGAAAATGAACAAAAAAATTAGGCGCCACAAGATCTTCATGCAAGTCGCGCCTCAGAACGCCAACCGCACCGGCTGTATAAATCTCGTGCTACCATCGCCCCCAAAATCCATGTCCTGACGCACATCCTCCGACTGGAGATAAGACCACATATGGATCCAGTGAGTAACCAAAGGGGTAACCTGCAGAAAAGATGGAAAACTCTTTTTGTTAAAGATAAAATCATTACGGACGTTCCAAATTTCCCATAATAAAGCACATACACCCACTCGAATGTGTTCTGTATCCGTCTTAATCACTCCATTTAGCCAATTACCAAACATGTTTGTGATATTAGCATGTGACGGAATATTAAAAGCTATATAGATTATACGCCAAAGGAGCTTAGCAAAAGAGTAAGAAAAAAAGAGATGTTGGATTGTCCCATCTTGATCACAAAAACAACATTTATAGCATCCCTGCCAATTACATTTCTTGAGGTTATCCTTAGTAAGTATGATCTTTTTATGCACGAACCACATAAAAATTCTGATTTTAAGTGGTACTTTGATCTTCCAGATACATTTCTTAAAATTCCTAGTATGTTCATCCAGTAGATCAAGATACATAGATCTAACCGAAAAAACTCCCGCCCAGGTGAGCCCCAGCGGAAAGCATGGAACAAATAGGACGTTGAAGCACATAGTTTTGACTGTTTAGATGCATGAAACTGATGAAACCTGACAAAACATGGACACGGTTCTTCGTTCAATATTTTTAGTAACTACACCTTAACATCATCCAGCCCTTGATCCAGTAAATCCCTGATACTAATATTCATAATTTCCTTGACATGGGTCTTCTAGAATGTCAACCATGCCTCCCATCCCCCGAGCAGGATAACGCGGAGTCCCAAAGGGTATGGACTGTGGAAAAGACCCAGGAGCACCCATCTTGTGATAGTAGGCTTCTTATCATTTTGAGTCCTCTCTCTTGGTGGTCTCTCCTTGTGCATATTTGTAACTCTCCTTACTCAATGTAATATGGCAAATCTTTTGTCACTGTTTAAAGAGTAATTATACTGTTTGCGTATTTCGTAAGGCAAATCCCCTAGCTCTTAAAGAAAATCTAGACTAGATTGTTTGCTTGTCTAGTCAGGTGAATAATTTGGTTCCGAAAGAAAAGCTAAATCCTGATCGACTAAGTGGTACCAATAATACAAGCCAAACTAGAAACCCCATGCATCACATCACCATGGAAAACATACTTCCAAATACCTCAATACTCCATAATCCGTCGACAAATAAAACTAAAAACCAAATCGATGTTCATCCAATACTGAAACAAGAACATGTGTCCACCATAGCATGGAGATTAGAAGCTGGAAAACAGAAAAAATGGTATGGGCGCCAATAATTGTTTGACCTTTGTTGTAGTAGACCACGGTCAATAGATCTTATATATTGTTTCGAAGCTGATAAATCATATCTAAAAAAATCTTAATCGATAGATATTCATAAGTATAATTATACATATCATAACCCATTTTGTATAACTACACCTAAACAATATCTAGACACATTGTTGTCTGGTGGATCATTCCTATTCTACTCCCTCTGTTTTTGAAAAGCTGCTCAACTTTTTCATGATACGGATGTATCTATATAACTAAGATATATTCAGATACATCTGTATTTAGATAAAGTTGAGAATTTTTTTTAGAAACGAAGGGAGTACTAATGTTCGTCCGCCTAGACTACACGGATCGACATGCTAGCTTTCACAAAAAAAAAACAGCGGGTCATTACGAGTGTTGCTCTTATATCAACTGTACTCACGGCGTTAAATAATTGGACATGCGGCTCAGCGGCTGTTGAGGTTATCAAATCACTCCTCTGCACCTACCTACAGTCTCAACGAGTATATAAGCTGAACACTCGAAACTGCGCAGCTAAAATGTAAGGCTGCCTATCTTTTTCATGGTTGCTACTTGGTGTACACAAAACTAGTGTCGGGTTGGCCTATGGCGACGATGATCAGCTCTAGGAGTGGGATGCACTGGGAACATGTGTTAGAGTTGAGAGCACCTAGGCGAGCTGATTCAACAAGCCTTTGTTACACGCCTCCATTCTGGAACTTTCTCTGCTATATGCATCGCGACAGCGAGGGCATCTCCTCCTCCGTTGTTCTGAGCATCTGCCAACTTCAGCAGTCCAGCAATACGGTATAGGGGTTGCCAAACATTAGTGCTCCTGGTGCCAGAAAATAAAATTTAAAAAGGTATATGTTTGTCAAAAAAAAACACACAGTATTCTGATTGTATTTTGGACTGATAAATTTGCACAGAGTAATTCAAAATGACCTGCTAAAAAACAAGAAGTTTGGCCATGTTTTTACAATTTTAAATTCCCATGCAAATATCATCAATATCTTTTGAAATTTCCTCTGATGGCTATGAATATTGAAATCTGCATGCATGCTTGTTTTGAGAATTTTTTGAAATACAAAGTTTTTTTTTTAATATTTCTGTGCACTGGTGCGCAGGAGCCAAAAGTCTGCACTCATTGCAACGCTGGTTCTGGTGGAGTTATGAAATGTGTACCACTGCATCTGCCTCCTCCCGAGCAGGCCTAAGCTCGTTCCAAACTCTTGAGTGTACCCGGTGCAAAATACCTAATAATACTCATCTTGCGGCTCTAGGTTTCTGGTCATTTTTGTCGATGTTCCCAATAGAGGATTGCAGTATTTGTTGTATCTTCAGGCAGACGAATTGACTGGGTTCAGAAGAGAAGCCAAGTTCTGACCAAGCGGAAACAGCACAAACTGCAAACTTGAGGCAACAAAACACCAAAACTATATATTTTCTCATACTTCCATAATTCAACAACAATATAAAAAGGGTGCCACTATTTCTCAGTTGACTGAGAACTAACTTCATTCTTAGTTAGATGATGTTATTAAATCTTAGTTGCAACTCATGTTGAAACTGATGACTAGCACGAATCACGAAGTAAATCAAATGGTGTAGAGCACAAACTTAATTCTCAGCTAGCTGAGAACTAGCAAATCGCATATAAAAATGAAAACTACTCATGAACTCATAAACTCATGTCCATCCATCATAGAAACAACAGAATGCTGCCGACTTAAACACACAGTTTAGAAGCTGGAAACTACAGATGTGTAACAAAAACATAGGTTCTTCAGAAGCTAAAACTGTGCAAGGAAGATAGGCTCACTGCGGAGGCACTTCCAATGGCTTGCTTCCTCCGTCAGCTTCGGTTGCTTTGTAACCCAGCCCAGGATGTGACGGCTTCTCTTGTTCGTCTTCGAAGTCGCGGGCATCCCGCAGAGAGGCCTCAAAGTCGGTGGAGTCCATAGCCGTGGGTAGGAGGCTGCCAATGTCGTCTTTTGCACCGAAGCCTCCGGCTCGCATGACATCATCAGCAGAGATAGCAGCTTCCATGTTCATATCTACAGGTTCATGACCATTCACCGGACTCACCTTTCCGGTGACAGAATCTGCATTGTGCGTCAGGGTGCCCTGATCAGGTGACAATGCATCTAACTTAGCTTGTTGAGCTTGTTGCCCACTGCTGAAGTTCTTCCCATCCATGCCTGGAAAGATGTGCTACTAGATATATGAGAACTCCATGGAAAGATACCACAGTACACACACTAATATGAGGCTTAATTCCTCTTTCTTAACAAAATGCCCATTGCTAAAGATGCAAATAAAGTGTCCTCTTTGTTGGTAAGCTATCCTGATACCATATTATTTGCAGCATCCGAAACTGCAGGCAAAGCTACGGTGACTTCATGGGAAGGATTACAACACCCGCACATAGCACAAAGTATCACCATCAAACTAATCCAACATTAGCTTCCGGTTGCCCCCAATGGAAATTTCTACGGAACAATGTCCTCATCCTAAGCATCAAGTTCAGTCAGAAACATAGTGGTCTTTTTTTTGGGTGTGCCTTCACAAAAATCATCAAATACACTTACTTCTACTAGCGCGAGAATAACCTGACTCTGTTATTTTTATCTCAAAACGAGCATAAATCAAGTTCTCCAGCGCGTCCTGCTTTCAAATCAAACAACTTCTAGTGCAGAAATAGACCAGCATGAACGCTACTCATGCAGATCCATCACTACTACTCCACAAATCGACCGAAGACCAGACGCGGAGTGACAAATCAAGCACAGAGAGGACGAAATTAACCTACAGCAAGGCGAGTCGCCGCCGCACTCACCTCCTGGAGATCCGGTCGGCGCAGAAACGAAGCGCGGAAGACTGAAGGGCTTTTGCACGCAACGAAGGAAATCCTTGTTCTTTCCCCAGGTAATCCAATCCCCTCTTCGCTTCGCCAGGGCACTTCTACTTTCTAGAGCTGCTGGCTACGTGTAGGCGGAAGAAGAGGGTAACGTGGCACCTTTCTGCCTCTCTTGAGCCCAATGGGCTAGTTTTGGTTGGGCCGGACATCTTCTGCTATTGTTTTGGATTCAGTTGAGCAATCGTGATATACTACTTTCTCTTTCTCATTTCCGGTGTGCTTCAGGACGCCCTGATAATCTGCCAGGGCATCTGGCTTAATTTACTGAGCTTGCTGCCTACTACCGAAGTTTTTCGAATTTATCACAGTATTATCATTCTTAAATTCTTAATTTTAATCAGAACTTGATAAGTCTTTGACAAGATGTAGGCATGTAGCTAAACTACAGTCCTCCTCGGAAAGCACTGCAACAAGGCAAAGTGCAGGCAGAGGTACTACGGCTTCATGTAAAGATTATGACACCCATCAACGACAAGTATCACCGTTAGATTCCAGTTACCTCTATGGAAATTACAACGGAAATATGTTCTCATCCTAACCCCCATTTCAGTCGGAAACGCACCAGTACTATTTTTCGCCCTTGTGTGTATACAGAAATTGTCAGGAACAATGCTGCTAGAGATCTGAAATTATATAAATTTTGCACTACATCTTCCACTTTGTTTTTGTATCTCAAAAGATTAAGTGGACGAATAAATTTTTGCACTACATCTTCCACTATTTCTAGCCCGTGTGTGTACTTCTACTAGCGCCGAGATTAATCTGACTTCCTTTATGCATCTCAAAGTAGAGCATAAATCAAAGCCCCTCGTTTTTTATCAGACTTTGTAGCTTGTGATTGTAACCCTATTATTGAGTAATAAAGCTCCCGCCTTCTACGCAAAAAAAAAAAGCCTCATGCTTTCTATTCTCGATTCCTTCAGTGCAACTACAAAATCGAGCAACTCCTACAGCAGAAATAGAGAGACCTAACTATACATAAATGCTACTCATGTGGGTCGAAAAGAACCGAAAAGCAGATACGGAGTAGAAGACTGGCACAGAGCTAACCTTGCAGATAGCCTGTGAACTATGTCTTCGTTTTGCATTCAGTTGGGCCAATGATTCAGGTAGCTAGATTTATTTTCCCTTTGCAAAGTAATTAAATTTTCCTTTCCCCTTCAAAATAAGTTCAGAAAATCTGCAACCGGGAGTGCAGGGAGTACAGAAGTATGCAAATTGGCAGTGCAGATTTTCCTTTCTTTTCTAGCTGTAATTGGAGGCTCAGAAATTTCGCTTCATGGAATTTCCTTCAACAAAGAAGCACTGATAATTGTGAAACTACACCGTGAGAGAAGTGTTAAATAGAACTGAATGAGCACATTGGACTAGTAAATCATAAGTATCAATACAAATCAGATCCAACGCACTCGTGACACCTAAAGCAACGAACTACTGCTGTACAGAGCTGTAAATTGTAAACTTGTAAATCGGAGTAGCAAGGTAATAACTGGTAAATGAATTAATCTGTGTGTGGTAAAACTGAATCTATACTGTCCCTCTTCTCAGTCTCAGTAGGATCCGGCGAAGTCGACGGGGTACACCGCGGTCATGTCCGGCTGGAAGAGCCCAAAGTGCTGCTCCGTGCCCTCAGCCTTCTGGTTCTCGTTGAACATGGCGAACAGGTACGTCTCCACGGCCTTCCCCGGCCGCCGCGGCGTGCCCGTGCCCGCGACCACGTGCCGCACCACGTTGTTGTTGTACGCCGCCGCGTTCTCCACCGTGGCCCCCGTCGCGCCGCCGCCTGACGGCCACCCAGTCTCCGACACCACCAGCTCCAGCCCCTGCACCCCGGCCTTCTCCACCGCCGCGTGCGCCGCGTCCACGATCGCGTCGAACATGTTTGTGTACACCAGCCCGCCGTCCGTGATGGACACCACCTTGGAGTTGGACGTCGCGCTCGACCCGGCCAGCAGCGCGTACCCGAGCTGCACCGTCTCCGGCTCCGCCGCGTAGGCGAAGTACGGGTACACGTTCACCAGCAGCGGCGCGTTCTTCGACAGCAGGTGCGCCACGAGCGGCACCATGACCGGCGCTGCAGCCTCGGAGAACGCGCCCTGCGACGGCGGGTACGACGTACCGAGTATGGACGTGGCCACGGCCGTCGTGACGGGCACGCCGGTGACACCCACCGCCCTGATCGCGGCCTCGAGGTTCCGTATGGCAGGGAGGACGTGCACGCCGAGGTCGCTCGGGATGACCTCGTTTCCTGCTGTGATGTACCGGAAGGTGACAGTGCCGGCGAAGGGCTTGACGTAGGAAGCCACCCACGAGGCAGCGAAGGACTCGTCGGAGGCGAGTTGGGCGAGGTCCTCGTTAAGCGTGCCAAGGACGACGCCGATGCCAGTACCCCGGAGTGCGGAGAGGACGGTGGTGTCCGGGTGGAAGAGGCGCACGTACTTGATGTTGTTGGCTTTGTACATGGCGATCACCTTGTCCGGCGACGGCAGGTTGTTGGCGATCATGCCGTAGTTCACACCAATGGCGCCTTCAGCCCCTGTAGATTTTACATGTAAAAACATTAGAATTGTTCTTTCATCACAAGGAACTTAGCGACCATGCATCAAAATTCAATTGTAAACGATCAAGTAAACTACCTATTTGCTGGAAATTAACAATGTTGGGAGAAGAAAAGAAGAAATTTTGTATGAGTAATGATGCAATCTTTGATTAACGGTGTTCGCATTCACATTAGCCAACCATTTTTTTAGGGAAAGTTACCTAGCCATTTTGACATTTGTTTCTACAACAGGTAGGATGCCTACCATCTGAAATCATATTTGTGTAGAGTAAGCCATTACGAAATGAAGAAGGGAGCAGTAGGTAGGCAGCTTGGGTTACGTACACGAAGTGACACCCTAGATTAGTGAAGGACGACTGGTTCTAGCCAACAAATTTACAGGACAGAAACCTAGTCGTTGTACGTGGCCATCAAAATTCTAAGTTAAGTCTTTACCGAGTTAACGTCTGTGTAAAGTTTTCCTACCTAAAACTCAAAAAAAAAGTTTTCCTACCTAGTACTAGAAATGGCCCAACCCTATCAACATATATTCATAAACTTTAGTTGAGCATGCAATGGATATGTACACTTTTTCAACTTGGTGTCAACAGTGTCTGTCAACGTCCAAGTTGAAGTCAGAAATGTTGTTGAGAAAAAAGAAAATGGCAAGTTGATATGCATGCGTCAGCTAAGTTCATACTAGCTAGCATCTCCAATCCCGCCTAATTAGAGCTGGTCCATGATAGCTCAAGGATAAGCTATATAACTGATGCATGGGAATCAAATTGTGAGCTATTCAGAAATGCAGACGAAAAAACCCTCTTGCGTCTTGTGTCCTTTTTCTATATAGAAATGATGGTATCTGGTAGAGCAAACTTCTGACCTAGAGCTTAGGGTGTGTCTGATATGGCCAAATACAGACGAAAAGAAGGTTTTCCTCCTGTCATGCATTGTCATACTAAGATGAGATTAACAAGTAATTAACTCTAATTTAATCAGCTACGCAAAGAGTTCTGCCTTTTGAAGCCATCACGCAAAAACAATACAACGCGCACAATACTATTTTTGCTAGCGACGTGACATCTACTGCAAATAAACAATGCAAATATCATATACTAGTATTCAAAATTATATTTAGGTACGCTTGTACAATCTTGTGCCGACTAGTCTATTGGCCGATAGCTAGTGAGAACAGAGTAGGCCCACGAGGTACAAACAGGTACTTTGCTGCAACTTATAATATCCAATATAAACTATGCTTGCAATATGAATAGAGGGCTCTGATAAGCAAAGTTTTGTGCAATGATACAGAGCTAATTAAATTAAATAACCAAATGTTAAATTATTTTTTCAGGTTCTGCCATTGTGTGAAACATTATACTATAGAGTATTAGATTCCATGCACATAATGAAGCCAATCATGCATGATATGCTTCCCTAGCATGATTGTTTTGTTATAGAAAAACCAACCAAGAAGACAAAGAATAAGATCGGCCTGACAACCACCTCTAGCAGTCTAGGCACGCCTCTACCTGCAAGGCATAAACAATGGAGGCAACGGATTTGGCGCCATCTTTATCCTAAAGGATCCCCTCCGAAAACGAAAATCCTTTATCCTAACCAGGGTGCAATCTCGATCGGTTGAGCCAAGAACTGATGTGAACATACTGATTGCAGGCTCGTTTCGCCAACAAAGTAAAGGGAGCAAAACCGCAATGGAGAATTAAGGTCTCTTTTGTGGTTCAGAAGGGAAAATAGCAAGGCCTGCCAAGAATATACTGGACGGTGGCAGGCATGGCAAAACACGTAAGGCATGCCAAGAATGTATTGGGACGGTGGCAGATGTGTACCGGCACAGATACATATAGGCGTTCGGTGATCAAAACCGCAATGAACAATTTAGGTCTGTATTTTTATTTTTTTGGCTCAGGATGGAAAATAGTAAGGCATGCCAAGAATGTACTGACGGTAGTAAAACAAGAAAGGGAGGATGAACCACGCTTCTAATCACGCTTATATTAAATAATGAAACAAAAAAACGCCTATGTACATCCACAAAAAATAGACGTGTACGTACTTACAAAGGGGATAAAGCGGAAGAAAATACAGGTGAGAGCTGGGCATTGACGTGCTGGAATAAATTGGCTGCGGATTTAGCTGAGAACTTAGATGAACAGCAATTATGTGCGTGTACGAATGAGCAAAGCTGTATACTCATGGATCACGAGCTAAAGGAATTAAACAGACGAAGAAAGGAGAGGTGGGCGATGATGATCGTCGACTGAACTCACCCTGGAACAGCACGGACGACGCACAGAGCAGGAGGCTGCAGGCGTTAATCCATGGCGCCACCGTCCTCGCCGCACCGGCGCGGCCGCCGGCAGCTGCAGCAGCCGTCCTCGCACCGGCAGAAGACATGATTGATCTTTCGTCTTCCTCTGGACTCTGTCCCTCTGGTGTATCTCTGAGCTCTGAGATCGATATGCAGTACCTGTTGCTGTAAGCTGGATCTCCTTTCTTGGAGTCCGTGGGGCTCCAGGTCTCTTTATATAGAGAGATGGTACAAGAGTCGAGGGCAATGGCGCGCAAGCTGCTAAAATTAGATTACGTGCGGGAGGTGGGAGGCGTGCGTTCGTGCGCGCCGAAAAAAATCAATGGCAAGTCACCAAACCGCACGACAAGCGCCTCCTTCGTGCATGCGGCCTCACCTCGCGCTCAAGGATGCGGCGGTTACGTTCAGATCACCAGCAAACGAAAACGGACGGTCCACGCCGTGGCGCGGGCGCGCCACGTGGCCGAGATGGACGGCCCGGATGGCGTTAACCTGGTCGCTTGGACCATGTCCTGGTTCATTGTCGATAGGCGATTAACGGCGGTCAGGACCATTAATTTGGAGATATACTACGAGGCGTATCAATCTCCTTTACTCACGTATACGTACGTACAGTGGATCGGGAGAGATTTGCTGATTAATTATAAGTGCGAATAAATATGGAAATTAGTCATTTATGCTGTAGATACCGGATGGTTCTGCTTGCAGCTGCGCAGCGAAATTCAATTACTTCCGTATATTTCTGCTTCATTGTAAGCTTGTAACTATACTATAAATATGGAAATTAATCATTTATGCTCGATATATCGAGTGGTTCCGCTGGTAGTAACGGCGTAGCCAAACGAGTTATTATTGATAGTGGCAAGGAAAATAAGAAGGGTACCCCAAATAAGAACCAGGAGTAAAAAGGTCATCTCCGCCGGCGCCCCCAAATATCGCCCGAGAACAGCCTCGGGCGTGTGTTTTGGGGGTGTCGCTAAAATATGTTACGGATTTTCCGCTGAGGTCGGGGATTCCCCAAATATGTGTTTTCTTTTTTACTTTAAGTAACTCAATTACCAACCATTCGATATCAAGAAGCACTCATGCAACAATTTCAATAATATCACACAAAATATCTAGATTAGATAAATGCATGGTTTCAAACATCTTCATCTTTTTTCTCGTTTGCATCACTAGCTTTGCAGGGATCAAACAACATGTATTTCAACCTCTTCTTGTCATTCTTCAGTTTTTTCTTTTCCTTTTTCCATCTCAATTCTTCTTCTCCTCTAACAGCAAGTTTCTCTCCTTCTCCATTTTACCCAACTCAATCCTAGATTGCTCCTCATAGTTCTTCTTTAATTTTTCCATATTTTGCTCCAGCACACCGCATTCAGCGGTATCTGTCAACTTCTTCACACCCACCAATAAATGAATGTATTTCTTATCCACCTTGTTTTTTTATCCTCAAACAAATTAATTTATAACCAATTTAACATTTTGAATTTTCTCATACATGCCCACAAAGTGGATGCATGTTGTAATTGCGACGTCCACCAAGAATCATCCCAATAAACAAAGCCACGGTTGATAACATCTTACAAATATAAATTGTGAAACAAATTTGAGCAAAACAACTTTCTACTAAATTTAAACAATATAGCACACATATATTGTGTCCTGAACATGCATAAAACTGTCAGCTTGAGTTTGTCCCTTCGAATTAGGGCGGGGAAATGTGTTGCATAAGTAACTATAAGTGCGGATAAATATGGAAATGATTCATTTATGTTGTAGATATTGAGTGGTTTTGCTTGCAATGGCGTAGAGAAATTCAATTACTTCCATATATATTGATGCTTCATGGTTTATAACTCCTCTATATATGGAAATAAATCATTTATGTTGGACATACCGAGTGGTTCCACCTGTAATGGCGTAGCCAAACAAGTCATTGATAGTGGCCAAGAAAATAAAAAATAGGAGTAATAACTCTTTGGGAGCACCAACAAAACTGGCGTGGATTTGGGGCCGACTAGAAACACCGGCGCCCTCGAAATGTGTTTTTCTTTATTTTTTCTAAATAACTTTTTACCAACAACCATTCCATGTCAACTAGTCTGCATACAGCAGTTACACAAAACATATAGATTAGATAAAATGCATGGCTTTCTAGCACACATGCTAAACAAGCATCTCACGCATCACATATTTGCCTAATCATCTTCATCCTTTTCTTGTTTGCATCAATAGCTTTGAGGGACCAAATAACATGTATTTCAACCTCTTCTTGTCCTTTAGGTTTTTTTTCTTTCTTCATATCTTTTCTTCTTCTCATCTAGGTGCAATTTCCTCTCCTTCTCCATCTTGCCCAATTGCATCCTAGCTTGCTACTCATAGATCTTCTTCAACTTTTCCATGTTTTTCTCCAGCACACGAAACTTAGTGCTATCCATCAAATTCTTCACATCCGCCAATAGACTGGTGTACATCTTATCCACCTTATTTTTCCCTTTATTAAACAAATTAATTCATAACCTACTTAACATTTTGAAATATCCCCTAAATTTTAGAATCATTGCTATTCTCATACATGCCTACAAACTAGATAATGCATGTTGTAATCAAAGTCCACTCAGGATCATGCTAACAAACAAAACCACAGATGATGACATCCTACAAATATAAATTGTGAAACAAATTTGGGAAAATCATCATCCTACAAAATTTAAACAATATAGCACACGTTTGTGTTGTGAACATGCATAGAAGTCTCGGCTTGTGTTTGTCCCTTCGAAATATGGCAAGGAAATGTGTTGCATACGTAATTATAAGTGCGTATAAATATGGAAATGATTAATTTATGCCGTAGATATCGAGTGGTTTTGCTTGCAATGGCGTAGCGTAATTCAATTACTTCCATATATATTGATGCTTCATGGTTTATAACTCCTCTATATACGGAAATAAATCATTTATGTTGGACATATCAAGTGGTTATGCATGTAATAGCATAGCTAAAAGAGTTACTACTAGTGGCCAGGAAAATAAGAACTAGGAGTAATAAGTTTTTGGGAGCACCGACAAAAACTAACGTGGATTTGGGACGATTGCCCACACCGGCGCCCTAGAAATATGTTCTTTTATTTTTCCAAATAATTTTGTACCAACGACCATTCAAAATCAATTAGTCTGCAAAGAAAAATTAAAAAAATTTACACAAAACATCTAGATTATATAAATGCATAGTTTTGTAGCACACATGCTGAACAAACATCTCACTCATCACACATTTTCCTAGTCATCTTTATCATTTTCTCCCCTCTGTCTCCAAATATAAGACGCCCTTAGATCTTACTGGTCAATGACTTATAACTTTGACTATACTTTGTATTTATAATATATCCATAAAAATATATGAAATAAAAGAGAATTGCAAGACATATGCTACAATACAATTTATACATTCTTAACCAATATATTTTAGTATATATTTATGGTCAAAGTTATGCATCAAAGACCGTGCAAAAAAAATCATGCCTTATATTCTGGGATGGAGGGTTGCATCACTAGTTTTGAGGAGATCAAACAACATGTATTCCAACATTCACTTGTCCTCCTTCGGTGTTTACCTTTCTTCGTCCCATTTCTTCTTCTTCTTTAGCAGCAAGTTCCTCTCCTTATCTATCTTGCATAACTCAATCCCATCTTGCTCCTCATAGTTCTCCTTCATTTTTTTCATGTTTTTCTACAACGCATGCCTCTCAGTGGTATTCATCCACCTTTTCACATCTTACAATAAGCTAGTGTATTTCTTATCCACCTTATTCTTCTCTTCAACCATATTCTTAACAAACTCAACATTTTGAATTTTCTCCTAAATTCTAGCATCATTGTTATTCTCATACATGCCCACAAAGTAGATAGTGCATGTTGTAATTGCAAAGGCCACTCAGGAGCAGCCCAACATACAAACACACAGAGTTGATGACATCCTATAAATATAAATTGTGAAACAAGTTTGAGAAAATCGGCATGCTACTAAATTTAAACAATGTATATAGCACACTACTTACATTGTGTTGTGAAAATGCATAGAACCGCCGGTCTATGTTTGTCCTCTCGAAAGCAACAATTTTTTCTGGCAGATGCTCGTGGATGCGGCAATGCTTGGCCGAATCAAGCCCGCTCCATGGTAGATCGACATTCGTCTTCGGTGGATAGTCAACCTCGGGATACTAGTCACCGGCGAAAATAGCCCAAATTCTAAGCTAGGTACAATGTATACTACAAATATCCTAAATTGTTTTGAACCGTTAGTATTTTACAATGCAATGAAGAAGAAGACGATGGAGCTACTCACATTGTCTAGCCAGGACTTGCAGGAGGTTTCTCCATCGTTCCAGCTTAGCATTCCAGACAGCGGTGGCAACGGGCCTTAGGCGACGACCGAGAGCTGCCGCGGGTCCAAGGTAGCTCCGAGTCCAAACAATGGCGAGGCGACGACAGTAGCGGGAGGATGTGGCATGCTGCTCCATCCACGACGCCGGTGTGTTGACCCGTCAAATTGTGGGTGACGGCATCGACGATTTGGTGGCAACTCACGGGGGTGGGAAGACGAGCCGAGCACTTAGGGGTGAGGGCGGGGAGGGGGGCAAATGGTTTGTGCGCTGCGGAGAGGCCTGACGAGAGAAGTCCAACGCGGTGTTGGTTGCAGGCATCTCATGGCCAATCCCTATGCGTGCATGCCAGCATGGGTGCCGGACAAATTATTGGACCGCGTTGGTAATCTTCGGAGGTCGCCATTGCGAGCCAGGGCTATGGGTGCAGTGCACCCCGTGAGGACCGATCCCGCTTTTGCAAATGTGTGCACCTCTTTTCGTGACGCGCCACAACTCACGTGATTCGCTCGAACGTTGAACACACACGCACCTCGTAGCTGATCGACGATTCACGGGCTCAAAGTACAACTTTGCACCAACTCTTGGCCCCTTGGGTGTCATTTTGGGCGCCAATTGCCAGGATCAATCGACAGTCACGTACAGGCATTAGGTAGCCAACAAGGAATTAACTATATCTGTCAATGTCACGATCGATCGATTTTCTTTTCTTTTCTTGCGAAAAATGTCACGATCGATTGATCGAAACAATTTCTTTTCTTTGCAAGATTCAAATTCCCGACGATCACTCGATCCTAGCTTGTTTTGCCGGCTTTTGGTATCGTGCAACAGTCATTTTTCATTTGGCGAGACAACACTCTCAAAATGATATAGAACGCGCGCGTAAACACGTACACACGGAGGTCAATGCACGCTAACTAGCTCAGGCCTGTAATTCCATGCAACCGTACCGACCTGCAGGCCACGTCTTTGCCCTTGGTTTGGATTATAGCTAGGTCTAGGTGCACCGAAATCTAGCAACCTGGCCGCCGCACACAGCCGATAGCTATCTTCACGGTGAATTAACTGAGTCTGGAAGGTTTTCCCTCTTTGCATGTCATGGCTGGTCGGCCGTTCATTCTCGCCGTACATAGAAGAAACTCTATCGAAGAAATTCCTGCAAGCATGGAAGCAATCAACCTGGGACAAGAACATTAATTAAATAGCAGGAGAAAAAATCACACCGAGAAAAAAATGTAGTGTCTCTCGCAGCTCTTTAGGAAAACCTCAATCCACACACAAAAAATACTATCAAAAAAGAAATACAGGATTAACACAGATATAAATTGGCTCTCATATGCAACAAAAATCTGTTGTTGAAATGGGGAAGATGTTTCTGACCTGTGTTTTCTGGTCCTTGTGGAAAACTAGAAATAGAGCTTGCTTTGTTAATGTTATGCCGCATTTTTTTTATATAATGGGCGTTTTATTATTTGAAGCAAGCAATTACATCCGGTCTCTGCATAACCAAGATACACACAGCCGTCCACAAGTCTGAGGAACCACAAGTTCTAAAACAAAAAAGAAGCAGTACATATCTATCATGAGCAACTGTGCTAACGCCTGTAACCATTGGCGGGCCGATCCGTAGAATATGCTGCCCTTATGATATGGAGTATCAAATATGTATTGGATTGATTATTAGGGTGAATTGCAGAAACCAAGGGTGCAAAAAAGTTACTGCATCGAGGTACTACTGAACTTCAGAAGATGGTGATCGGCGATGTCTTCAACCGATCAAAAGGCTAGCTTGGATATGTTTCACTGGCTTGGCAGCTTGTAATTTTTGCTTTGGTTCATGCTACTGTATGTGCATCGCAAATGGTTGTGATGTATAACCTGTAAAACTCCGTAGACAACCCTGAGTTTCCGTAATGAAGCTAGGATACAGCTTTTCAAAAGCAAAACTGTAAAATAATTAATTTTACCTTTAGATTTCATCTATCGGGGAGGGGGGGAAGCAAGGAACTTGTCATCGGAAAAGAATGGAATCTTGCAAAGTAGTACTAGTATAGAGTAACCACACACTACGTAGCAATGGAACCTTCAATCTTGCAAATCGCTACTACAGTAACCACACACTGGGCAGCATTTACATGACCACACCTAGCTAGCTAGAATAGTACTACTAGGATTATTTGCTAGCTAAAATAGTACTCCTAGGATTATATAGGTAAAGTTTTGTAGACCAATAAACAAAACTGACTTAAAATATTCATTGTTTCTACCATGACAAATCAGTGTCCTGTCTCACCCTCTTTCTGTTGTAAGATAATTATTATTTTTCTGCATGAATAATTGAGCGATGGCGGTTAGCTGGAAACCTAAAATTAGTGCCGTGTAGATGGTGCATGGGAAAACGGCGCGCAGACAAACTACGGTGGGAAAGGATATATACACGCTCCTCTTTGCTTGCTCGTATGTTTTTTCTCGATCCGCATGTGTTTGCTCAACATAAACAATAGCTTCCTTCACAGCAACTAAATTATTTGGAAGAAGCGTGTGCATTTCTCTCAACTAAGATATACCTGTCACTTGAATTTTAAAGCAATCTGTATATATTTGAAATGCTGGCAGACATCGTCAACAGTCATCAGGATAGACATGAAAAAATGTTTGGCTTTAAGGGAAAGAAACCCAAAGCGCTGTGATTTTACTAGAAGTGATTGTGTGTACGACACTAAATTGCGAGTGCGGAGACTCGAACTTGGGCGGGCGGGGATGCATCAGCCCATCCCAACCACCGGGCTATGCCTCGGTTTTTTTTAAACATAAGGCCAAAGGCCCAGCTTTAAATTAATAAAGCCACATACGGCAGATACAAGAGTGCTTACAAACAGCTTACAGGAAACAGGCACCAAGCAGACTAAGGATACACCTGAAACACAGCTAGAGATGCCTAGACCACAGCACGACACCGAGAAGACTCCTAAGGCAGCGAGGTTGAGCCGGGAACACGCCGACGTCTACTCCAGCCGAACAACTAAGACCCGAGCTCCACCGTCTTCACCTCCGGAAAGGACTCCCAGTCCCTCGCCCCGGTTCGAAGGGCGTCGAACCATCAGGAGGCAAAGCAGTTCCCCCAAGAACACGGCGGACCTAAGATGACTAGGCTGCCGGGGGAGAATCCACCATAAGCGTCCAGAAAGCTTCACCGAGACCACCACCACCACAGGCACCACCGCAACACCGTACCGAAGCTGCCGGACGAAGACGCACCCAGGAAGAAGCGACGGAAGGGACGCCACCACCCCGTGTTGCTGAACAAGACCACCAAAGCACCGTATACGCGTCCGCCAAACCGCCATTGTTGCCGTGAGGGGAACCCTTTCCCCTCTCGCCCGAGCGAGGCGTCGACCGGCAAGCAATGGCCTTTCCACGGCCGGACACCGGACCAAGCACTTGACAGACGACATGGGCGAGGGCGACGCCGAGCAAGAACTGTCGCCACGGCCACCACCAAACACAGCTGCAACGACCGCACCTCTGCGGTTCCCCGGATGACGCCTCCAAGAAGGGGAACGACGCCTCAACGCCGCCGCCATCCGCACGGAGAACCAGGGCTTTCGCCCAGTTAGAGGAGGGGTTAGCCAGGGTGTTACCTCAACGAGACGGCGTCGTCCTCGTCGTGGCCAGCCAGGCTGACCAAGGGTTTCCCCCAGCACCACACACCAGCATCCACCCACCTGCCGGGGCACCCAGATCCGGCGACCAGAGACCACCAAGATCCGGGATTGGCAGGGCGCGTAGATCGGGAAGGAGCAGGCTTCCTCCTCGGGTCCGGAGCAAGGGCCAGCCCCTACTCCGCGAACCACGGCCGCCATCTCCACGCCGCCCGCGCGGCCGAGGAAGATGGACCGCACCCACCACGGACGCCCCCGCCGCAGGAACGGCGCCGTCCACCCACCCGGGGCCGCCGCCCGGCTGCCGAGCCCCCACCGCAGCGGACCACCGGTAGACCACCAGGAGGAGTCCACCGAGCAGCGCAGCCGCGGCAACGGAGATCCCGGCGCGGAGTTCCTCCAGCTAGTAACCGCGCGGGGGCTGAGGGCTCAGATCCCCGCCGCCCTCTTCACCGGCGCCGCTTGCTTCGCCGCAGCGCCTCCGAGGACGGCGTGGAGGAGGGGGAGAGGGAGGGGGCGGGCGGCGGCAGCGGGCTAGGGTTCGCCCTCCCGGTCGCCTGGAGGGGGCGACACGAGAGAGCGGTTTTTGAAGTTCCACCATGCCTCGGTTCACTCATCAGGATAGACATGGATTCGGCACTAGCCAGGTTACGATTATTATCTGTTTTCGTCAGGTTCAGGTGAACACTGAACAACGGTGCCTGAAACGCATGAAGGACTGTCTAGAAGAATTGTTTCAGGGGTATCAAGTAATTAATGAATTCTGCATCACAGATGTGCTCTGTATGACTGTATCTACTGTCTACTGCCCAATTAGCATATGCGTTTAGCCAATTACATACTGACACGATCAGGAATCTACTACGTAGCTTTTCATCTGCGCCTAGTCACATATTGGCATTGTACTCTACAAAATGAATTTGGTGAACTCTTTTTTACTAGAAAGTTATACTGTTATCTAATTAGTTGACCACTGAAAGTGAACAACCTTTCCCAAAAAGGGAAAAGTAGAAATAAGTGTCCAAGCCTCGAGCATCTGCGATCTGCATCCAGGATGCCACAGCCAGCAAGACATATACACGTATGGATTGAACAAGAAATTATGTGTAGCGATTTCCTTTTCCACAAATGTTTTATTGTTGCAGACAACAAATGAAGATTGGGTACTTTAGTTTGATCGGTTAGCTAGGCGCTTGACTAACAGGTTGTTTTCAGGTTTGGAGGTTGGTTGGGTTAACGCGTCAGGCGCGTCACATTTCGCCCTCTTCCCGTGGAAAGGTGATCGAGTTCTCTGCCAACGAAAACGACCGACGTGAAGGACAAAGATTCATGCCACGTCCGTTTTTCCTCCTATCTTGTCACTTTCGACTCTAACCTGAGTGATTGTCCGTCAATGCTGACATCAAATTAATCGTGTTTACGTCTTCGTGCCCTACACTCCATCCTTTTTCCTATCTAGTTCAACTTTCCAACGGTGCACATGTAGTGATGTAACATTAGCTAGCTAACTTTCACCCCGGCGTTTTAAATTTTTTTTTTAGGGATCGATCTTTCTTTAGTAATTTTTTCACTTTGCATCCTGAAAGATTGCCACGGCATTCAAAAGAAAGATTCACTAATGTACTCCATAAAAAACTTAGTGACACAAAGTGCCCTTTGTACCAATCACACATGACATTTGACATGACGAAGTAACAATAAGGTTGGCGTGGCGCCACTTCAACAGCGATGACACACGCATGCTAGGTAGGGTTAGCGTTAGGCCGATCGGTGCTTGGCGCTATGTGAGGTGGCGTTTGTGTCGACTTTTAGCGCCATGAGCGCTGGCCTTTTGCGCTATATGGAGCAGCGTGAGGGGCGGTGATTGGCGGCTACGTGGCTATTGTCCGTGCCAACCTAGCCTCTAGCTAGGCACCCGTATTGGTGAGCCTCGGCTTCCACCTCCAGAGCCATGCACAGCTCATCGTTCTTTAAGTGTTGGGGCAACTGACCAAGTGGGACGTCTTATTGATTCGGTTGAACCGGAGCCAAATTGACCAGCCTTCCCCACCTGCCATCTAGGTAGTGTATGACACAAATGTGCACCTGCGACATTCGTCATAAACTCACCAAGTAAGCCCGACAAGTAAGCCTTTCTTTTAGATTTGGAGTCATATTTTTGCTAAATAGGGTATATTGTGTCAAAAAGTTTGTAAACTGAGGTGCAGGTTGCAATATGCAGAAATGGGTTACTGTGAAATTCAGAGATAGATGACTCAAGAAACAAGTCAAACGGGTCTTGAGTGAAAGACGGCCAATAATATAATAAAGGATTATACACGCATCGGCTACAAATTTTCACCGAAATCTGAATTCCATTAATGAGAGTGCCGAGCTGAACCCTAACAACCAAATAACTATGGGCGAAGGTAGGGCACTGTCTGTCCGTAACATTTGAGGCTGATGCACCATCTCCCCACCAACTTGAGTCTGCAACTTTATTACATGCCCAAGAGCTGTACAAAATCGAGAAAGCTGCAAAATTAAAAAAGCTAGGGTTTTGTATTCTTTAACAAGAATGTCATTCTGGTGCAAACCATATTCCTTGCTCACAGAAGTTATGTTTGAACCTCTTGTGTCACCCTTTGTTTTGGGGTTGTAACCGACGGGACATGTACCGGGCAGTTGTGGCAGCGTTTGAGCATACCACAGTGCACATGTTGTGCGCCAGGCTTGCCATCGCTTGAGATGTGCTTCGACAATGGAGCTCTCGGGTTCGTAAGTCGCATGTGCAGCGACGCAGCAGTGGACTTCATGATGGGGCCCGGGATTGGCTTGGAAGGAACCGCGAAAGGTTGGATAGCGTTGTTAGGCTTATTTTTTCTTTGTATTTAGTCAGAACCTTACAAGTATATGATACGATGCAAAAAAAGACAAATCACCCTAAGTTATCTTTGATTGTTTGTCGTTTAGCAAGGAAAAATGCTAGTTCATGGTAGCATTATAGCATCTGACTGTAATGGTTGCACCTTTTTTTATTGTAGACCATGGTCATCTGCTAAATCTATTTGTATCTAAGTCATTAAATCATAATCATTGTAACTAAATAGATAACTGATCATTATAGTTGTATTGTAGATAACAAATATTGCAGCCAACATCACTTGATCATCCTCGATCATGTTCATAACTACATTTCATTACACGCAGGCCCATCCACATATCGAAAGAAACTCCTTGTCAATAAAGTGTTGGTTCTTATACCAATTGTACACAGAGAGTAAAATAATTGAATAACCAGATTGTGAGAATTTAAAATCAACAATTTCCTCGTAATTACATTACCGAGTTACTCCTTTGCATATACCAACACAGTACAAAAGAGTATAGTCTCAAGGTTGCAGGATGAAAATATAAGGTTGCCCATCTTTTTGTGCTGCAGTTAGGAGTATACAAGGGTGGTGCTCGCTCGTCTTACAAGGATGATATGTTAGGCATGGGATGCACTAGGAACATGAGTTTTGGGGTTGTCCCACGTTTTGCGTGTTTGTGGCAGTGTTTGAGCGTGCAACTATGCATGTGTTGCGCGCCAAGCTTGGCATCACTTGATGTGTAATAATGAGTGGTGGACCTCGTGATGGGGTCTGGGGATGGACTTGGAAGGAACCAAGGGTTGGAGAGCGCTCGGAGGCTCAATTTTTTTCTTTGTACATAGTCAGAACCTTACCATACATGATATGATGCCAATAAAGACAAATCACCTCAAGTTATCCTTATTGCGATCATTTAGAAAGAAAAAAATACTAGTTCATGGTAGCATTATAGCAATTGACTGTAATGGTTGCACCATTTTCATAGTAGACCTTGGTCAACTAAATCTCTTTATATCTAAGTCTTTAAATTATAATCATTGTAAGTAAACAAATTATTGATTATCATAGTTGTATTGCACCTGAAAAATATTGGAGCTAACATCACTTGGTCATCATGGATCATGGTCATAACTACATCTCATTACATGCAAGCCGATATACATATCGAAAGAAAGCCCATGTCAATAAAGTTTTGGCTATAATACCAATTGTACACACAGAGTAAAATAATTGCACAATCGGATTTTGAGATGGTAAAATCAAAAAAAATCATAAATACATTATCGATTCACTCCTTTGTACCTCCCAAGTCCCAACACGGTACCAAATAGTAGTTGGACATGCAAGATTGCAGGGTGAAAATATAAGGTTGCACATCCCTTCTGTTGCTGCAATTAGGAGTATACTGGCGTGGTGCTAGCTTGGATTACAAGGACGGTGATGGAATTAGGCATGGGATGCATTGGGAACATGAGTTTTGGGGTTGTATCTCACGGACATGTTCCACGTGTTTGTGGCGGCATTCGAGCGTGCAACTATGCATGTGCCGCGCGCCAAGCTTGCAATCACTTGATGTGTGCTTCCACAATGGCGCGCCTGGCTTCATAAGAGTTGGATATGCAATAACGCATGGTGGACCTCGTGATGGGGTCTGGGGATGGGCTTGGAAGGAACCGCCAAGGGTAGGAGAGCGCTGGGAGGTTTAAATATTTTTTTCTTTGTATATAGTTAGAACCTTGCAAGTATATGATATGATGCAAATAAAGACAAATCACCCTAAGTTATCCTTATTCAATCATTTAGCAAGGAAAAAATACTAGGTCATGGTTGCATTATAACATCTGACTTTAATGGTTGCACCCTTTTCATATTAGACCTTAGTCAACTAAATCTCTTTGTATATAAGTCTTTAAATTATAATCATCATAAGTAAACAAAGAATTGATCATTATAGGTGTATTGCACCTGAAAAATATTGCAGCTAACATCACATGGTCATCATCGATCATGCTCATAACTACATCTCATTAAATGCAAGCCGATATACATATCGAAAGAAAGTCTATGTCAATATATAAAGTGTTGGCTATTATATCAATTGTAGACACTAAGTAAAATAATTGCACAACCGAATTTTGAGATGGTAAAATAAAAAATCTGATAAATACATTATCGATTCACTCCTTTGTACCTCCCAACATGGTCCCGAATTGAGTTGGACACTCAAGATTGCATGGTGAAATTATAAGGTTGCCCATCTCTTCTGTTGCTGCAATTAGGAGTATACAGGTGTGGTACTATATTGGATTACAAGGATGATGATGGTGTTAGGCATGGGATGCATTGGGAACATGAGTTTTGGGGTTGTATCTGACGGGACATGTTCCACGCATTTGTGGCGGCATTCGAGCGTGCCACCGTGCATGTGCCACATGCCTGGCTTGTAATCACTTGAGGTGTGCTTCCATAATGGCGTGCTCAGATTCATAAGAGTCGAATATGCAGTGGCCTCGGTGGACCTCATGATGGGTCCCGCTACTGCACTTGGAAGGAAACTCCTATGGTTGGAAAACTGGGAGGCTTAATTTTTTCCAGATTGTATTTAGTCAGAACCTTACAAGTATATGATATATGATGCAAATAAAGACAAACCACCCTAAGTTATCTGGATTGTAGATCGATTTGCAAGGAAAAAATGATAGTTTATGGTAGCATTATAGCATCTGATTGATAATGGATGCACCCTTTTATAGTAGACCACGGTAAGATAAATCGCTTTGTATCTTAGTCGCTTAATCATAATAATTGTAACTAAACAGATAATTGACCATTATAATTGTACCAAGGCAGATTACAACCAATATGTCTTCATAATTGTATTGTAGTTGAGATATATTCATAAATATAATTACAAAATTTGTAACCATTGCTTATAACTAGAAATAACAGCATTGGGACATCATAAATCATGTTCATAACTACATCTCGTTACACACAGGCCGATCTATGTGTCAAAAACAAAGTCCATGCCAATAAAGTGTTGGCTCTTATACCAAGTGTACACTTGGAATGAAATACTTGAACAATCGGATATAGTGAGATGGTGAGATCAACAACTTTCACATAAATACAATATGGAGTCGCTCATTTGCACCTACCAACACGGTCCCAAATATAAGCCGAACACTCAAGATTGCAAGGTGAAAATATAAGGTTGCCCATCTTTTCTATTGCTGCAACTAGGAATATACACAAGTGGTGCTAGCTAGCTTGGCTTACAAGGATGCTGATTGTGTTAGGCATGGGATGCATTGGGAACATGTGCTCGAGTTCAGATTACATATTCGAGCCGATCCACTGAGTATTTGTTAACGGATTTGATTCGACAACTTTCTATTCGATAGTCATGGTGACTGCAATCTTCATAGTTCCTCCGAAACGTGAAGATTTAGCTACTCATTGCCATGTTAGCGGTTGAGCAATGCATTATATGTATTTGCTAAGACACCAATACGCCGCCACCCTTGAGACATCAAGATAGACATGTCCGGCCTTGGAAAAGGGCATGCATGGCAAACACATTGGGATCCAACGAGCCAGAGGGCCCATCATCCAGTTGAGCTATCGCAATTTGTTTTTTTTTTTAAGCTGAACATTGGGTTCGCCCGCTGTATATTTTATAAATTTTAGTAATAAATAAGCAATCTGTCTCTGTCTTCCTTTCTTAGTAGCAAACCAACAACCCAATATGTGTCATGTGTGTATATGTGTATGCATTATCTAGTCCAACGGAAATATTCTACTAGCAGAACTTAGCCCAATCCTAAATGCATGGATCTTGTACAACGTGATAAGCCCATCCAGGCTCGGTTAATCAACTCCTTGAGTGCATGCCGTATCGCCGTAGATGTGTTAGAGCATCTCCAGCAGGAGCTACGCGAGCGTGCTAAATTGACCGCCGATATACCGCGGGTTCGACCATTTTTCAGCAGGCGCTGCAAAAAACCGCGCGCTGCAAATTTTTTTGCGCGGGTAGAGCGTTGCGCTATTTGCCGCGCCATATCTCGAGCGTTGACTACAGCGCGCGCTATTGTTTTCGTTCACGCGTGATGCTCAACTGCCACTCTAAAAAATTCCCCACGCGCGCAACCTCCATCATCGCCGGCACTATTCCGGCGATGGACAGCGCATCCGAGGCTCCACCAAATCCTCCCTACTCGGTCCCCGCCTCCAGCGGAGGTGTTCCGCCGCAGGCCGCGCCTAACCCTAGCGGCGGCGCCGGCGGCGGGAGCAATGTCGCTGCCAGCAATTTTGTCGGGAGTTCTAGCACTGCCTGCGTCCTCTTCGTGCCGCCACGGCTGACGCAGATGCCGCCACATGCGCCGAAGGTCGCAGGAGACAAGCGCGGCGCAGCGGCGGCGGGTCTCCATCGACCTAAGAAGGCAGCGAAGAAGGCGGCGACGGCGCGGATGAGGGCGCCATCTTCCCGCGCTCCGCCGTCATCCCACTCTGCCCCTCGTCCATCGCCGGCACCGGGAGCAATGCCGACCGATGCTGCAGCGTATGGCGCGCACCAAGTGCTCGACCAAATGGCCACAAGGTTAATATGCCTCTTTTTTGTTGGTTTTTGAGATAGATGAATGCATAGAATGATTTTTGATATGTGTTTTATTCAATTGCAATGTAGTGTTGATGATGATACTTTTTTGGAGGCAATGAATGTTGGCTCATCATTCGCACAAGCCTATGGGAATGAGGAGTATGAAGTAGATGATGAAGGAGAGGGAACGGTTGAGGCGCCGAAAGGTAGGTCGGCCAACTACATCGTTGATGAGGATATGTTGCTTTGCAAGACATGGTTGAAAATTGGCATGGATCCAACGGTTGGCACGGACCAAACTAGAGATACCTATTGGGCTAGGATGAAGGAGTACTTTGATGCAAACAATACAAGTGGAAATGAGTGCATCGACTGTTCTCTTCGATCCCATTGGTCACTCATCAACGCCGATTGTCAAAAGTGGGCGGGCATGCAAAAGAATATTGACACACTTAACCCAAGTGGCACAAATGATGTGGATGGGGTATGTTCTATTTATTCGTCTCATGTGCATATGTTTATTGTTATGAGACATTCATTTGTTCTCTTTTGTTCAAAATGTAGCTTCACATGGGAAAGCTTATTCAAGGATGAGGGAAAGAAGAACAAGAAGGGTAAGCCGATACCCGGGAGGACATTTGTGTTTTTCCATTGCTATGAGGTGCTCCATGAATCCTCCTTCAAATGATCAAACCATCCTCCAAGAGTCCAATGAAGAAGGACAAAATGGAGATGGCCATGAGGATGAGGATGTTGAAAAGTGATGTGTTTGTGTTAAATTTGGTTTTATGTGGTGTTGTACTTGGTTATCCTTTGTGTTGAACTATGTGTTGCATTTGAACTGCGCTATTTTGGATGAGTTGTTGACTTTTGCAATCATGTGTTCTTGATTTTTAGTTGATTTGTTTGATCTTGTTGAGTATATACAATTGTGCATATGCTGTTTGCGCTGGCGCCGCGCGATGTAGTTTGCAGCGCCTAGTGGGGGATGTTTTTTCGGCTGCTATGTGCGCGTTGTAAATTGCAGCGTCTGGTGAAGCTGTCGCCGGCGTCGCACGCTGCATCCGCATAGCGCGCGGTCTAAAGACGATTTAAAGCACTGCGTTATACAGCACATGTTGGAGATGCGCTTAGCATAAATTCCTCTCTCCCCTCTCAGCTATGACATTCTTGCTAATTTATTGAAGATTATTTGTTGAGTAGTTGAGTAACATTTTAATCGAGAGCGTCACGTGATTCCCTTGAACTCACACATATCAACCTTGCTGATCAATGACTTTCACGGGTTGATCGAAGTAATCACACTCTTGGCTTTGGCATTGTTTGCGTTCAATTGTCACGATCAATCGATAGGCGTTTACATACATTAGGTAGCCAACAAATAACCATCCATCAGTGTCACGATCGATTTCCAAACAATTTTCTTTTTTTTTGCAATCTCAACGATTCTCCTAGCTTGTTAATTTTCCCGGCTTTTGGTACCGTGTAACAGTCACCTCTCATTTGGCGACACATAACACGTACACACACTAGCTTAGCTAGGACCTGTAAATTCCATGCGATCGTACTGACCTGGCCACGTATTGCCCTCGATTTGGATTATAGCTAGGTCCTAGGTGCACCGAAATCTAGCAATCTGGCCGCCGCACGCAGTTAGCTTCACGGTAAATCAACCGGTCAGGTGGGTTTTCGTTGCTGCAATTATTTTGCGGCTGTCATTGTTTCTCTAGTCTAAGGAAACTCCGACCGGACAAGTACGTGCATGCATGGAAGCAATCCACCTCGGAGATATCAGAGATACCATTAGCAAAGAAGAGGAGAATTCGATACCCTAGTCCAGTCCTTGGCAAAAAAAAAAAAAACTCGGCTTCAAAAGAAGCTGCAATACTCTTTCGGGCAAATAAAAGTCTTGCTCAAAGAAGCTTGTGCTTCCTCTCTCCACAAATGTAATTTTTTTAAATATTTTAAAGTAAACTAGATATGGATAATCATGAGTGAACCCTACACAGAAAAACCGCATCTAAATATTTGCATTTACAAAAAAAACTTAAAGATTTATATTAGTGAGCGCGGGGAGTAACTTTTTGGGAAAATGAGCAGCCGGTAACTTTACGTGTCAATTTTTGAGTATATTCACTCCATAGCCCTAACTATATTCAAACAAGTGAAGTTCCATATTCACAAAAATGACCAGCTTCTACCTCATTTAGCAATCTGTTTCCATGCAAAACACTTAGCAGATAAATTTCTTGACTATATTTATGCTCATCTAGGTAACACATACCATATTCATATGCTTCTTCCCTCGAACTATACATTATACAGTCAATTCCCTATATTTTGACCACCTTAAAAGTCATGTTGAGGCAATCTAAATCGTGTTCCTCCATACTTTTTTACTTGTTACACTCGATATTGACCCCGCTTGTCTGTAGCACACAAGCTTCTAAATAGTTGACTTGACGAGTTTTAGATCAAGATAACTTCATACATTCTAATTTGAAATTTGTGTTGTTGTGTTTGTGTGGTGCTGAACCTTGTGCTTGCCGGTGTAGCTTTATTAGTTTAAAGCCAAACTCAGCTCGAGCCCTCCGTCTAAAGAAGAGGATCAAGCATTTCAAGCGTCTTACTCTCAATTCAGATATATTCTCTAGCAAAGGAACTTCACGCGCCTTTCCATCTATCGTCCAGGAGAAGAAATAGGAGAAACTTGTGACATAAAAAGGAAGAATTTATCGTGTACAAGACTACAAATATAAGGGTGTGTGCGGGGGCGCACCCTTGTGCGCGTGTGCATGCGTGCGTGTGTGTATGTGTGAGAGAGATAGATATGTGCAATTCATCTTGATTTTAGAGTAAACTAAGTGACTATCCGATAAAAACAACTAGCTGTGAGGTGTGAGGTGTGAGCTATGACACTCATAAAAATATTGCCCTTTATATTGGTGGGAGTAATATTTTAGTGATAGCTGATATTGTTCGCCTAAGAATTTGGTCTTTACCTCTTTTAAATTATTATGTTAAGAAACACACACTAAAGTTATCCTCTTTTGAAAATAGCTTGGCAAATTAAGCTACTCGTAATTGGGTCTCCCCGTCAAATGCTATTTAGATCGATAAAGGGAGATTTATTAACTAAAATGCCGCATCAAACTATATAGATATATATTCGCAATCATAGTTGTAAAAGACGACTTTCTTATTGCCATGAATCAAATTCATGCTCTAAGTGGTGTCAACTGGGGGCTGTTAAATTATGCGAACTTGGTGCTTCTTCACAAGAAAGTTGTTGCCGCCAGGGCCTAGGATTATCAACCAATCAGCCTCATTCATAGTTTCTCAAAGATCTTCAGCAAGATGATAGCAAACCCATTAGCACCGGAGCTTGACAAGATGGTGTCCCAACGTCATAGTGCCTTCATTCGGGGAAGAACAGTCCAAGAAAAAAAATTTTGTATGTGAAGAATGTCGTCAAAGCTGCTCACAGGAAGAAGAACCCCTCAATTTTTCTAAATCTTGACCTCGCCAAAACCTTTGACTTAGTTAATTGTAATTTTCTCTTGGAAGTTCTCAACTAGTTGGGATTTGGCCAGAGGTGGTGGGATTTGGTAGACATTTTATTGCCTCTTCGATCTCTAGAGTTTTCTTGAATGGCATCCCGGGTGTTCCTTTTTCTCGTCGTCATAGCCTCAGACTGGGTGACCCCCAGTCCACTCTTTTGTTCATCTTGTTGATGGAGCCATTGCAAAGGTTGCTGCATCTTGCAACTGCTAATGGCGTTCTGTCACCCTTGGGAGAGCATGCCGCTCGTATGTGTGCTAGTTTATATGCTAATGATGCTGATATCTTTATCAACCCTGTGAAGCAGATGTAACTACAATTCAGCGGTTTTTAAAAATGTTTGGTGATGCCTCTGGCCTCTGGACCTATATTCACAAATGCACGACATACTCTATCAATGCATGGGTATTGATGTTTAACAGGTGCTTGCAGGTTTTGGAGGAGAAAGTGGGATTTTTCCTTGTAGATACCTTGGGCTACCGCTAGGTCTGAGAAGACCGACGATGGTGGAGTTGCAACCTATTATTGACAAGATAGCTCGTACTCTCAAAGTTTGGAAAGGCAAGATGATGGGTAGATCCGCTAGGTCGTGCCTGGTAAACTATATCATGACATCCATGGCTTCCCATCACCTTGCTTCTTTCCCCGTAGACAAGTGGTTCATCAAGAAAATTGATAAGTTAAGGTGAGGTTTTATGTGGAGTGATGAGGAGGAGGCAAAAGGAGGGAAATGCTTAGTAAATTGTAAGAGAGTGGTGGGACATCACAACTTTTAGTAGATCCCTTCGCCTGCGATGGTTGTGTTTCCACCGGGATACCTCTGACTGGCCTCTGAAAGGAATGGTGGTGCCTTGTGATGTCATCGATAGAGATATCTTTGATGCTTGCACCTTGATCTCCATCGATAATGTCACTATTGGTCGTTTCTAGACTGTTAACTGGCTCTCTAGAGTGGCACTAGCGACAGTTGCCCCTGGCATGTTCAAGCTGGCTTTTCACAAGAAGCTATCGGTAAAAGATGCTATGTCTCAAGGGAAGTGGAGGTGAGAGGGCTTGAAAGGATGATTGACCTTTGCTAAGATGTGGGAGAAAGTTCAGGAAATTCAGCCGACTGATAGAATTCACACCATGACTTGGATCTTGACGATAGAGGCTGCCTACTCAGCAAAATTTGCTTATGAATCATAGTTCTATGGGAGATTGGTCCTACTAGATCTGAACAATGTTTGAAAGGCAAAAATGGAAGAAGGTGAGATTCTTTTTTATGGCTCCTGCTGCGAAACCAGTTATGGACATCAAATAGGCTGATGAACCAATGATGGAACCACAACGATAAGTGTGCTGCTTCTACCTACATGTATTGGAAACCGCTCCGGTCACTTGATTTTGCAATGCCCTTTTGCCAAAGTGGTTTGCAACCCCAATCAGCAGAGAATCGCCCATTTGGTTGCGTCCTCTGATGGCCTTAGCGACTAGTGGTGCCTCATCAACACCGGGCTTAAGGATGAGGTTGCCAATGATGTCACAGTAGCCGGGCATGTGGCATGGAACATATGGAAAGAACATAACCAACACATTTTCTAGGGAAAGCAAGCGCATGCTAAATCGGTGGCTAGCTTTGCTAAGAATGAGTTTGCTCTTTTTAGAGGTGCTCGTAGAATAGTTTGCATTTTTTCTTTTAACCTTTCCTCAATGAGTGTTGGTAGCCTTTGTTGTATTTTGTACATCGAAATTTGCCCCCCCCCCCCCTATAATGAAAAGGCAGAGCTCCTGGTGTACAGTTTAAAAAATAGTTATGCATATTTGTTTTATTTTAATTTATGGGAATTCATGTATTTCTAGGCTATAATATATCATTGTTTCTCGGATCTTTTTCAGATTTTTGTAGTTATCAATCAATTCCTACAAATCTGGATATCAAGATTTGGTGCAATTATGTAAGAATAAGAAAATTTTTGATTAGACGACTATCAACGAGAAATTATACACTATATATTTTTCAATCAGTTTAGTACCCTTCATAATGATTTGAGCACTGTAGATGTGCAAATTATCCACTTCTTTGTCCAGTCCTTGCCTGAGATGTAGCTATTTTTTCTAGCTTCAATCGTTTGCTCAGTTGCTTTTGCGTCTTTTTTTGGCCGCATGGGTGACCGGCTACCGGTTGTTTATTCGTCGCTCCTATTAGCTTGGTCTTCCACCACACTTGATTATTTATCATTTATCTACGTCAAACGATCTGCAGTCATTCTTGTCCCTTTTCCATGTGTGGATCTCTGAATATTGGCAGATGGTTCAAATTAACATATTCTAACTTGACATATGAGACATGGAAGGAGGGGTTTAAGAATTTCAAATGTTTCAGTTAAATTCATACTCCTACCTTTTTTCCTCTCCTTTTTTAGAAGGGGAAGTGTCTTCAAATTTCATGTACCTAGCTTTAAAAATGAATGACGTGTGCAATATACCGCAACCGGAAACTGCACACCCTTTACATGACCAGTTGACCACCTTGCTAGCTAAAATGTAGACCAAGATATATAAACAAAAGAGAATTAACATATATCGACCAGGACATATTGATGCCCTATCTCACCCTCTTTATCGTAAGATAGACTAAACTACTTACGCTTTTCTCTGAGCCATGGCGGTTAGATGGAAACTGAAAAATTAGTAGCCGTTTAGATGGTGCATGGGAAAGCGGCGCACACAAGCTATGGCCACTAGTGGAAAACGGGGCTATAGGCCCGGTTCATTTGGGCCTTTAGTCCCGGTTTCCAAACCGGGACCAATTAGGCGGGACTAAGGTCCCGCTTGAGTCCGGTTGTAAAACAAACCGGGACTAAAGGTCCCGCCACGTGGGCTGCTTGGCGCGCGTCGAGGAAAAAACCCTTTAGTCCCGGTTTGTAACACGAACCGGGACTACAAGTTATTTTGTTATTTTTTTATCTATTTGGTTCCCAATTATTTTTCGCTCCTCTTTTTTTCCTATTTTTTCAGAATTTCTAGTATTTCAGTTATTTAACTAGTTTAGTTTCTAACTCCACTTAATCTCTAACTATCCTTAATCTCTAGTCAAATTACTTACTCGTGGTCCAACTTCCCGCTCGGTCACCCATCCTCCCACTACTCCAAGCACTAGCACGCTTAACTTCCAAGTTCCTTTCCCATCCCGCTTCCAAGTGCTTCGCGCGCATGTTGTGATACTAGTATCATATCAATCCTATTAACATGTTGGTCGATGTCACACTTATTTATTATTCGAAATCCAAATTATTTTAATAAACAAAACTAATAACGTACATGTTGTGGTAATGGTATTATAATTATAATTTTTTAAATCTGTATTATAATTGTTTTTTTAATTTATTATTTTTTAATATTTTTTTGCCAAACTTGAAAATCTAAAAAATTGGCTAACTTTGTGGTTAAGTAATAGTAATCTTTATGCATGATGTAATTATTATTTTAAAAAAATTTAAAAAATAAAATTCCGAATTTCTGGCAAAAACTAAAATCTTCCTGCTTTCATATTTTCATTTGGAATTTTGAGAATCTAAAAATTGGCTAACCGGGTAAACCCTGGTGAATTCGGATGTAACTTTTTCCCAGGATATTTTTGATATATTATACGTTTTTTTCGACGTCGTACGCAAAAGTTATTGCGGTTTTACCATTTTTCAAAACATTTTTGCAAAATAAGTGAAAATTCAAATTTGTTAATTTTCCCTAATAGTAGGTTGCATAACATACAAGAATCCGAAAACATTTTATTTTTTGAATTTTGTATCATTTTCTTTTATATTTTACGGTGTCAAAAAGGCGATCCACGGGGGGGGTGGAGGTGCATGGGGAGGCAGAAAACCCTTTAGTCCCCCTTCGTATTACGAACCGGGACTAAAGGGTAGACCTTTAGTCCCGGTTGGTAATACGAAGGGGGACTAAAGGGTTTTGCCCCATAGACCACCCTTTAGTCCCGGTTCGTAATACGAAGGGGGACTAAAGGGTCCAAACGAACCGGGACTAAAGGGTTTTCATGATGAACCGGGACCAATGCCCCTCATTGGTCCCGGTTTGGTTCAAAACGGGGACTAAAGGGTGGGACGAAAGGCCTCTTTTCCACTAGTGGGCGGGAAAGGATATATATACGCGCTCCTCTTTGCTTGCTGGTGTGCATTGTTGATCTGCATGTGTTTGCTAAACACAAGTAAAACAATCGTTTCCTTCACATGAATTAAATTATTTGGAAGAAGCGTGTCCAATGTTCTCAGCTCAAGATAATAATCTTATTATTGTAAGAGCAATCTGTATTAGCCGTACTGGCCGACATCGATCGTCGACAATCATCAGCTATACAAAGTTTTCGCACTAGCTAGGTTAGAATTATATAAATTGCCATTATTTTTTTCACTACAGGAATGCGAGGATATGCCGACGGCCAGCTGCCCTCGGCGTAGCCACGCCTGGCCCTCGGCGTAGGCTACACCGACGGCAGCCCTCGGCGTACCTCGTCGGCGTCCAGCTCCCTCGGCGTACGCAACCACGCCGTCGGCGTACGGCTGGCCCTCGGCGTACACGTCATACGCCGACGGCCAAGACCACCCCTCGGCGTACGTGCCCTCGGCGACCACGTACCGTCGCACCGTCGCCGTTAACGGAGGGCCGGAGACGCCGACGGCCTCGCCCTCGGCACAGGGCAGGGCTCCTGCGAGAGAAGAGGCGGCGTGGCTCGACCTGGCGCTGCCAGCTGGAGGTCTACGCCGAGGGCAACCCCCTCGGCATATGCATGGGGCATGCAGCTACGTGGCGCGTTCGTGGGGCGGCCAGGCGCAAGGGCTACGCCGAGGGCAACCCCCTCGGCATAGACCTGACCATATGGTCTATGCCGGGGTCTATGCCGACGGCAACCCCTCGGCGTAGGCCTGCCATATTTTTTTTTTGCTGTTTTTTTGCTGTTTCAGCCCTGTTCCAATTCAATTGCAATGCAGTTCAACAGGTCCAATTCATCCAAATTAATCCAAAATCGACCAAATTCGCCATAATTCACCAAAATAGCATATAATTCACATAGTAGCATACATGGTGCACATAGTAGCATACAAGAGGAGAGCGGAGAGTGCCATGTCATCCAAATACATAGTAGTAGCAAGCAAACCCTAGTTCTAAGGCCGACTAGCGGAGGAAGGACCCGGGCGGGGTGTGTCCGCCCACATCGTTGGCGAAACGAGCAGCCCGGGGTTGCGCTCCGGTAGAAGCTGCAGAAGAACCACCCGGAGAAGGACCGGTGCTACGCCCGGGAGAAGTCGACGGAGAGGCACCGGGAGTAGTCCCGGGAGTAGTCGACGGAGAGGCACCGGCGGAACGCCCAGGAGACCGACCACCTTCATGAACCGGTGTGACCTCGCGCCCACCCGGCGATGCCTGGTTCCCGGACCATCCCGTTCCCTACGTGTTCTCGACATGTTAGCAACTTGCGAGGCAAAGGAAAGTGGTAACTACCGGTTTGGCAAGAACTTACCTCCGGTGTGGATCCGTAGTAAGTCGCAGCGAAAGCTGCCTTCGACGGCATGATAGGCATGTCCCCCGCCACGGTAACTCGAGCCGGTGGCGGTGTACCAGTAGACATAGAGATCATCATTTCCTGCAAGATAGGTTACAAGTTAGGCTTTGCGAAATAAAGCATCAAGCCGAGACTTGTCATCTACTTGCGAGAAGAAAGATTCAGACTTACTCCTATATACGCCATGTAGGCCGTATTCTGCCTATTCCACTGCGCAGCGGCCTCGCCGATACGCTTCATTACGAGGCTTCGAAGGCCGCCTCGAACTCAGGCTACAATTTCAGAAACAATGAATCTCGTAAACACTTAGCCATGTAGGAAGGAAAACCGGAAAGAGGATGAAAATGAGGAAAACTTACATCGTAGGCGGGTGGACGAGGCTGGGGGCTGTCGGCGGTGAGGGTATGCTTGAGACGCGTGTAGCTCGTGGCTGGGGTAGGCTTGACCGCCTTATTCAGAAAGGGGTAACGGCCATGCGGACGCCCGCGCCCCGACAGGACCAACGACTCCTCGTCGGCCGGAATGCTCAAGGGGTCATCCACCTCGGGGTGACGAGACTTGACCATGTCGCAGTAGTCCTCCTTGGCGGCCTTGGCATTGTCGTAGTGCGTGGGCTGAGGCAATGCGGGATTGGGCTTCTTCTTCGTCCGCATCATGTCATATATCTGGGCATCATGAAGCACCACCCGAGGTGCTGCCTCGGCCACCTGCATCGCGAAAAGAAAAGTTATGCGTACCACAAATGTAACATGACGGGAAATGAAAGAAGGTCGTTCCATGTATATACATACCATTTTCCCCTTGTAGCGGGTGTAGTCGCGGTTTCCCGCGCGAGTGTGTGCCACCGGTGCCTCGGTTCTCCATGTTCCGCCTCGACACGGCTGCAAACTCCTCGTCCTCCACCGAGCCACCTCGCCCTAATCAGCTCCTCACATGCCTCCCTATGCTGCTCGGCCCACTCGGGACAAACCTGAAAACGCAATACTCAACTCAAGATAATCCAATGAAAACTTAGCAGCAATGTAGTATCTCATTGACATTTTACTCACCGACATGTACTCCTCAATGGTCATTGCCCATTCATCCGTAGGCTGGTTACCAACATAGTACTCCTTCTTGACCCTCTTACCCTTGTTAGCCCAGAAGGCACTAGCGCCGGTGAACTTTTGGTTGTACCACTGCTGCGGTGTCAACCTCTCGCAAGCGCCACGCAAAGTGAGACGCGCTCGCGTGTCATGCTCCGGAGTCCACACGATAGAAGCACTTCAATCATGCATAAATGAGTTGTGAAAGTCATGAGTTAGCACATTAGGGTCATTAACTATGAACGGTGCTCGAGAAATATATGCCTTACCCGGAACTTGGTGGTCACGAGCCTCGGCGGCTGTCGCGAAGCCTACGGCGAGGGGCATCCTCATAGTCCGCCCAAGTAGTGGCTAGCTTCGTCGCGCCACCGGGGACCGTGCTAAGGGGAGTGTATCTGCCGGGCCGGAACTTCTTAATTAGAGCCCCAAGCAAGGCTGTTAGGCATGCGGGGGGGCTTGGCATCCCATGTCCGATTGCTTGCAAATAAATCACACATTAGTACACATGCCAAATTGTTTATTATGCCCAAGATGAAAATACATGTTCGAAATTTCTGAAGTAGTACACTTACTCATCGCTCGAAGGAATGATAAGGGCCTTGTCATCATGGGTCTTCGGCTCCTTCCTCGCATCGGGGACTCTAGCTTCTCCACGAAGCTTCAAGGGCTTCGGCGCACCCCCATCCTCCATCACCTCCAACTCAGCCCTAGAGTCCGACTCGTGTGTAGATGATGGCGTGTAACTCACACGTTCGTTGGGAACCCCAAGAGGAAGGTATGATGCGCACAGTAGCAAGTTTTCCCTCAGAAAGAAACCAAGGTTTAATCGAACCAGGAGGAGCCAAGAAGCACGTTGAAGGTTGATGGTCGCGAAATGTGATGCGGCGCAACACCGAGGGATTCCTGCGCCAACGTGGAATCTGCACAACAAAACCTAAGTACTTTGCCCCAACGAAACGGTGAGGTTGTCAATCTCACCGGCTTGCTGTAACAAAGGATTAAACGTATCGAGTGGAAGATGTTTGCAAAGAAAACGAGTAAACACAATTGCGGTAGATTGTATGCTATGTAAAGAATAGGACCGGGGTCCACGGTTCACTAGAGGTGTCTCTCCCATAAGATAAAAGCATGTTGGGTGAACAAATTACGATCGGGCAATTGACAAATAGAGAAAGGCATAACAATGCATATACATGATATGATAAATATAGTGAGATTTAATTGGGCATTACGACAAAGTACATAGACCGCCATCCAAGCTGCATCTATGCCTAAAAAGTCCACCTTCGGGTTATCGTCCGAACCCCATTCGGTATTAAGTTGCTAAGCAACGGACAATTGCATTAAGTATGGTGCGTAATGTAATCGACAACTACATCCTTAGACATAGAATCAATGTTTTATCCCTAGTGGCAACGAGCACATCCACAACCTTAGAACTTTCCGTCATCGTCCCGAGATTCAATGGAGGCATGAACCCACTATCGAGCATAAATACTCCCTCTTGGAGTTAAGAGTACAAACTTGGCCGGAGCCTCTACTAATAACGGAGAGCATGCAAGATCATAAACAACACATAAACAATAGATTGATAATCACCATAACATAGTATTCTCTATCCATCGGATCCCGACAAACACAACATATAGAATTACGGATAGATGATCTTGATCATGTTAGGCAGCTCACAAGATCCAACAATGAAGCACAACAAGGAGAAGACGACCATCTAGCTACCTGCTATGGACCCATGGTCCAGGGGTGAACTACTCACTCATCACTCCGGAGGCGACCATGGCGGTGTAGAGTCCTCAGGAGATGAATCCCCTCTCCGGCAGGGTGCCGAAGGCGATCTCCCGAATCCCCCGAGATGGGATTCGCGGCGGCGGCGTCTCGGAAGGTTTTCCGTATCGTGGCTCTCGGTGCTCGGGGGTTTCGCGACGGAGGCTTTAAGTAGGCGGAAGGGCAACGCGGGGGCCACACGAGGAGCCCGGGGGTAGGGCCGCGCGGCCGGGGCTTGGGCCGCGCCGCCTGTCCCTGGCTGCCTCGTGGCCCCACTTCGTTATCTCTTCGGTCTTACGGAAGCTTCGTGCAAAAATAGGACCCTGGGCGAAAGTTTCGTCCAATTCCGAGAATATTTCCTTACTAGGATTTCGAAACCAAAAACAGCGAAAACAAGAACTCGGCTCTTCGGCATCTTGTTAATAGGTTAGTTCCGGAAAATGCATAAATATGACATATAATGTGCATAAAACATGTAGGTATCATCAATAAAGTAGCATGGAACATAAGAAATTATCGATACGTTGGAGACGTATCAGCATCCCCAAGCTTAGTTACGCTCGTCCCGAGCGAGTAAAACGATAACAAAGATAATTTCGAAGTGACATGCCATCATAATCTTGATCATACTATTTGTAAACATATGTAATGAATGCAGCGATCAAAACAAAGGTAATGACATGAGTAAACAAGCTGAATCATATGACAAAGACTTTTCATGAATAGTACTTCAAGACAAGCATCAATAAGTCTTGCATAAGAGTTAACTCATAAAGCAATAAATCAAAGTAAAGGTGTTGAAGCAACACATAGGAAGATTAAGTTTCAGCGGTTGCTTTCAACTTATAACATGTATATCTCATGGATATTGTCAACATAAAGTAATATAACAAGTGCAATATGCAAGTATGTAGGAATCAATGCACGGTTCACACAAGTGTTTGCTTCTTAAGGTGGAAGGAGATAGGTAAACTGACTCAACAATAAAAGTAAAAGAATGGTCCTTCAAAGAGGAAAGCATCGATTGTTGTATTTGTGCTAGAGCTTTTATTTTGAAATCATGAAACAATTTTGTCAACGGTAGTAATAAAGCATATGAGTTATGTAAATTATATCTTACAAGTTGCAAGCCTCATGCATAGTATACTAATAGTGCCCGCACCTCGTCCTACTTAGCTTGGACTACCGGATCTTCGCATGCCATGTTTCAACCAAGTGTCACAAAGGGGTACCTCCATGCCGCCTGTACAAAGGTCTAAGGAGAATGCTCGCATTTTGGATTTCTCGCTTTTGATTATTCTCAACTTAGACATCCATACCGGGACAACATGGACAACGGATAATGGACTCCTCTTAAATGCATAAGCAAGTAGCAATGATTATTATTCTCATATGAGATTGAGGATATATGTCCAAACTGAAACTTCCACCATGGTTCATGGCTTTAGTTAGCGGCCCAATGTTCTTCTCTAACAATTTTGCATGCTCCAACCACTAAAATGATAGATCCTTCAGACAAGACGGACATGCATAGCAACTCACATGATATTCAACAATAGTTGATGGCGTTCCCCAGAAGCATGGTTATCGCAGAACAAGCAACTTAATAAAATATAAAGTACATAAGTACATATTCAATACTACGATAGTTTTTAAGGCTATTTTGTCCCATGAGCTATATATTGCAAAGGTGAATGATGGAATTTTAAAGGTAGCACT
>NC_061511.1:242176507-242190931 GCF_022539505.1 Lolium rigidum
TTTCTTGTGTTCCATGCCACATTATTGATGTTATCTACATGTTTTATGCACACTTTATGTCATATTCGTGCATTTTCCGGAACTAACCTATTAACAAGATGCCGAAGTGCCGGTTCCTGTTTTCACGCTGTTTTTGGTTTCGGAAATCCTAGTAACGAAATATTCTCGAATCGGACGAAATCAACGCCCGGGTTCCTATTTTACCCGGAAGCATCCGAACACACGAGAACCGCCAGAGAAGAGGGGCAGGGCAACCAGACCATACCCGGCGCGGCCAAGGGGGCGCCCCTAGGGTGTGGGCCCCCTTCGACCTTCCTGCGCCGCCTCTTCGCCTATAAGAAGCCCCCGGATCGAGAAAACCCTATTACGATTGACGAAACCCACGAAACCTTCCGGAGCCGCAGACCATCGCGAAGCCAAGATCCGGGGACAGGATCTCGTTCCGGCACGCATCGCCGGAGCGGGGAAGTGCCCCTGGAAGGCTTCTCCATCGACACCGCTGCCATCTCCACCGCCATCTTCATCACCGCTGCTGCTCCCATGAGGAGGGAGTAGTTCTCCATCGAGGCTCGGGGCTGTACCGGTAGCTATGTGGTTCATCTCTCTCCTATGTGCTTCAATACAATAATCTCATGAGCTGCCTTACATGATTGAGATTCATATGATGATGCTTGTAATCTAGATGTCATTATGCTAGTCAAGTGAGTTTTACTTATGTGATCTCCGGAGACTCCTCGTCCCACGTGTGTAAAGGTGACGAGTGTGTGCACCGTGTGGGTCTCTTAGGCTAGATTTCACAGAATACTTATTCACTGTTGAATGGCGTAGTGAAGTGCTTATTTATATCTCTTTATGATTGCAGCATGTTGTATCACAATTTATTTATGTGCTACTCTAGTGATGTGTTATTAAAGTAGTTTTATTCCTCTTGCATGTGTGCAAAGGTGGCAGTGCGTGCACCGTGTTAGTACTTGGTTTATGCTATGATCAAGATCTCTTGTAGATTGCGAAGTTAACTATTGCTATGATAATATTGATGTGATCTATTCCTCCTACATATGCATGAAGGTGACAGTGTGCATGCTATGCTAGTACTTGGTTTAGTCGTGTTGATCTATCTTACACTAAAGGTTACTAAAACATGAGCATTATTGTGGAGCTTGTTAACTCCGGCATTGAGGGTTCGTGTAATCCTACGCAATGTGTTCATCATCCAACAAAAGTGTAGAGTATGCACTTATCTATTCTGTTATGTGATCAATGTTGAGAGTGTCCACTAGTGAAAGTGTAATCCCTAGGCCTTGTTCCTAAATACTGCTGAGTTACTACTGCTTGTTTACTACTGTGCTGCGTTACTACTTGCTGCGTTACTACGCTTGTTTACTTGTCCCGGGCGAGCACTTTTCCGCCGTTGCTACTACTTATTCATACCACCTGTATTTCACTATCTCTTCGCCGAACTAGTGCACCTATTAGGTGTGTTGGGGACACAAGAGACTTCTTGCTTTGTGGTTGCGGGGTTGCATGAGAGGGATATCTTTGACCTCTTCATCCACGAGTTCGATAAACCTTGGGTATCCACTTAAGGGAAACTTCTGTCGCTGTTCTACAAACCTCTGCTCTTGGAGGCCCAACACTGTCTACAAGAATAGAAGCTCCCGTAGACATCGGGGACCCATGAGCCAGCCAGCGTCGTCCAACGTTTTAAAGGCGGCGGGGGATGGAAAGAAAAAATAAACCAAAAATATGTTGGTACAAAATCCAAGAAAAGAAACATTTTCGTTCTAAGAGGATGACATGCGGGACCCATGAGGCAGCGAGCATCCTCGGTGTTTATTGTTCATAGAGGCCGACATGTGGGACCCGTGAGCCGACAGCCGTCCTCAACGTTTTAAAGGCGGCAGGAGATCGAAAGAAAAAAATTAGCCAAAAATCATTTGGTAAACAAAATCCAAGAAAAGAAACATTTACCGTTCTGAGAGGATGACATGCGGGACCCATGAGGCAACAGCATCCTCAACGATTCCAAGGCGGTAGGGGATCAAAGGAAAAAAAAGGAAATATCCCGAAATTAAATAGGGGTTCAAAATAAATCCATCAAAGGAAACTTTTATTGTTCACGAGAGGATGACATGTGGGACCGACCCGCCAGCTGCGTCGTCATCGTTTCAAAGGGGGCAGGAGATCAAAAGAAAAAGGCAAATAGCCGGAAATTAGGGGTCAAAAATAACTCCAAGAAAGGAAACTTTTATTGTTCGTAGAGGATGACATGCGGGACCCATGAGCCAGCAGCTTACTCAACGTTTCAGAGGCGGCATGAGATCGAAAGAAAAAGGCAAGTGGCAAAATATCAGGAGCCAAAGGTAATCCAAGAAAAGAAACTTTATTGTACATAGAGGATGACATGCGGGTCCCAATTAGCAGCAGCAGTCTCAACGTTTCAAATGCGGCTTGAGATCAAAAGAAAAAGAAAGTTGATTGTACATAGAGGATGACATGCGGGTCCCATGAGTCAGCAGCTTACTCAACGTTTCCAAGGCGGCGGGGGATCAAAAGAAAAAGGAAATAGCCAAAAATCATAGGGTGAAATAAAACCCAAGAAAATAAACTTTTATAGCACATAGAGGATGACATGCGAGTCCCATGAGCCAGCAGGTTCCTCAACGTTTCAAACGTGGCATGAGATCGAAAGAAAAGGCAAGTGACCAAATATGAGGAGCCAAAAATAATTCAAGAAAAGAAAGTTTTATAGTACATAGAGGATGACATGCGGGTCCCATTTAGCAGCAGCGGTATCACCGTTTGAGAGGCGGCAGGGGATCGAAAGAAAAAGGTAAGTGACCAAATATGAGGTGCCAAAAATAATTCAAGAAAAGAAAGTTTTATAGTGCATAGAGGATGACATGCGGGTCCCAGGTAGCGACAGCGGTATCACCGTTTGAGAGGCGGCAGGGGATCGAAAGAAAAAGGCAAGTGACCAAATATGAGGTGTCAAAAAAAATCCAAGAAAAGAAAGTTTTATAGTACATAGAGGATGACATGCGGGTCCCATTTAGCAGCAGCGTTATCACCGTTTGAGAGGCGGCGAGGGATCGAAAGAAAAAGGCAAGTGACCAAATATGAGGTGCCAAAAATAATTCAAGAAAAGAAAGTTTTATAGTGCATAGAGGATGACATGCGGGTCCCGGTTAGCGACGGCGGTATCACCTGTTTGAGAGGCGGCAGGGGATCGAAAGAAAAAGGCAAGTGACCAAATTTGAGGTGCCAAAAAAACTCCAAGAAAAGAAATTTGATTGCACATAGAGGATGACATGCGGGTCCCATTTAGCAGCAGCGGTCTCAACGTTTCCAAGGCGGCAAGGGATCAAAAGAAAAAGGAAGTAGCCAGAAATCGGGGGTCAAAAAAATCCAAGAATAGAAAGAATTTTGGTTCATAGAGGATGACATGCGGGACCCATGATCCTGCATCGTAAACGGCTCGATCGGAGAACGTTGAACGAGATGGCGCGATCGAGAAAAAAAACAATGCCGGAGAGGCTGCCATCTCGGGCCCTACATCCCTCGGCGGTGCGGATTTGCGTTGACTCGGCCGGCGAACCCGAGAATTCGCGATGCACCACGTCCCGGGCCACCATACGCGACGTTTTGGCCGCTTTCGTCGGGCTAGGTGGCCTCAAAAACGAGAAAAAAAAGTTTTGACATGCACCACGGAGGGACCAAAATCGTCGGCCATGGTACACCAGCAACCACGGCGCGACTTCAACTTCGTCGGCCATGGCAACTTTTCTTGTAGTGTGTTCATAGAGGATGACATGTGGGACCGACCTGCCAACAGCGTCCTCATCGTTTCAGAGGAAATTAGGGGTAAAAAATAACTCCAAGAAAGGAAACTTTTATTGTTCGTAGAGGATGACATGCGGGACCCATGAGCCAGCAGCTTACTCAACGTTTCAAAGGCGGCATGAGATCGAAAGAAAAAGGCAAGTGACAAAATATCGGGAGCCAAAGATAATCCAAGAAAGGAAACTTTATTGTACGTAGAGGATGACATGCGGGTCCCATTTAGCAGCGACGGTCTCAACGTTTCAAATGCGGCTTGAGATCAAAAGAAAAAGAAAGTTGATTGTACATAGAGGATGACATGCGGGTCCCATGAGTCGGCAGCTTACCCAACGTTTCCAAGGCGGCAGGGGATCAAAAGAAAAAGGAAATAGCCAAAAATCGGAGGGTGAAAAAAAATAAAGAAAATAAACTTTTATAGCACATAGAGGATGACTTGCGGGTCCCATGAGCCAGCAGGTTCCTCAACGTTTCAAACGTGGCATGAGATCGAAAGAAAAAGGCAAGTGACCAAATATGAGGAGCCAAAAATAATTCAAGAAAAGAAAGTTTTATAGTACATAGAGGATGACATGCGGGTCCCATTTAGCAAGCAAGCGGTATCACCGTTTAAGAGGCGGCGGGGATCGAAAGAAAAAGGCAAGTGAAAAAATATGAGCAGCCAAAAATAATTCAGGAAAAGAAAGTTTTATAGTACATAGAGGATGACATGCGGGTCCGATTTAGCAAGCAAGCGGTATCACCGTTTGAGAGGCGGCAGGGGATCAAAAGAAAAAAGAAATTGCCAAAAATCGGAGGGCGAAAAAAAACCAAGAAAATAAACTTTTATAGTACATAGAGGATGACATGCGGGTCCCATGAGCCCGCGGGTTCCTCAACGTTTCAAACGTGGCATGAGATCGAAAGAAAAAGGTAAGTGACCAAATATGAGGTGCCAAAAATAATTCAAGAAAAGAAAGTTTTATAGTACATAGAGGATGACATGCGGGTCCCGGTTAGCGACAGCGGTATCACCGTTTGAGAGGCGACGGGGATCGAAAGAAAAAGGCAAGTGACCAAATTTGAGGTGCCAAAAAAAACTCCAAGAAAAGAAAGTTTTATAGTACATAGAGGATGACATGCGGGTCCCGGTTAAGCAGCAGCGGTATCACCGTTTGAGAGGCGGCGAGGGATCGAAAGAAAAAGGCAAGTGACCAAATTTGAGGTGCCAAAAAAACTCCAAGAAAAGAAAGTTTTATAGTACATAGAGGATGACATGCGGGTCCCATTTAGCAGGAGCGGTATCACCGTTTGAGAGGCGGCAGGGGATCGAAAGAAAAAGGCAAGTGACCAAATATGAGGTGCCAAAAATAATTCAAGAAAAGAAAGTTTTATAGTGCATAGAGGATGACATGCGGGTCCCGGTTAGCGGCAGCGGTATCACCGTTTGAGAGGCGGCGGGGATCGAAAGAAAAAGGCAAGTGACCAAATTTGAGGTGCCAAAAAAACTCCAAGAAAAGAAAGTTGATTGCGCATAGAGGATGACATGCGGGTCCCATTTAGCAAGCAGCGGTCTCAACGTTTCCAAGGCGGCAAGGGATCAAAAGAAAAAGGAAGTAGCCGGAAATCGGGGGTCAAAAAAATCCAAGAATAGAAAGAATTTTGGTTCATAGAGGATGACATGCGGGACCCATGATCCTGCATCGTAAACGGCTCGATCGGAGAACGTTGAACGAGATGGCGCGATCGAGAAAAAAAACAATGCCGGAGAGGCTGCCATCCGGGCCCTACATCCCTCGGCGGTGCGGATTTGCGTTGACTCGGCCGGCGAACCCGAGAATTCGCGATGCACCACGTCCCGGGCCACCATACGCGACGTTTTGGCCGCTTTCGTCGGGCTAGGTGGCCTCAAAAACGAGAAAAAAAAAGTTTTGACATGCACCACGGAGGGACCAAAATCGTCGGCCATGGTACACCAGCAACCACGGCGCGACTTCAACTTCGTCGGCCATGGCAACTTTTCTTGTAGTGTGTTCATAGAGGATGACATGTGGGACCGACCTGCCAACAGCGTCCTCATCGTTTCACAGGAAATTAGGGGTAAAAAATAACTCCAAGAAAGGAAACTTTTATTGTTCGTAGAGGATGACATGCGGGACCCATGAGCCAGCAGCTTACTCAACGTTTCAAAGGCGGCATGAGATCGAAAGAAAAAGGCAAGTGACAAAATATCGGGAGCCAAAGATAATCCAAGAAAGGAAACTTTATTGTACGTAGAGGATGACATGCGGGTCCCATTTAGCAGCAGCGGTCTCAACGTTTCAAATGCGGCTTGAGATCAAAAGAAAAAGAAAGTTGATTGTACATAGAGGATGACATGCGGGTCCCATGAGTCGGCAGCTTACCCAACGTTTCCAAGGCGGCGGGGATCAAAAGAAAAAGGAAATAGCCAAAAATCGAGAGGGTGAAAAAAAAATAAAGAAAATAAACTTTTATAGCACATAGAGGATGACTTGCGGGTCCCATGAGCCAGCAGGTTCCTCAACGTTTCAAACGTGGCATGAGATCGAAAGAAAAAGGCAAGTGACCAAATATGAGGAGCCAAAAATAATTCAAGAAAAGAAAGTTTTATAGTACATAGAGGATGACATGCGGGTCCCATTTAGCAGCGAGCGGTATCACCGTTTGAGAGGCGGCAGGGGATCGAAAGAAAAAGGCAAGTGAAAAAATATGAGCAGCCAAAAATAATTCAGGAAAAGAAAGTTTTATAGTACATAGAGGATGACATGCGGGTCCGATTTAGCAACGAGCGGTATCACCGTTTGAGAGGCGGCAGGGGATCAAAAGAAAAAGAAATTGCCAAAAATCAGAGGGTGAAAAGAAACCAAGAAAATAAACTTTTATAGTACATAGAGGATGACATGCGGGTCCCATGAGCCTGCAGGTTCCTCAACGTTTCAAACGTGGCATGAGATCGAAAGAAAAAGGTAAGTGACCAAATATGAGGTGCCAAAAATAATTCAAGAAAAGAAAGTTTTATAGTACATAGAGGATGACATGCGGGTCCCGGTTAGCGGCAGCGGTATCACCGTTTGAGAGGCGGCGGGGATCGAAAGAAAAAGGCAAGTGACCAAATTTGAGGTGCCAAAAAAACTCCAAGAAAAGAAAGTTTTATAGTACATAGAGGATGACATGCGGGTCCCATTTAGCGAGCAGCGGTATCACCGTTTGAGAGGCGGCGGGGGATCGAAAGAAAAAGGCAAGTGACCAAATTTGAGGTGCCAAAAAAAACTCCAAGAAAAGAAAGTTTTATAGTACATAGAGGATGACATGCGGGTCCCATTTAGCGACAGCGGTATCACCGTTTGAGAGGCGGCGGGGATCGAAAGAAAAAGGCAAGTGACCAAATATGAGGTGCCAAAAATAATTCAAGAAAAGAAAGTTTTATAGTGCATAGAGGATGACATGCGGGTCCCAGGTTGCAGCAGCGATATCACCGTTTGAGAGGCGGCAGGGGATCGAAAGAAAAGGCAAGTGACCAAATTTGAGGTGCCAAAAAACTCCAAGAAAAGAAAGTTGATTGCGCATAGAGGATGACATGCGGGTCCCATTTAGCAGCGAGCGGTCTCAACGTTTCCAAGGCGGCAAGGGATCAAAAGAAAAAGGAAGTAGCCGGAAATCGGGGGTCAAAAAAATCCAAAAATAGAAAGAATTTTGGTTCATAGAGGATGACATGCGGGACCCATGATCCCGCATCGTAAACGGCTCGATCGGAGAACGTTGAACGAGATGGCGCGATCGAGAAAAAAACAATGCCAGAGAGGCTGCCATCTGGGCCCTACATCCCTCGGCGGTGCGGATTTGCGTTGACTCGGCCGGCGAACCCGAGAATTCGCGATGCACCACGGCCCGGGCCACCATACGCGACATTTTGGCCGCTTCGTCGGGCTAGGTGGCCTCAAAAACGAGAAAAAAAAAGTTTTGACATGCACCACGGAGGGACCAAAATCGTCGGCCATGGTACACCAGCAACCACGGCGCGACTTCAACTTCGTCGGCCATGGCAACTTTTCTTGTAGTGTATTACACGTTTACATACATTTGGTAGCCAACAAAGAACCATCCATCAGTGTCGCGATCGATTTCCAAACAATTTTCTTTTCTTTGCAATCTCGACGATCTCTCCTAGCTTGTTAATTTTCCCGACTTTTGGTACCGTGCAACAGTCACCTCTCATTTGGCGATACATAACACGTACATACACTAGCTTAGCTAGGACCTGTAAATTCCATGCGATCGTACCGACCTGGCCACTTATTGCCCTCGATTTGGATAGCTAGGTCCTAGGTACACCGAAATCTAGCAACCTGGCCGCCGCACGCAGTTAGCTTCACGTAAATCAACCGGTTAGGTGGGCTTTCGTTGCTGCAATTATTTTGCGGCTCCGATCGGACAAGTACCGGACAAGTACGTGCATGCATGGAAGCAATCCACCTCGGAGAGATCAGAGATACCATTAGCAAAGAAAAGGAGAATTCGATACCCTAGTCCAGTCCTTGGCAAAAAAAAAAAAAAACTCGCTTCAAAAAGAAGCAGCACTACTTTTCGGGCAAATAAAAGTCTTGCTCAAAGAAGCTTGTGCTTCCTCTCTCCACAAATGTAAATCTTTTTAAATATTTTAAATTAAAGTAAAATAGATATGGATAATCATGAGTGAACCCTACACAGAAAAACCGCATCTAAATATTTGCATTTACAAAAAAAACTTAAAATTTTACATTAGTGAGCGCGGGGAGTAACTTTTTGGGGAAATGAGCAGCCGGTAACTTTACGTGTCAATTTTTGAGTATATTCACTCCATAGCCCTAACTATATTCAAACAAGTGAAGTTCCATATTCACAAAAATGACCAGCTTGTACCTCATTTAGCAATCTATTTCCACGCAAAACACTTAGCAGATAAATTTCTTGACTAAATTTATGCTCATCTAGGTAACACATACCATATTCATATGCTTCTTCCCTCCAATTATACATTATACAGTCAATTCCCTATATTTTGACCACCTTAAACGTCATGTTGAGGCAATCTAAATCGTTTTCCTCCATACTTTTTTACTTGTTACACTCCATATTGACCCCATTTGTCTGTAACACACAAGCTTCTAAATAGTTGACTTGACGGGTTTTAGATCAAAACAACTTCATACATTCTAATTTGAAATTTGTGTTGTTGTGTTTGTGTGGTGCTGAACCTTGTGCTTGCCGGTGTGGCTTTATTAATTTAAAGCCAACCTCAGCTCGAGCCCTCCGTCTAAAAAAGAGGATCAATCATTTCAAGTGTCGTACTCTCAGTTCAGATATATTCTCTAGCTAAGGAACTTCACACGCCTTTCCATCTATCGGCCAGCAGAAGAAATAGGAGAAACTTGTGACATAAAAATGAAGAATTGATCGTGTACAAGACTACAAATATAAGGGTGTGTGCAGGGGCGCACCCTTGTGCACGCGTGCATGCGTGCGTGTGTGTATGTGTGAGAGAGATAGATATGTGCAATTCATCTTGATTTTAGAGTAAACTAAGTGACTATCGGATAAAAACAACTAGCTGTGAGGTGTGAGGTGAGCCATGACACTCATAAAAATATTGCCCTTTATATTGGTGGGAGTAATATTTTAGTGATAGCTGATATTGTTCGCCTAAGAATTTGGTCTTACCTTTTTTATATTATTATGTTAAGAAACACACACTAAAATTATCCTCTTCTGAAAATAGCTTGGCAAATTAAGCTACTCATAGTTGGTTCTCCCCATCGAATGCTATTCAGATCAAACTATATAGATATATATTCGCAATCATAGTTGTAAAAGACAACTTTCTTACTGCCATGAATCAAATTCATGCTCTAAGCGGAGTCAACTGGGGCTGTTAAATTATGCGAACTTGGTGCTTCTTCACAAGAAAGTTGTTGCCGCCATGGCCTAGGATTATCAGCCAATCAGCCACATTCATAGTTTCTGAAAGATTTTCAGCAAGATGATAGCAAACCTATTAGCACCGAAGCTTGACAAGATGGTGTCCCAAAGTCATAGTGCCTTCACTCGGGGAAGAACAGTCAAGGACAATTTTTTGTATGTGAAGAATGTCTCCAAAGCCGATCACAACAAGAAGAACCCCTCAATTTTTCTAAATCTTGACCTCGCCAAAACCTTTTACTTAGTTAATTGGAATTTTCTTTTGGAATTTCTCAACTAGTTGGGATTTGGCCAGAGGTGGTTGGATTTGGTAGCCATTTTATTGCCTCTTCCATATCTAGAGTTTTCTTGAATGGCATCCCGGGTGTTCCTTTTTCTCATCATCATGGCCTCAGATTGGGTGATAAGGGATTAACTTGTCAAGACCTAGAGATTGTAGACTTAGGGTTTCGTAGAAAGTAGAGGGCAAGTAGATCTCGAAGGTTCAGCCGAAAAGGTGCTCGAGTATGAAAAACTAGGGTGTATGTTGACAATAAATTCGATCCTTTCTTTCACCTTCGGCTCCCCTTTATATAGGAGGCAGAGCCGAGGCTTTCATGTCGTACAAGTTACAAATTCCGGGAGACTATCGAAGTCCTTCCCGTACAATTACATGACTCTAAATCCCTAAAATAACTCTATCTTCCATATTGGCGTTTACTGGGCTTCTGGCCTTGAAAGCTTCGGGTCGTAGGCCTCCAAATATCCTCGGGTACCTTATTCGGCAGGTCCATCGGGGATGCCTATGTCAGTAGCCCCCGAGATTTTGTTTGAATCATAGAATCAAGCAAAATCTCCAATGTAAAATCAGATCATATCTTTACATACTGGTAAGTCGAATATTTCTGTTTAACGTCTATTTTGTACAAGCATGCTGGTAAATGGGGCTAGTTCATCTGATGGATCGGGTACCAGTTAACTGCTCTTGTGGCAAACCCGCATAAACCTACTTCAAGCTCAAGTCTCTGGACTTGAACTCAGGATACTGGCGTAATTCGACACGCGCCGCTTAAGGACTTATCGTGAACTGAATTCTTGTTATATTTTATCGAGTACCTAACGCGTCCGCTAGGATTTTTCTTCGTGTCTGCTGACACGGATAAAGTAGTAGAGCGCATTCGGTTGCGATACCACGCCACATAGGACGGATTCCGGAGACTTACCTTAGTAAAATATTACGGCATTCAGAGATTTTACCGCGGCGAACACGCTATGAGAATATATTGTCGAGTGCCTTTGTCGGCTGCTGGAATGGTGCATTTACTCAAGTCATATGATGACATAATATCTTGATCTCCTGATGGGAGTACATAACGAGTTATGTATAACTCGAAGATGTACGATGAAAATTCTTTCGATTGTAACTGTATATTGTCTTGATATTCCAATCTTCCTTCTTTCTCATATTTCATCGGGTGCGCGACCAGCGCTCCCGATAGGAGTAGCCCCCGAGGCTACAGCCGAGTGTTTGCACTTGATTGTAGGCTCAGGTTTTGCTATTTTGATCAACTCTATATTTTTCTTTTTCACCTTATTCTCTTATCAGAAGTATATACAATGCTTCTAATAAGAGTAGCCCCCGAGCATATGGACAAATGCTTGCATTTGATCATAGGCTCCCGAAGTTTTTCTGTTGGAGGACTCAAAGATTTGTTGTCGCTATCTTTTAATGAAAAACACTCGAAGCTTTCTCGACTGACGTCGCTACTGACGATAGCCACGATACCCATCTTGGAAAGCCACGACTCCTATCACCTCACTGTGTTGTGGGTCCGAAGCTCTGCGCCATCGACACGTCGCGCAAGTGGGGGACACACGTCCTCCGTAATTTCAGGCACACGTGGGGTAACTTCCGTCCAGTAACTTCTGAATGATAAGACCTTTTACCCTTCGGACACGCGTAGGGCTGGAAACACTCCCCCTTTTCATCCAACGGCTTGGCGAATCATCTTCCCTTTATATATTCACCGTATCGTCCTCCTTCATCCCCTTCGCTGCATCGCACATCTCCTCTCTCTCTCTCTCCGCCATTGCTGCTTCTCAAGCTCCTCGCACCCTCGCTCTCCTGCTGCTGCTGCTTCCTTTCGCAATCCGCCGCAAGTGCAGGCTAATTCGGTGGCTATCTTTGATAAGAATGAGTTTGCTCTTTTTAGAGGTGCTCGTAGAATAGCTTGCATTTTTTTCATTTAACCTTTCCTCAATGAGTATTGGTAGCCTTCGTTGTATTTTGTACATCGAAATTTGTTTCCCCCTTGTATAATGAAAAGGCAGAGCTCCTGGTGTATAGTTTAAAAAAATAGTTATGCATATTTGCGTTATTTTAATTTATGGGAATTCATGTCTTTCTAGGCTATAACACATCATTGTTTCTCAGATCTATTTCAGATTTTTGTAGTTCTCAATCAATTCCTACAAATCTGGATACCAAGATTTGGTGCAGTTATGTAAGAATAAGAAAATTTTGACTAGACGACTATCAACTGTGACGAGAAATTATACACTATATAATTTTCAATTAGTTTATTACCCTTCATAATGATTTGAGCACTGTAGATGTGCAAATTATCCACTTCTTTGACTAGTCCTTGCCTGCCATGTAGCTATTTTTTCTAGCTTCAATCGTTCGCTCAGTTGCTTTTGCGTCTTTTTTGGCTGCATAGGTGACCGGCTACCGGTTATTTGCCCGTCGCTCCTATTAGCTTGGTCTTCCACCACGCTTGATTATTTATCATTTATCTAAATCAAACGATCTGCAGTCATTCTTGTCCCTTTTCCATGTGTGGCTCTCTGAATATTGGCACATGGTTCAAATTAACATATTCTAACTTGACATATGAGACATAGAAGGAGGGGGTCAAGAATTTCAAATGTTTCAGTTAAATTCATACCTTTTTCCTCTCCTTTTTTAGAAGGGGAGGCGTCTTCAAATTTCATGTACCAGAAAGAAAAGGTTGAGAACTTGTTATCTAGCTCTAGAAATGAATGACGTGTGCAATATACCGCAACCGGAAACTGCACACCATTTACATGACCAGTTGACCTAGCTAAAATGTAGACCAAGATATATAAACAAAAGAGACTTAATATATATCGACCAGGACATATTGATTCCCTATCTCACCCTCTTTATCGTAAGATAGACTAAATTACTTACGCTTTTCTCTGAGCGATGGCGGTTAGCTGGAAACTAAAAAATTAGTAGCAGTGTAGATGGTGCATGGGAAGCGGCGCACACACAAACTATGGCGAGAAAAGGATATATATACGCGCTCCTCTTTTCTTGCTGGTACGTATTGTTGATCCGCATGTGTTATCTAAACACAATTAAACAATCATTTTCTTCACATGAATTAAATTGGAAGAAGTGTGTCCAATGTTCTCAGCTCAAGATAATAATCTTATTATTGTAAGAGCAATCTGTATTATCCATACTGGCCGACATCGATCGACCACAATCATCAGCTATACAAAGTTTTCACACTAGCTAGTTTAGAATTATATAAACTGCCATTTTCTTATATTTCTTTCAGGATGTCAAGTTGAGTTTTAAGGTCAACACTTGAGACCGGTGCATGCATGAAAGCCATGTCACGGCTTTGTAGAAGCATATATACTCAACTAATTTTGTAGAATTGCTTGAGGGGTTTTAACCAATTAATCAAATTCTTTCCGATCGAGTTGCATCGCAGATGTGTGGCTCTGTAACTACTGCTATGTAGAACAGTTTATATTCCTAAATGTTACATTGTTGCAAAAAGAAAATCGATGTAGTTTGGGGGTTTCTACTTTGATCGGTTAGCTATGCTTTTTACAAACAAGTCGTTTTCAGGTTTGCAGGTTGGTTGGGTTAACGCGTCAGGCCCGTCACATGAACAGCGCCCTTTTCGTCCTCTTCGCGTGGAAAGGCGATCAGATCATGAGAGTTCTTTGAAATCGAAAACGATCGACGCGAAACAGTCATGTCACGTCTCTCTTTTTCCTCCGGTCGATTTCGAGCCTAACCCAAGTGATTGTCCGTGCATGCTGGAACCTAGTTACTCGTGCTTACGCCTTCGTGCCCTACACTTCATCCATTTTCCTAGCTAGTTCAACTTTACACATAGTGATGTAACATTAGCTAGCTAACCTAAAGCAGACGTATTTAAAAAAAATTTAGGATTGATCTTTCAAGTAAATTTCACTTACCCCTCAGAAAAAGTAAATTTCACTTTGTGCTCCCTCAAAGATTGTGTTTGTGACAGTGAGTACCGCTCTACGAAATTGTCATTAGTGTACCGTATTTGGGTCCACTAAATATGGTTATTGTGTGAACTAAGTAGTTCGCAAAATGTGGTGCATTTCTAGAAATTTTCTTAAAGGGCTTAATTAAGGTCACCAACTTGATTTTTGGAGATACAAGTGCAATTTGAATCTTCTTTTAACTCGAAGATAAATGGCTCTAGAAACAAGGCAAGCGTGATCCTCAAGTGAAAATACGGTCATAAACATAATAGTTATAATATAATAAATAATTATACATGCTTCGTTGAGTTGGCTACGGTTTTTGTATATGCACATCTAAATTCAATTAATGAGAGCGCTGAGCTAAAC
>NC_061511.1:242191031-242239486 GCF_022539505.1 Lolium rigidum
CTCCGGCAACCAAACCATGGCGTGGTAGGGGCACTGCCCAACCATAGGACATGGGCATCAAAACTCTCAGTAGAGTTCGTGAGTTTATTACATATCTGAGCAAAGCACAAAATTGAAAAGGGCATAAAAGTAGAAAAGATAGGGCTTAATATGTCTAACCTAAACTCCATTTTGGCGCAGGATCATGCTCCTTACCCATCACAATTGTGTTGGAGCCTTTTGTGTCATCCTTTGTGATTTCGGGCTATAGCCGACGAGACGTGTACCACAAGTTCGTGGCGGCGTTTCAAGCGTGCCACTTTGCATGTACACCGTGGTTCTGCACCAATGGCTATCATGATTGGGCAGGGTCTGTCAGGGGTTAGGGAGACGTGGGGGCTGGCCGGTGCTACGAGGTGTTGCTTGCGAAATGCGAAGTGCGTGAAAGAGATTGAAAAAACACCTTCTCAAATGATTCTAGCGTTGATTTACATGCTTCATTGATTGTTTTTAAAAAATATTTTTTCGTGCATTGAGAGGAGGGGCATATTGTTAGGCGGCATTCTTCAGCACAAACAAAATCAAAATACTACTCCCTCCGTTCTCTTTTAATTGACTCGAATTTAGTATAACTTTGTACTAAATTTGAGTCAATTAAAAAAACGGAGGGAGTAGCTACTACTCCCATTCCCCTCTGGTCCAAAAAAAAAATCAACCAAAAGTGGGATTATGTGTAAAGACAATAGTGGTACAGTTCATATTCATACAAGCATGACTCGTACATATGAAATGGATCTGCAACTAGCTCTCTTTAAAAAACAAAGTTCACAGGTTTCTGGCCCTGCTCCCGATAGTATCAGTAGGCCTAGAAGCCCACTGGGATACGCGGCCTTGACGGCCTCGTCCATTTCTGCCTACACGCGGCTTCGCGCAAGCGGAGGTTCTCACAGAAGATTAGTCCCATACCGCTACTTCGATAGCAATGCGCAACGAGCCGCTGTATAAAAGGAGGTCCAAGGCATCCATCTGAAACCACGCAGCTGCGCAGCGGGCACAAAGCGAACTATTCTTTCGCCTTTTACTAAAGAATACCGTGTGCACACTGCAATTAGCAGCATACGCTAATTTTTGAAGGGGATTCTCCTTTATTGGAGGGCCCCACAATCAAAGTGGAAACTTTGTAATTATTTGGAGCATATATTTCTGTTAAAATTCAGTTTGCATCCAGATCTGTGGTGAAGGAATTTCTTTTAAAATTGTAACACCTTGATGTAATCAATGTACTCTGCTATCGTTTAAATCCTATGAATTTTAGGCTGCAAGAAAATGAAAACGTGATAAATTTTGGAGTTTTCAAATTGTAGACTGTTCACTCATACCCATAATTTTCCAAACTTTTTTAAAAAAAGGGATGCTTGGGAACCAGAAATCCCTGCTCATACTACAACCAGTTGTGCAGGATTGAGGGATACTTCATCCAGTGGTGCAGGTTTGAGGGAGCACTGCCTCATTGGAAAGTAAACAACAGGACTACAGTCTACTGGAGCACTGCCTCTAAATTAAGAAGGGACAAATTAATTACAACTCAAGAATTACAGTGTCCCTTTTCCATGTACAACAAATAAAACTGAATCACCAAGGGATTTATATACAGGTGGACATCAACTTGAACACACGTTAATCTCGCCACACTACAACATCTCATCACTGAACTCACTAGTGTACATATAAACAAAAACAACACGCACTTGCCGGTACAGACAGAAGGATCAACAAATCCTGCAGTTCACAACAAATCTGCGTGAAGAAAGAATGCGTTTAAGCCTTGGTGTCACCTTTAGGTAGGCCAAGGAGAGACGGCCGGTAGAGTGATTGACGTTGTGCCATCTCAATTCTTTCCCTTGGATCATACATTGACTCATCTCGTATCGCCTGAAGAATTGAATTGGTACCAAGCTCCCTGCAAGTGTAGAAGAAATAAACACATTAAGGCAGCTGTAAAGGCAACAGACAGTACGAAAAAAAGGCAAAGTTGATAATCCAAGAGCATTTCAACCTCTTGATTAATATTTTGTAAAGTGTTTTGAGTATTGGGCACAACTCGACAGGAGCAACATGCTTCTTGGTTTCTGGATGTGTCACACTTAAGCTTCCTTGACTCAAGAGTTCATAGAATGCATTGACTGCAGAGACACCCTAAAAATGAAATATCACATGAACTTAGCATCACGCTATCGCAAAGCACAAACTCGTCCATACAGTTACGCAAACTGTACTTTATTAATTAAGGTTAAGCCACGAACCTGTATAGTCCCTTTGCCTTTGATGCTGTCCCCCATTTCCAGAGTCAGTTCTCCCTTAGCCAGTTTATGCCCATACCACGCATTACGACCTTTCAGCAGTGTGACATAAGTATCCGCTAATAATGGTCCAGCAAGCTTCTCAGGCTCCTTCGCTAGGAGGTGGGTGATGTATATCATTTCAGACGTGCAAAGTGAAAAGTAAACCGATTTGCTTGTTGCGCTCTCATTGGTCAGTGCTGCCACCATACCTACAAGAAAACGTAGTCTTCAGCAAAACCATTGCAATATTATGCCACGAAATAGTAATGTAGGATGTGATAAGAAGATGTGCGCATAGGGGAACAAGTGAACCACATATCCCAAGTCTCGTATTTTGGCATGTACTGAATTCACCCTATCTACTCTATTATATGTAGGCTCTGCAGACTACATATAAATTAGAATGCTATGCTGGTAGCTCCGACAAAGTTGCATATAGCAGCAAGCAGTGTGTGAAAGAGAAACATCAGTGCAAGATACATCAGGTTAACATAACATATTCCATGATAAGTGTAGGGCGTTTAACATAAGATTCTGACTATTTCTGGTTTGGCGTAAAATGGGCATAATTGTGTTCCACCTGAGTTTGAACATTAAGGCTCCAGAAGATGATTTCAATTTCCCGCTCAACATATTATGAGGCATGTTCAAGTCCTCATTTGCTCAACAAAAAAAGATACTAGTAGTTAAGAGCGGAACCTTACCAGCACCAATGGCATACACGTTCTTTAAGCCACCCATGACTTCATGAGTAATGAGATCACTATTATCCCATACAATGAAATGAGGCTGCCTCAAAAAGTTAGAAAGAGGCTTCCTCCACTTGTCAGCTCCACATATGCGAGCATTTGCATACTCTTTGTTGTAAATTTCCGAAGCAATGTTAGGGCCTCCAAGATACAGAATGTTCTCCAATGGAACCCCAGCTACAAGAAAATCCATGAACAACACACAATGATCAGAAAAACTAGTGACAAGTGTAGTACGAAGAAAATCTTACAAAGGTACACGATAAATTGACATATAAGCAAAGCACGGGAATTCAAATTCAGTAGAACAGAGGAGATGGAGCATATCACAACATTTAGTGTAAAGAAAACAGTAAATTGCAACATTCAGTATTATTATTTTAGATCAACAGATAGACGCCTCCCTGGGCTCCATTTCATTGAAATGAAACCAGTGTCTTAAACACAAACTAGAAATGAAAGGTTCAGTACGTTGTAACGCAGATAGTAAAACATTTCACTGAAAAGAAACCACTGTCTTAAACAACAGCGCAAACTAGAAATGAAGGGTTCAGTACTTTGTAATGCAGATAAAGCCTGGCAAAGTGATAGTACGATAGTATTTATATACTTGCTTGCACCACCTAAAGGCTAAAGGGATTGCAGAGGGACATATGGATGGAGGCTAAAGGCAAACTATTTAGTGGTAAAGCACTAACTAGCTCTTCGAATATTCAACAACAGACATAAAGAACAAATGCCACATACAATAAGTATGAAGGAAACTAGGTACAGGTCGAGATTAGCCAGAAAATTTCAGTATAGGAACATTCCATAGAACTGTATTTTCATTCAGCTCAGCAGCTAGTAAATGTTCGTTTAAATGAGTAAGGCCTACTTCTGCAAACATTAGTGGTACTACAAGATCAAAGAAACGAGCAACTCAACATCGGTTCAATCAAAATAAACCTCCAATCAGATATGGTGGCCAAACATGAGCAGAGAACTCACTTGCATTGGCGATCATCTGTGTGGGGGTAATGATCCGAGGCACAGGGTCGAGCGACGCCTCGATCCCCTTTGCCAGTGAGATGATAATGGGCGGATTAATCCTCTCCTTCCAGTACCTCCCAATCTCCTCAAACACCTCCCTGGTCTCGGTGGACGGCAACCCATTGACGACGATGTCGGCGTCCCAGACGGCCTCCTGCAGGTTGGTGACGACCTTGAGCGGGCAGAGCGGCGTGTCGACCATGTTGAGGCAGAAGCCGTCGCGGAGGATCTCGTCGGCGTAGAGCGTGCGGTCCCCGAGGCGCGCCTCGACGTACTTGAGGTAGGCGCAGCGGCGGATGAGCCGGCGCAGGACGTCCTCGCGGGCGTTGATGACCTCGAAGAGGTGCTCGGCGGCGGCGCGGTCGACGGCGCGCCCGGCCCGGCGCCACACCCGCACCTGCGCCTTGTCGCGGTGGTCGCGGCCGTACGCGTCCTGCAGCAGCGCGCAGAAGACGCTGCCCCACGCCCCCGCGCCCACGCCCGCGATCCGCACCGGGTCCCCCTCCGCCTTCCCCAGCTGCCGCCGCAGCTCGTCCAGCTTGCCCTCCGCCGCGCCGTTGCGAACGCCTCCCCCGACTCCGTTCGCGTAGCTCCCCACCATCGCCGCGCGCGGCCGCAGTCGAACTGAGCGAGAAGACACGGAGGGACGGGTGGAGGTGGCGGTGGGATCGAGGGGGGAGGAAATGCGGGTGGATTTGTGGGGGCTGGGGTTTGCCGAAAAGCGCAACTTAAATCCGCAGGTGCGGCCTCGCTGTCCCGGCCGCGGCCGCCGCCCGTTTGAATTCCTGGTGCCGCACGGTTGGTGGCGGCGCCCGCCCCTCGCTCAGCTACTCCGGGCAGCTGGGGGTTCCGTAAGGCAGTGAGTAAGCAGGCGAGCGAAAATGGGGGAGGTTTTGTATTGTACGGGGTTCCGCTTCTAGAGGAAGGCGAGCGTGTCTGGATTTGGGAGGCGAGGGGGGCAGGACGGCGGGTGGAAGGAAGGCCCGGTCAAAACAGGTGGATTTTGGGGGTGGCGCCGCCGCGTCCGGGAGGAGAGGGACGGCGCGGCCGCGGCGGACGGAAGATGGCGACGGGCTGGCTGACGGGGCGGTGACGGACGCAGGTTGCTGGCGCCCGTGCTTCCTGTCCCTGTCAGGTGGGGTCTGTCCAAGTGGCGAGGGGTGTTCATAGTTTCATAAACCACAATTTACACGGCAAATCCACTTCAAATCTTGGCTGCGTATATTCCTGCTACCCAAAAAAAACATTTTAATCTTAAAAAAATAAACAAAAAAATTCATGCGTACATCTCAATATTTTATATCCTTACGCCAAGTTTCGTGGAAAACTGATATTTTTGTATCATGTGTAAAAAAATACATATCCCTCAAGAGCTCTTTTTTAGCACCAAATTTATCTTTTTGCACACTATATAGAAAATACTACTCCCTCTGTTTCATTCTATAGTGCCTATAGTTTTTTGGCACGAAAATTAGCGTAAGAGTATTTTTTACATAAGACCTCTAGCTGAACGATTTGAGATCAACGTAAAATTTAGGAAATCCATATCTTCCTAACATACCATAACAAATTTGGGAGCTGAACGATTTAGGAGTTGAACGGGGAGGGGGTAATTGAAAAAAAACTAAGCTACAACCTTATATTGTGAAACAAATACCAAAAATCTATAGGCACTATAGAAAGGAACGGAGGGAGTATATTTTTCATGAAATGACTTTCCGAGCATATAGAACATTGAGATATATGCATAATATTTTCTATCGGATTTTTTTAGCATTTTAAACTGTGCTTAAAACTCATTTCGAAAACAACGAGCATATGCTCTAGGTGCAAAAACTCCTTTCCACAATTTAGAATTTTTAACAATTTTTTGCCACATCTTTTGATTTTTTCACAATTCTTGAGCTAATTATTCAAACAACACCCAAGATTTTCTTATGATACCAAATCTGGTATGTTGAACCCACTTTTCAATAATAGCATGGATAAGGCATCCGGTCCAACTTAGGAATAATAATAATAAAGAGCAGTCGAGGGTTTTGCCCCTCTCGTCGGTGATGCCACTAATCTTCCCTTCATCGGTGGCCTTGTGGACTTGGAGGTGCGGCGGACCACGACCCCTAGCCAGTGGAAGGGTTCAAGTTTTTTTTTTCCTTTTTAGGTATTTTCATTGTCTTCTTCAGAATGGTGATCGAGGCAGAGGTGACAACTCTAAGTCTGAATAAGTTCCTTCACGACATGTCCCAACTCCGGCGGTGCGCCTGGAGCCGGCGAAGGGCTTGTGGAGTTCTCTTTCCCGACGAATCTGATGGGATCTAGTCGATGTGCGTGTTAGTTGGTGCACGCCTAACCCGGCCTTTCCAATCTATCATTCTCATCTTTAGCGATATACCAATAGGGATCGAACCGTGTAAGCTTCGACCGTTCGGCTTGACAAGGTCGTGCACATTAAACCTTAAAACGAAAATTCTGTATCAGGCAGAAATGGAATTCCGTTTCGACATCACTCCGCCAAAAAAAACGTTGTTCTGTTTCTGTTTCCGCCAAAAGAATTATGTTTCCCTTCCGCAAAATTCCGTTTTCATTTTTGAGGAAAAGTCCAAAACTTTCTCTCTATTTTCATCCCTACTTTTATTGATGACTACTAATAATTCGGTGGAGCTTTTTGAAAAAAATGAGAAGATTGATCTATAACCGATATATGTCTAAATCAAGTGGGATCTTCTTAAGTTCCAATTGAATATTAAAGTTCTATCTTTGTGAATCAGCTGAGACTTAAGAAAAATGCAATCGATTTGTGCATGTTCCTTAGAAAATCTGAGGTCGTTGGTTCTGGTCAAATTAGCGTCTAGTCCGTCCAAACATTTTCACTTTGCGAGCTCCACTCGCCTCATATCCCACGACCGCATTTCGCAGATTGTTGCGAATGAATTGGCCGCCCGAGTAGGTGTCCGAACAGCACGCGCAAGTGACCTACCAGCGATCAACTCCATCGGCAATGAAAAGAACCGCTTACCCAACGGTGGTCAACTTGTGGGTCGTTGCGGTTGGCTAGTGGTGGTTCTGATCCAAACCCTCATCCAATTTTCAGTTGCTTGTAGCTTTCCTCCTCTTTTTGCCGGGGCCTTTCACTTTCAGTGACTATAGAAGAAAGAGGTCTCAAAATAATACCTGCAGAATGTAGACTGAGTCCACACCAATGGTTCATACTTCATGACTTGTGATGTGATGGCGCCGTGGTCAAATTGTTTATACCCGTGCTCCTCATTTCTCAGGATCATTTATTAGTTCAGCACTAGTGTTGCTAATTTCTACGAGTACTCTGTAATTTATTAGTTTAGGACTAGTGCTCCTAATTTCTGAAGCATACACACCTAATTCTAATTTCTGAAGTACTGTAGTTGTTTTCCATTTATTGGTTTGGTACTATACTACTTCTCATCCTATTGTACTTCTTGGTACAAAATTTGTTCGTTTATGAAGATTGAAGCGTAGCACGAGTAGCTTCTTCCAGAAAACGCAATGGTAACAAAAAAAAAAAGTACAGTAGCATTATGTCTTTTCCTCTGACACATCCATTGCATTTTTACTATCATCCATGGTAAGAAAAGAAAATGTTGTTTGCATATATAAGTACCTTCAGTTCAGAAAACTTGATCAAAAGACCTGAACATTGCACAAAATCGCTCCACAAGCTTATCTTTCATAGGAAAACCACAACCTTATTTCGTTCCCCTCGCATCAGCAGTGACCTATTTGTCATTGACTGACCAACTCAACTATTGTTCTTCTTTTGCGGATCAAGCATTTCATCGAAAACCGAGAAGATTAGCATATGGAGAGGAAAAAAGATTGATGCCTCCCTCCTAGAATGAAGCCCCGGAAGGGCAAGCATACTCATAGATTGTTCTCATGAAGAACATCCCATTCAAAGATGGGCTTATTCTTCCATCTTATCAGTAGGATCCAGCAGATAGTCAACATCCGGGGTTATAACCACACGCTTACTGATCTCTCCCAGGGTGCAGCAGTGTTTCTCTCTTGTGTTAATCGCTGCAACCTCTTGGACGAACAAGCAGTTTGAGCCAGGAGATACCTACAAAGTTTGTTATTTTTTTAGTACACGCAGGGGAAACATATACAAAATAACACAATGACACAGTTTCATACTCACATCAAATAGAGCATCTCCGATCTTCATTTTCACTTTACCGCTTTTATATACGAGTATCTTCCCCATGTGACCTGCTGGTAAATCTTTGATTTTAGAGCCAGGCAATGATGATGGCCTTCTTTGCTCACGTGCCACTTTAGAGCTTGTGTTGGCATTCTCCTCGGAGCCCATATCTGGCTCTTCAACTTGTGCCTGCTTTGGTAAAGGAAGAGACGAAGGTAACTGGAAGAAGAGTAACTGTGGTGTGTCGGACCGTTCCTGTCAACACAACAGTAAATATAAGAGAGCAGCCATAGCCTCCAAGACTCCTAAAAGTTTCAAGCAGTTAAATGACAGATTGCATACTGATACTTTCTAAATTTAAATTTTGCTAGCAAGATTTTGCTCAAAATGCATAGGACCAGTAATGAGAGTGTTGTAGCAATTCGATAATATATTACCATTAATCCAAGTTCGTCTGCTGCAGTTAATTCATCATCCTGACCTCTGCTGGCAGAAGACTCTCCAAATTCCTCTTCATCAAGAATTTCTGCACTAGGAATGCAGGACAGAATTAAGGGATGGTTGAAGGAACAAAATTGCAACATAAACCAGAAGGACCAACAGTATACCAGGATCCCCAGAGTAGGGCCTCCTAAGTGGGAGAGTAACAGGATAATCGCTATGTGTATAGTCCTGTATAAAGATGGAAATTAATCAAAATATATAATGTGAGCAAGGCAAAAAAAAAAAAAAAAATCACATGGTGCACATGGTATCTTCACTCACCCATGGATCGACATATTCTTTTGGTTCTTTTGGTGCTGTACTAACCCAGAAGGAGTGCACATGAAAAAAAAAGGGAATTAAGCTCCAAATACGGAAATGTGTGTAAAGTTCTTGATGCAAATACAGCAATGCACACAGCTAAAATAAACGTTCTGTTTTCTATGTTTCATTGTAAAAGAGACACAAGACTGTATTGACAGGCAACAAACTGCAAAATAGTACAATGTGTTCTCTTTACACAATTTTCACAAACACATATTAAATAACTTAGTTGAATATTTAGCTAAATAAAGAACAACCGAGATAAATATCTTGAATGATACCTGTTGCATAATGTCGAGTAGGAAACGATCTTGCATAGGAAGAATTCCCTTGTCCAAATGCGACCTCTGTATGGTTTTCTGCAAAGGCAACACATTCATATATCAATAGCAATACATCCGTTTTACAAAAATATGCCAGTTATATTAGAAATAGTTGGTACATTCACCAGCAAGGCCAAACTAGTTGGGCTAAGTTATGACAGATTTATGAATATCTACCCTAAGTCAGTCTTAAGGTATCTTTTACTGCATGTGGAAATTTTACAGTATTCAAGAGAACAAGACTATTTTGGTGCAATGTCTGCATTTCTGAAGATGAGCATCTTAACTGTTTCCTTGTACTGATCAGAGTAGGGTCCAAAACAAACCATATATACATGCAACTGCTACTTGCAATAGATTTTCATGGGAGGCCAACAAATCACACACTTGTACTTTTGGCTAGCTCTGAAGCATTGGTGTATTAGTAGAACAATGATTTGTATATTATATAAGAAAGGGGAGAAACATAACCTAGTAATCAGAGATTGTTCAAAGAAGTCCATACTTAAATGGCCAGTTGACAACCTCCAAGATGCCTACTTACATATATTTAAGTTTGAGAACTTAGGATGAGCCTTTTTAACAAGAATAGACTCATGAGACAAACGGGGAAACTAAGCCTTGAGCATGCTCAAACAATAGGATTCACAATCACTTAACAGCTATGAATTTCAAAAAGTATGAGCAGTTGAGCACAGAACAGATCAATTACCCTTTTTCTCAATCTTCGGTCTTCTTCCAAATGGATCAGTGCTCTGCAAAATGGAACAAGATATTTAGCACACACCAACCAACCATCGAACAAAAGCTTTGCATACGCAATGACCAATAGAATAATATACGAACTTGTGATGTCTTGAGTTTCATCAGCAATTCCTTATCAATGATTTCATCCTTGCTCTCCTCAACAGGCTCCCTGGAGAATTGCAGTAACTGTTAGGTCCATGACATGGTACTATACCTACCTATCTTCAATAAAAGATAGCTGGGTGTTCTGAAAGAAATCATGGACCAAATCACATACGTTTTCGGAATAACCTTTGCAGGTTTCTTTGGAGGCTTCCTGGGTGCGAATTTAAGTCCTCCCTTAACATGCAGGAAACAAAATACAGTAACCATCAAACTGAAATAAACCAATATGAGGGACAACGAACGTTAACACTAACCTTGCGAGGACGGGGCGCAAGGGATCCATCTATTTCCTTCTTCACATTACTCTTGTCGTCCATCAGATGACAACAAGCGCAAGACCTGCAAAGGTGAAACAGCAAAGCTGAGATGGCTTATGGGACTAGCATACCATGGCTACTTAATTAGACCTGCGTACATATCGCACCAACGATCAGAGGTTCAAAATTTCTTCTCAACTCAGAGATTCCACCACAGTTCCGGATAAAAAGAAAAACAATGCAGTTGTGCCACTAGTACCACTGCCCATCGACAACGAAAATACACGGTTAATTCATCACCCCATTGTTTGGTTGTGGTTATATACAATTTGCAATAGAAAAATTCAGGAACATAACTAGCATACTATAACAATCACACTTGTCGATGTATGCACGATTTAACATGCAGGGCTTGGGTGAACAAGACTTGCCCTTGACCTGCTGCTGCTAGCCTGCTAGCAGAACGTGGCACAGAGGAGGTTGGAGTCGGAGCTGTGCGGTGCGGTTGGATTAGAGGGTGGCGGCGGCGGCGCGTCAATCCGGGTGACTCGGAAGGACAGAGAAAAATCGGAGGTAGGAAAATAGGAGGAGGGGTACTTGCGGCGAGAGTGAGGAGGCGTAAGGAGAGGAGTAGGCCATGGAGTAGCTCACCTTGGCGACGGCGGCACGGGCTGTGATTGCGGGGCGGCGGCGCGGGCGAGGCAGAGAAAGGCGGGTGAGGGAAAGACAGACAGGGGCGACCGTGCAAGGGGACGAGGACGGGCCGCCTGGACATGGCCACATTGCCTGTGCTTGCTAAATACGGCCCATGAAGCAATCCGTCTTGGGTTAGTTTTTTTTGGAATTTGCAAAGGCTGCAACCCTCCCAAACTTCACCCATGTAAATTCCAATTTCTTGGCTGCCGCCGCCATTCACCCTCCCGCCACCGTCCTAGTCTTGTCCCCAATCTAGGGTTATGACCGGGCGGACAGGAGGACGAACGCCAGGGAAGGGAGGCCGTGGAGGAAGGAGGCCAGGGAGGAGAGACGCCAGGTAAGGGAGGGTGGGGACTGGGGAGGAAGGCCTTACCTGCACCGCCGCCGGCGCCGGCGGGGGTCTTCTCTGCTCGCGTGGTCGGCGGCCTCGGGAGGTCTCGCGAGCGAGCCACAGTTCTGTTCGACGATTCCAGTCAGTTTCCGAGGGTGGGAGCTCCGTATTGCGCGAGGTCAATTTTGCACGGGAGAGAGCTGGGCTCGGAATTTGCCTCCGATTCCAGGCCCAGATTCTAAGCGCACCCAAACGGCCGAATTTGACGCCCCAATACAAGATTCGACGATCCGAGCACTTTCTGTGCATCCAAACACAGCCTAAAAAAAACCTAAATTCCAATGACATTGATAAATCTAGATCTAGATAGTACAAAAAAAATCCCCATGTTAGAAAGAAATACAGTACAAAAGATCACCTCCAATTCGTTTTTTTTTTCTTGTGTTCTGGTACAACTTTCTTATTTCGGAAGTGTTTAGTATGGAGTACTACTTCTAATCTAATTCTATAAGAGCATCTCCAGTCGCGTCCCCAAATATCGTTTGGGGGACCGCGGATAAGAAATGGAGAAAAACGCTTTCCAGTTGCGTCCTCCAAAACTAAATAACGCTTTATTTTGTGTCCAGCGTCCTCGGTAGAGTCTCTACCGGGGACGCCGGACACAAAAATAGCGTCCGGATGCGTGCAGACCGAATAGTAGCCCTTGTTTCTTGAAACTAAGGGCACCTTCTTGTACTGGATGCTCTTGATATAATAATGTAATCATGTAAAAATGGTCAAATCTATGCGCTTAAATTTCGTACATGACCTAGATGTTCTAGCAGCATCTTCTCTTCTTTCCTGAGACTATGTAGGCTTTTTCGAGTGGAACAGCAAGCTTTATTACTCAACTACAGTGAGTTTACACGAATTCCCATATTGTTTAGGGGATTAATAAACCACACACATCTACCAAATTCTAAAGTAGTTGCCGTTCTAGCTAGGTGATGCGTTTCTCCCTTAGCTTCTCGCCATTCATGCCTAACGATCACCTCCTGGAATTTTTCCTTCTTTGATGCTATCTCCTTATTTGTCTAGGTTTACTATCCTTATATTTCAAGTTAGATGTTGTGGCCTTTGGCTGCCTGGTAATACAAGTTGTGTTGTTTGTCTAAAAAAAGCAAACGGTTTGGTACAAGTTTGATCTTTCATTCTTTATTCTAGACAACAATAGGAAAACAGAATAGTTACAACGTACAGTACTTTTCACATGAATAAAATATGCAGAGAACCTGCAAATCACCATGAATATACAATATTGCTTCAATGAGTTCCTAAGCTAATGTTACTGACGATTGTTCACATGGAAACAATAGTTCCAAACATGCATGTATCTGTACCTTCAAAATTCCTATCAAAATTAAAACTTTGCGATAGCATAAACCTATGTGAAGCCACGACACCTATACACATGCCATATTTTTTGCGGTGAACCTATACATGTGTCCAACGGGAGCTATGCCCTGAAACAATACTATGCACACTCCCGTAATATGTACTTGAACAGATGTAATGCTTCCCCGGCCTGTTTCCGATATCCAGTAATCTGATGACTCGGCCTCCTGAACTTATCTGATAATTTACCCACGCAATCTCTGAATCCCATAACATGTCTTTTTTTTTTTTGGGAATTGTAACATGTCATTTGATTTACATGTTCCTTAGCATTTCAGTCTTCAGTGTCAACTCCAAGGCTGATTGCTGGGACTATATTCCAAAGCAAAACTACACTGACAAAGAAGTAAGGCTGACAAGAAATCCGTGTCTGTTGTGAGGATTGGGGCTTGCCACCGTGGAAACAGCAGAATTTGCGCGTGAAGTTACAGAGTTTCTGGGCCTTCAGGAATTAACTCGTACCCATGGGGTTTGGTATTTGTCTTCCCAGATTCAACGGGAATCCACTTGAGGATCACGGAAATGATCATACTAAGTGAACCAAGAATGACACTGAGCAACCATAGATCCCAACTCAATGGCACGGTGTTCGCAAAAGTGCAAAGAAGTTCCACTATGACCACTTGGAATATTACTGTAGCTGCCAATATGCTGACAAAGATCCAATTTCTGAATATCCCTCGGAAGACATTGACCTTGTCCATTTCCCTACTATTTATTTCATTGAAAACCTGGAAGTATGGCAGCATATTAAATAATAATTACTTGTTAAAGCACCGATTTGTATAATTTCACACATCACACTTCTAGTGAGTTAATGTTATTTGTCAAAATACAGGAGAATACTGCTTCATGAATGTAGTCTCGCCCACAATGAAAACAATAAATAAGTTGCAACTTAGTAACCAGTGAACATGTATTGCAAATTATGGCTTGTTATAAGCATGTGGGCTCACTTTGAACAAAATAAATAGGCAGAAGCAACGTAATAGCTCTGCATGTAAAAGTAACCTGCAGTGTTTATACCTGGCAAAAGACGAAAGAGTTGAATATGAGAGTATTGATGGTTTTATCAGCAGCTGGACCTTCAATATTAAGTAGTCTCTTTCCAGTAAACATGAGAGTACCCAATACAATGAGCTGATATAAAGCCTGACCAAGAATATTCCTCCACATAACCTTAGTGATAAAACTATCTCCTCGCCTTACTGGCGGCCTCTTCATCATCTCGTCATTTGGCGGTTCCGTGGCTAAGGCCAAGGCTCCAAGTGTATCCATAATCATGTTTACCCATAGCAACTGGACAGCAGTAAGTGGCGCAGTCCCTGCAAGTTATTTCAAAATGGACATTATAAATGAATTTTTCTAATTTTAAAGCTACAGAAAAAAAAGAGATAAATCATATTGGTGCTCATCAGTTTGGTTCCTAATAAAACACTTAGTAAAATTGTCCTACTAAAAAAAGTTGCACGGAACTTTAATGAAGTTATATTAGAGAAACATAATAGATTGGCAACAATTGTGTAAATACCTGTGACACATGCTGAGACAAAGTTCACTATCAGAGCAACTATATTAACTGTAAGTTGGAACTGTACAAACTTCTGAATGTTCAAGTAAACAGCACGACCCCATCTAGCAACATTTACAATGGTTTTGAAATTGTCATCCATTATTATAACATCTGCGCTCTCCTTTGCGACCTGCATCAGTTTCATGCACATAATTAAAATGGCATAGAAAAGAAAGAAACGAGAGTGATTTTTTTTTCACTTATGGGCTTAATGGCACGCAATTTTTAATTTCATGCTTGGACATCCCAAAATAATCCAAAAATATTCATAGATGTCCAACATGTTAGGAAGTCATCCCTATTAGGAAAGTTCGTATAATTGTGTAGTAGTGGATGATGATTGCAAGGTTCCCTTTCTCCTTGGTGAAATATTGATATCCTTCATGTAATGTATACATACCAAAGATGAATAACATATATTATCAAATATTAATTCAACATGGAAGTACATAGAGAACATATCCATTTCCTTATCTTCCAAAATTGGACTTTTTTCTTAAAGAAAACTGGGATAGAGTTTCAGAGCATTTCTTACTGCAGGAGACATTAACACTGAAGAATGGACCTTTTTTTTGTTTTCGGAGAACAAGTTTACCGAACACATGATGGTCATAAAAAAGAAAACACTATACATTACACAGAAACATCAAGAAGTACCTCTGTTCCAGCAATACCCATTGCAAGTCCAATGTCTGACTCACACAGTGCCGGTGCATCATTGGTTCCATCACCAGTAACTGCAACTACCTCTTGATACATGCTTTTCAGGCTTGTTACCAATTTATATTTGTCCATAGGTAAGGAACGGGCCATTACCTGAACGTGGGCAGTAGATTTAGTTAACATTTGGACTTTGAGCCTGTACTGCAATTATTGAAAAGAAAACAAGTTAAATAAACATAAACCTGAATTCTAGGCAGGAGCTCCCTCAGTTCATCCGAGCTCTTATCATGAAGCTCTCGTCCTTCTATTGCTATCCCATCCTCAGTCAATATTCCACATTCCTTCGCAATAGCTTTAGCAGTGTTGATGTTGTCTCCTGTTACCATTCTTACGGTAATACCAGCAGCCATGCAAGTCATTACTGCATCCCTGACACCAGGACGAACTGGGTCCTTTATACCGAAAAGTGCTATCAGTGTGTAACCATTGTCTGGTATAGGTTCCTCGTCAGAAATTTCATTCAGATCCTTAAATGCAATGCAAAGTGTTCTCAGCGCCTCAGAAGCAAACGAATTAATTATATCTAACACATTTTCCTTCTGCTTCTCTGACAGTGGAATTATATTTCCTTCACTGCTGAGGTAAGTATCACAGTGCCCCAGAATAATTTCTGATGCACCTTTGCAGTATGAACGGAGACCTCCGTCTGGTAACCGTATTATCACAGACATCTTTTTCTTGACTGAATTAAAAGGCTCTACTCTTACTCTGCTGAGCTTATTGTGTTCAGCATATCCATCTCCTTCCAAGGTCAAGCCAAACTCCAACAGTGCTGCTTCAGTTGGTGTACCCAGGATGGTTCTTTTGCCATCATCTCCCTTAACCACCTCGGATCCGGTGTTCACAAATATGCCTTGTGCAAGGATTACCATAACTCTTTCTGAAATTACATATTTTAGCTCAGTGATGTTTGCATCAGCATTAACCGATTTGGATACATCACTGATCCAAATCTTATCAACGATCATGTGGTTTGTTGTTAAAGTTCCTGTCTTATCAGTGCAAATACAACTGGCTGAGCCCATGGTTTCACATGCTGCAAGATGCCTGACTAGTGCTTTGTCATTCATCAACTTCTTCATGGCAAATGCTAGACTAAGAGTCACAGCCAATGGCAGACCCTCGGGGACTGCGACGACAATAATGGTCACCGAAATAGCAAAGTAGTCGACTATTATCAATGCATCATTCGCCGACCAATTCATCAAACCAACATGCATTGCTTTGTCGACCAAGAACCTTGCTAAAAGTACTAAAAATGTGAGAATAGCAAAGACAAGCCCAATCTGCCCTATGATTGTAGCTACACCATTTAGCTTAACTTGCAAAGGAGTTTCATGAACTCCATCTTCATTAACAGTACCCAAGATTTTCCCCCACTCGGTACGCGAACCGACGGCAGTGACGAGCATTTTAGCTGTCCCATCTACCACTTTACTCCCGGCATGTAGAAAAGATTTTTCTTCAGAGACTTGAATTGGCTCGCTCTCACCTGACAAGCTAGATTCATCTATCAGTAGGCTGTAACCAGATATAAACAAGCCATCTGCAGGAATCACATCACCTATGGAAAGATGTAAGATATCACCGACTACCAAGTCATGAATCAAAACTTTCTTGGTTTTCTTATCTCTAGTGACAGCGACATATATCTTCTGCTTCTCACGGTCTAGCTCCATGAACTTCCTTGACTGCTTGTAATCACTGGATGCAGTAACTAGTACCACCAATAAAATGCTCAGTATTATGCCAAGGCCATCATATATACCCTTTGGCCACCCCTCGGTGGCTAGGCCAACCAGTAGAGAAACTAGAGCACACACTACTAGAATAATCAAAGTCAGGTCATGTAATGCATCCCACACAAACATCCAGAAGCCTCTAGGGGGTTTCTCGGCATGCTTGTTAGTACCATACAACTTCTGCCTCGTCATTATTTCAGTTTCCTTGACACCATCTTCCAAAGAGGCTTTAATTTTGCTAGATATTCCAATGGGTCCACCATGCTTCTTCAAGATCGTAGAATCTTCGTGCATGCCAGTAATTTCTGCTAGTTCATCCGGGCTGATACGAAATCCTTCCTCGATAAGCTCATGTGTTAAGTGGTACTGTTTTACGCCTGTGAAGTTAAATGATAATGGTGAAATTGAACAGGAAAGTTATGAAAAAGATAAGAAAACCGTGCATCTAATCAGTCGACGAGACCACACCGTTGATAAATTGCAGCGCCGCCCTGTGCACATTAATTACAACCTGCACTTTTCCCTGGAAAGTAAAACAAACAACTCTAATTAAGACAAATACATGTTCACTTCGGTAAAAAATAAGCAGTACTTTTTTTTGCAATTGATTTCAGAAACAAAGCGGTCTTCATAATAAATATGGCCGCCCCTAAGTTACCACGATCGTGTATGTCCCACATGGGCGCTGTGACAAGACATTTTCACCCCTAAGTAGGGCTTTTGGTGCTGACGACTAGTGATTACAGGAGTAAGTGTTATAATGAGATGATATGGACAAGTACTAGTCTCGTTGCTATGAAGTACCGGAGACCGCCAAGTGAAAGGGAAAAGAAGACAGCATAATTAAATTTATGTATCATATTTTGTACGATTTAAGTCATGGGAAAAGCCATACTATAAAAGGGGGCTGAAACATTGGACTCATGTGGGAATAAAAGGCCTAAGAGATGCACCAAAAGTAGAATGAAAAGCATGCATGCTTTCTTTCTTCCTTGGTCATGAAGTTGGTCTGAAACTCCGGGTGCTGGTTCGGACCAGGTTAATAGCTTATTGAACTCGCCTAGAACCCTACTTGATGCGGTCCAGACTTTTTGCCGGCAACATTTTTAGGTGATTAACCGGAGGATATGCTGAAGGTAGCTAGGAACCGTAACGGGCAAGGTCTCTTGGGGAACCTACAAAAGATGCCTTGTTTGCCATTTGGACTAAGGTTCTAAGCTCCGAAGCACCGATACTTCAAAGTATGCCGTGTCCGCGTATAATACTCCACCGATACTCCGATACCCCGATACACGGGCGATACACGTATCCCAGGAGTATCGGCTTTTCCGATTTTAAAAAGAAAGAAAAAAATACCGATACACCACCGATACACCGCCGATACACCGCCAGGGACATCATCGACACGACTAGGACACATGAATGTTGGGAAGCCCAATCAAAGCCCACTAGTGACCCTAATAGTCAGTGCCCTATCTATCTATTTTCTTGATTAACTATGGAAGTGGTTTGGATTGAGGCCTCAGGAGTGAGTGCACCGCCACCGTTGCCGTCTGGAGTCGCTCGCCGCCGTCTAGAATCGCATCCCCGCAACCTGGAATCGTTCTCTCCTCCCCCGCCTCAATTATTCTTTGACTTCACAAGTCATTGCATAGCATTTCATTAATTTTGTATGTATATTCGCCGTATCGCCGTATTGTTGTTTCTAGAAATTGCCGTATCGCGTATCCCCGTATCCGTATCGCCGTATCTGTCTCGCCGTATCGGTGCTTCGTAGGTTCTAAGCACTCTCCCCTACCATTCTTTTTTGCAAAAAATTCCACCGATCTATTAATAATCATCAACACAAGAGCCCCAAAAGTAATAAAAATAAAAATAGGTTGGACCACCTAGCGATGACAAGCACTAGAGCGAGCTGAAGGTGCGCAACCGTCCTCGTCCCTCCATCACCGGAGTCGAGCTAAGTTTATTGTAGAAGAGTTTGTTCTAGTACTCCCATGAATTATGCATATTCTTGATGAAAAGAAAGAAGAGACCCCCATCTGCGATTCCACCAAGCCATTTTGATTCCCTTTAAGTTCCTTGTGGATATTGTTACCCATAGGCATGTAGGGAACTATAGATGGTTGGAGTTACCGGGAGCATCCTAGTGCTTCGATTTTCCCCTGAGGGGCCCAAGATCGCTTCAAGATCCACAAATAATGAAAGAGTTTCTATTTCACTAGGTGAGCTCACAAAGAAGAAGGCTAGCTATCATGTGAGTGTTGTTGGCTTTGTTTGCCACAGCCTATACAATAGAGACCAGAGTCGCCCACTGTCTTGAAATTTAGGATAAACCGTCACGTGCTTATGCTCCTCTACTTTGCGTATTCCAATCCTCTCCGCTTATTTGCACTTCCTTTACTTCTAACTTGTTTGCCTTGTTTGTTCCGGTACTTTTACCATATAGGATTATTCACTTAGTTGCATTAACAAACCATATTTATTCATACTTCCCTAAAATAAATGAATTGGTTAAAAATATTTTCTTATTGACTCCCCCACCCTGCCGGCTAGTCAACATCTTTGATCCTTCACATTGCAATAGATGTTTTCTGGCCATCTTGGTAGGAGCTATTTTTAATCATTAAGAAGATAGCTAAACATTTACAAGAGGTATGTACAACGTGTGGTGTGTTTTAAAGTGGAATTGACAAAAGAAACACGATCCACATGCGGACTATTGCCTTCGCGGCTAGAGCTAGACTCCTTCGAACAGGGGTGCCACATATATATGTGATAACTGTAGTGCAACGCTATGTGACAATCCATTGTTATGCACCGTAACTGTCACGGAGATGGTGTAGGCAAAGCTTGATGCCAAAGTTGGCGAGGAAAGTGTCCTAGACTAGAAGGATATGATTCTGCCTTGAGTGGCATCGGTCAGAAGGAAAGCGATGTTAGCAAGGAACCGAGGAACAAAAGAAACGAGTGATTAGCATGTCATCAACCACATTGACCTTGATTTCCCGGATATGTATAACAGTGGCATGAGAGTCCAGAACGGTGCCGTGAACTGCATCCCGGCGCGTCCTGGCTCTTGTGGCCATGGACATTCGAACACATTAGGTAAGACATTTTCTTGTGACATACCACGTTTCTAAGAGAGGGTGAGAGGGGGGAGCTTTCAACTTGAACTTTAATTTTAATTTTTTCATACGGTTATGTACTAGTAATATTGTCTTTATTATATTTTACTATCTATGCATGGATGTATGATTTCACACTACACAATACAGATTGAGGTTAGGCAGTTCATTTCCGAGGTATATATTTTTTTGCGGGTAAAATAGATCTTTATTAAGCAGTTGGGCCTACAAACTGATCGAGCTCAATCTCCTGGAGAATACACACAGGACCTGAGCCAAACCATACATGGGTATTCTGCTCTGCTCTTGCAAAGTTTGCAAGGCAGTGACTTGCCCGAACCTGCCTACGATCTACTTTTACAAAGGTGCAAATACGACCTTGCTTAGCTAAATCTCTAATCTCTGAGATAATGTGTACATAAGGGGAACGATCCTGTAGCGTGCTATTGGCAACTGCAACCAGTTGAAAACAGTCTGTTTCTATCTGGAGCGGTAGGGGGCTATGGCGGAGAGCAAGATCAAGGCCCTCCGAACAAGCAAGAAGCTCCGCCTCCAAAGCTTCAGTACATGAAGAAAGATACCGACAGGCAGAAAAAATTATTTGGCCAGTAGAGTCCCGAAGGATCATACCGGTTCCTCCTGTACCATTCTCCCCTTTAAAGGAACCATCAATAGAGAGTTTAACCCACCCCTCTGGTGGTCGGCTCCAGGGTTTATCAGGTGGCACCTTGGTCTGAATTTGAGTAGGAGCAGAATTGGTGTCCAACGAAGGACTTTTTCCTTTCAAAATTTGCTCTGTCGACGCCTTACTGATGTTCCTCAACATTTTCAAATAACCGCGTAAGAAGTTTACTGATCCTTCAATAGCTGGTAAATATGAACCCCTCATGCAAGCAACTTAATTATTACAATACGGTTTGAGATTGGGCAGATCATTTCCGGGGTATGAACCCATCATGCGGCCCACCTGCTCTGAGCAATTGACCATGTTTTCTTGTAGTCGCGCAAATTAAGCCGGCGTGCACGCATTGGCCATTTAGACGAGAAGAATTCAAGGAAGGAAGGCGAGACGTGCAATGCAAGAGACGCGACCGGTATCCAATCCCCCTTCCCACGAGACGAGACAGTGTTCAAACGAAGAGGGAGACACCGACAAGAGTTGATAGGTGATCTAGCTGCGGAATATTTCAACCGTGAGACCGGAAAACATATCACCGTCGTGTACTTGCGTCCACCAACGAGCGCATGGTAATCCGTCCACATCACGAGCCTAATTAGTCAGGATGGAAATTCCGGGCGCTTGCCGCGCAAAACCACCAAAAACTTGGAAATCGGAACAGTCTGAAGTTAAAGTTCAGCAAAAGCGACGGCGCGAACAGTCAGTCGTACGGGACGACCGAACGATGGAGGTGGAGGGAACCAGGGAATGGTGGGGTGGGGTGGTGTGAAGGAGCGTACCAGGATCTTGCGGCGCTGGGCGTCGTCGACGGCGCCGAGGGCTGAGAACTCGCGGAAGCGGCGGCGGCTGTTGAGGACGACGCGGCCGACGGCGCGGCGCCACCGGAGGCGGGCCTCGCTCGGCGGGTTCTTGGCGGGGATGTGGAAGTGCTCATTGAGATAGCCGTCCATGCTCCAGCTGCTCCCTCCCTCCATTACCTGCCTCCTACTTCGCCGCCTGCTCTCCAACTCTTTCCCTCTTCGCTTTGGTCAGCAGAAAAAGGAACGCAGACATCGGAGGAGTATATGTAGTACTGGAGCTGGAGGCGAGGAGACCGGAGAACCAGAACCCCAACAGTTTGAAACCGAAAATTTCTGCGGGAATTATACTAGTCCGGAAAATTGCTGATTCGGATGAAATTTCCGAGCGATTTCGGATGCGAAATACGGAGTAGTAGTAAGCATGCGACTTCTTCGGTCAGTGGTTTAACGGTATGAAGCGACAACCGGGTGGATACACTCGTCTTAGATAAGATCGATTACGATTACGATGCTTTTCATCGATCCACCACTTGATTAGCCAGCCACTAGCAGGCACCAGGCTGCTATATTTTTTTTTTTTCGAAATGGACCAGGCTGCTATTTGCATCGCTCCTAGTCAGCGGAGGTTATCTTTTGTCCTTTTTCTTTCTTATTTTTTTTTTTTTTTGAAACGGAGGCAAGAACTTTGCCTCATCAATTAATTAAGAAGAAGGTGCTCAGTTTTAAGGAGAAAATCGAGCGAAAACCTACAACAATAGGGTCAAACACACACCAAGAGCACACCCACGAGAGAACACCAAAAGAAAGCAACCTCTAAGCCAACTAGAACCGACAATCCAATAGCACAACATAGCAAAAAGATCCACTAAAAGGACATGACAACCCAAAATGAGACCATCACTTAAACGGCTTCTCAAACTTTTCTTATGGCTCCCCTCCTTATCCTTCTGATAGATACCTTCTTAAGAGATTTCCCCACCTTCTTGATCATGTCCTTCGAGGCTTTACCTGCCAAGACGCAGGCAATTTTCTTGCCATATCCAGGGCTAGCCGCCTCCAAACTAGCGAGCAAACCACAAAGCTCCTTTGCAAAAAGAGCATCTGAGCTAGAAACCAACACCGCTCCATGGTCCAAAGAGGCGAGAGACTGGCAAGGCTCCGACTGCGGTGGAGAGGGTGTCGCGGCCACCTCCATGGTCTCAAAAGAGCACAACACCGACGGAAGCACCACAGGAGAATCCCCACGCAACTCATGTAGCTCTTCCGTGATGTGCAACACTGGAGCCAAGAACTCGTCTATGTCCTCGCATTTAGAGTAAGCTAACATAACAGGTTGCGGCGACTGGCAAGGCTCCGACTGCGGTGGAGAGGATGCAGGCACGGGTGTCAACACTCCTGACTTAGCAACCACCTGTTCGCCGGACTCATGCGAGAGAAAGAGAGAGACAGGTGTGCCAGCGACAGGTGTCGAATCTCCTGACTTAGCAACCACATGTCTGCCAGTCTCAGGCGAGGGACAGACTCCCGCGTCGACATCAACACTCAACTCAATGTCAAGCGCTTGAGCCGCGATCATGCCCATGCCCTCACGCTCAGAGGCAAACGACTCATTAGGCGGCGACGATGGACCATGAGGAGAGCAACAACCGTAGAGGTGCTCCTCCTCAACCATAGACAACATCTGCTCAGAGGAGTCAAGCGCGACTGGAGCCTGCGCTTTGGCGAGCCCCAAACCATCAGAAGGACATGCCTCAACTGGCTCCAAAGAAACACCAGCACGCTCCAACAACAATTTTAGAGTTATTATTATAAGCAAACAAAATCCTATAGAATTCATACTTCTTCTGGTTCATAATAATTGTAGTAGTTTTAATTATTGAACTAAAACCATAACACTTATTATGAAAATGAGAGAGTAGGATTTACAACATCCTTCAAATCTAGCATTGCCGCCAAATAAAATAATGTTACAGAAAGAAAAAAAGGAAAATAACCCAACATGAACATCTTCTATACCACGGCCTATTACCAATGACCAATGACCGACAAAAACAACAGGAGGCCCAATAGAAAGTTTGTTACTCTAGGACGAAAGTGTACGAACAGATCACCATATGTATTTTGATGTTGACAGATCTAACCAAAGACCGAATTTGGGATTGTCATCATTGAAACAAAATTTTCCAGCCAAAACCTTCAAGCTTCAACAAGTACACATTGCATCCTCCCCTGCGGAGTTGTTTCAGACGCTGCTAAGGACGTGGATCGACGCTGGTCGCCGGAGAGTGCAAGCTTTGATTGAAAGACCCAGGGAGCCAGACTAGTGCCCTTGCCTCTGTAGCGCTGGAGCAAAGCTCTATGCCATTCCTTTTTTCGCGGTTTTTTTCGGTGTTTTCGGCTGGCCTTCTTTGGCCTACCTTTGTACCTAAGGAAGGTCTCCTTTCATTTGTACTTTTCCCTCAACTTAATGCAATGAAAGCAGCCAAGCTGCATTTCGTCAAAAAAAAAAAAACAAGTACACGTCCATAATGCATGGTCTTGCTGAAGACGAGATTATGAGTTTTCACCTGAAGAATCTGCGTACTAGTTTATCGAAGCCTTCACAACCAACATCTCTACGGACTAGTGCCGTCTTGCTAGTTGGGTCCCCATATTGAGAGAGCCCAAGGGATCGCCCACATTGATAGATAAATCACCAAAGCACGTAGAGAACCTCACTGCCCCACATCATCCATTGCCATACCACCTACAATCCCGTCGCCTGGAGAGGGGAGGACAGTGGATGATGGATCCTCTATTGTGGCCACCTCTCCATGTGAAGATTTCCATGTCAACCGACCGTCGGGCCAAGAGCCCAACTACCACATTCACGATCCCATATCTGTCCATCGCCCAATCAGGCTTTCACGCCATGCCTATCAGGAACGCACCACCAGATCGATCCACGCCCCGTACCAAAATATCAGGCTTGCCCCAGCATCTTATCGGAGACTTGCACCATTCAGCCCAAGCACCAGCAATATCGTCGCGGAGATCCTCACAAGTCCTAACTCCTAACATACACACCAGTCAACAAGCAGTGTCAACACTCAGCAGCCATAGGTTGCTAGTACTTCTTTAAATTAGCTATCTAACAGAAAGTTTATCTTGCACATAGCCTAATCTAATAGTGGAAGTTCCACTACTCTACTCCACTGGTGGGAGCTCAACTATATGCTCATAATGCATTTAACAAAACGAACCATCATTCATCAGAGTACGGGACTCTGAAGTACGAAGCATCATTTGCGTTTGGCAATCATTATTCTTCATCTGATGTTCAACAAGACGAGAGCAAAGTAATCATAGTTTTAGAAATGAGAGGGATTACAAAACGGAACGCATCTTTTAGTGCTAAAGCTAGGGAAAAACTTTAGAGCTGTTGCATACTTCTCAGAACGTCCAATAAAGTGTAGAATGAGAATCTGCTGATGTAGAGTGCAACTCCCTTGCAGATTCTGACGAGAATAAAACGCGTGCATTTTGGAGTCTCTGTCTACACGTACGTACGTTTCTCCATCGGATTTAGCAGTCGGCTGGATCCGTCAGGTAAGACCATTGAAACCCAGCCATCCTGAGACGTCTGTGGTACTGAAGGCATGCACTTAACCTGTCCAACCACCTGGAATCAAATAGAGGCCGTCTCAGTTTTATGTTCGCAATGATTTACGCTTGAAGACACCAGGCTCAATGCCTCTGGTGAAAACTAGCGCGAAATCGGTGTACACGAAGTTATTAATGCGGTGAAGGTTTTCTTTCTAACAGGTCGTATGCCAGAGGGAGTCAATGATACTGCCATAGTTCTGATACCAATAAGGGCTCCTTTGATTCAAAGGATTTGGATAGGAATTGTGTAGGATTTGGTTCCTATGGGAAAAATTGCTATACATGTTGTTTGATTCATAGGAACATATCCTATAGGAATAATTCCTATAGGAATCTTGTAGTGTGATTCCTATAGAAAAAAAACATTAGCTCATACCTCATGGAAAAATTCCTTTGCTACAATCAAACAAACTTCATCTTCCTATAGGTTTCAAGTAGACATGCCATTCCAATCCTATACCTTTCCTATTCCTATGTTTTTCCTATCCTTTAAATCAAAGGAGCCCTAAATAAGCAGCCTGAGACCTTAAAAGATTTCCGGCCTATCAGCTTGTGCACCGTTTTATATAAAGTTCTAGCCAAATGCATGATGAACCGGCTACGGCCATATTGGGTGAACTCCTTTCAGCTAATCAAAGTGTATTTGTTCTGGGCAGGTTAATTACGGATAACGCATTAGTGGCTTTTGAATGCATGCACTTTATTGAACATAATTCTAATCCTAACAATAATTATTGTGCGTACAACTTGACCTCTCAAAAGCTTATGATAGAGTTGACTGGGATTTTCTAAAGAAAGCGATGCAAAGATTGGGTTTCGCTATGGGTCGACTGGATAATGGCATGTGTGACCACGGTGAGTAATGAGGTTAAATTTAATGGAACTCTTCTGGATTCATTCTCGCTTTCCTGTTTTTGTTTGTAGCGGATGGTTTGTCTGTTCTGTTATAAAACGAGGTGCAAAATCATAATATCGAGCCGGTGAAAATTTGTCGCTGCACGCCAGGGATATCTCATCTGTTATTCGGAGAAGATACACTGCTATTCTTTAAAGCCAAGGAGGAGCAAGCTAAAGAGGTAACTAATGTGCTAGAGGAGTATGCAAAGAGCATGGGGCAGCTAGTTAACCTGAGCAAATGCTCCATCATGTTTGGGGTCTCGTGTCCAGAGGATATACGTGCAGAAATTTAATCAATATTACAAGTGGTCCAGGAATCTTTTGAAGCTAAATATCTGAGGTCACCAACGCCGGAAAGGAGGATGGATAAAGAGAAATTCCAGAGCCTTCAAGCAAAGTTAGCAAAAAGCCTCGGCGGCGAAGAGAAAGGCTAGCACCATCTCTCTATCGTCCCACCTTGTACGTGTGAGAGCTAACATGGGCTATACGAGTGTAGCGCTAGGTGGCGGGATCGCCGGAGAAGGAGACGAGGAATTCGTTGGCACCAGAGATGGAGACGAAAGGAGCTGGACTAGGGATTTCTTCACTACCCCGAGCGACACGCTTTCTCGACCTTGCGCAACCTCGTGTCTAAGCGTAAGGTTTCTATGGCCACTCTCCTTTGTCGGATATGTGGGCGGTGCCATTGTTGGTGCTCGCCAGAAAAGTTTTTAACTCAAACGACGGCATTGAACCTAGCCCAACATCAGAGAGCTACTTCACCGAGGAAAGGGATAGTAGTACTGTGTATGCGCTTCTTATTGGACTATTGAATTGTTTGAAAGCATTCATTGCATGGCCGGTGTACCACACATGTTCCTATTTAAGCGTGAGAAGGGAGATGGAGCGAGATGATCAATGAGTACAACTTGGTCATTGTTAGGTTCACATCAACATACTCTTCATATGGATATGCATATGCATCGTATACAAGTGTTTGACTTGGTTGGAATTACTGTTTTGTGGTGTTGCTGAAAGCCAAATGCATCATAGGACTTGGAAGCATTGGAATTTCGGATAGTGATTATCTGAACTGTTTATACACGAAGTAGCTTCACCAGGATGACCATATGGAGATACATTGCTGTAATATCCCAGTATTTGGGGTTACAAAAATAGAGGAAACAGATGTGTGCATTACATTCATGCATAGAAAATCCGGGGAATTTTCGCGCTTTTGTTTAAAACTGTGAAAGGGGTCGAGGTTTCTCTTACATCGGTGGAATTGAGTTAGTCTTTGATGTGGGTGCGATAAATTTCGACATGACCTTTCTGAACTCATGTGTTTTGGGGGAAATAATTTGAATTCAAATTCAAATATGGATAATATAGATTCAAATATGAATAATAAAAATTCAAATAAGAATTTGAATTTCCCAATAATCATATCACATAAAGTATATGAGATCAAATATAAAGCAAAAATTCAAAACAATTAAATGAATTAAACTTTATTACAACCTTTATCATCCAATATTTACAAGTCTATTAAAGAGAAATAAAAATTTCAAGTTACAGAAAGAAAATTGTATTACAAAAGAATAAAAAAGAATTCCTAAACTAAATCTTGATCTTCCCAATGTCCCAATATTTTTCTTTTCCTGCAATAAGAGAAACAAAACAAAGACAAAAGGAAAATAAATTGTGTTATGGTTAAAATGTCGCCATCATCAAGGATGAGGCATTTTGATATTGGAACTCAACTACTAGACATTAGGAACTTGTCCTAATATCTAAATTGTGGATTAGAGGGATCAATTTCAATTTCCAGGCAGCTTTGGGAATCATGTATCATCTCTGGATCATAAGAGGGATCAATGGATCATTTTGTATCATTAGGCAACAATGAGCAAATAGGCACCAGGGACAAGTGACAACATCTGATCCATATCAAATAAGGGACAAGGGCAACGATATTTGATCCACTTATCTTAGGCAACAAAGGCAACTAATTAATCCCTCTAATCTAGTCAAATTCCTTACAGAGAAAGCCACTAGTCATTTCTACTGGATCAATTTTGACATGGAAAAGTCAATATGATCCTAACCAAATATTACTAAGCCACTGGGTAATTAAGCAAAAGCCTAATTATTATTGAATCACACATTATCGAGTTAATACAACTACATCTTAGTTGCTCGGCCATGCTCGATAGCAGATCACTAACCAGATCTCAACCATCGGATAAGGCTCACGGGTTTACACACATAGCAGTACCGAAATAAAGGCTAATACGGGATAAGTACAAGCACCGACCGTGCCTTGCACTAGGAGGCACAAAATATCTACTAGACCACATGAGATGTACCGGGAGCACACACGGGCAGCACGGTCACCACATGCATCGCATGTGTTGTCACCACCTTCGAGCATCCCCGTGTCGCGTAGAGCAGCAAGAGCATCACCGCGCGCCCGTAAATCGCCTGGAGCCCCGCCGCCGTCGTCAATCCCCGCCGGCAGTGAGCTCCCAGGCCGTAATTTCGATTTTGACTCGGTCAATGACCGCGTGGCAGCTGATCTGGACCATTGGCCCACCCGTCAGTGACCACGGGTAGAACCAGCTGGGTGTGTTTAGCAGTTTCTTTAGTTTTAATTCAAATTCTATAAATTGCTGCAACTTTACATGAATTTATAAAATCCATTATAACTCAGAAAAATACAAATGAGATATTAAAATGTTCCTAAAAATAAACTCTACCCAATAAAAATATAAAATGAAATTTTTATTTTTAATAAAAATTCAACTATTTATTACTTGCTATTTAAGCCTTTAATTTTAATTCTAAATTCAATTAAAATTAAATAATTAGTAAATAAATCCAAAATTAAATAAAAACCAGTAAATAAATAAAGAAAACATTAAAACTAATTTTCTTTATTTGTTATTTTGTTAAATCATTATTAGAGAGATTTAAACCCTGATTAATAATTACCCTAATTATTAATTGTTTAAAAATAATAAATGCCATATTCAATATTATTTTGAAGCTATTAATAAACTTCAAATTTAAAACAAAGTTATTAATCATAGAACTATATGGTAAATAGTAAACCCTAGTTCTATATGAGAGAAAACTAGAAACCTATCATTTCATGAGAAACCCTAAAACCCTAACTTCATTAAGAAACCTAGCTCCAGTATTACTCGTGAACCCTAAATTGCTTCTAACCTAAACCCTAGGTTACTAGGTTAGAATATATGATCATGACACTTTCTTTTCATTCATAGAACTACAATTGCAACTAAATACTTGTCAGGTCTTCATAAAATAATAGAGACACTGCCACTAATAAAATGGTATTCCATATGTTCATCTTCATTAGACCTAGATGATCAAATTGGGTTAACCAAGTGCAAACCATAGATCCTATCCTTAGAGATATTAACCTTAATGGACCATGCTTAGCATCACACCATTGTGATGAACCCTAATAGCAACCATGACAATATTGTGTATCATATTACATATACACTAAACCCTACAAGTACCAAAGAATTATGAACCATCCTATTTAGGAACCAACTATTCCTTACTTAGTAGATTCAATAGAAAACCCTAGACAACCTCAACCTTAATTGTAATACTTCTTATTCCTTAAGAAGTATGTTCTTCAAAAGTTATTATTTTGAAGAAAATAAAGAATAGTCATCAACCTTGCCTAATAGGACCTATAAACCCTAACTATCTATTACCAGTAAGATATATCACCATGATAGCAACCATTAATTGCTTAAGATACTTGTACTTCACTAAAACCATACAAGCCTTAATTGTTGATGAATCCAACTTTGTTGGGATCCATCTAATACTTACTCCAGAAACCAATTGGAACCATAGGAACCCATAGAACCCACCAACCCAATTATCATACTTGTTCTTTATTTGAGAACATGTTCTTCAAAAGTTATTCTTTTGAATTATATAATAAGTAATCATCAACCATGCACTATAGGACTTAAACTTGACAATTGCTCTTCACCTCTTATACAACTATTATCCCTTGGTGTGTATTATTGTTACTATGCATTTTACCACTTGCTTATGATTCTAAAATAACACAAACCTGAATAAAAACCTTGTTTGTGAATCACTCTAAAAGTGCAACACACCCAAAACTAATCATTACAACTCACTAATCCTAAATCATCAGGGTTAGGTCACGCTTAGAACGATTGCATCTCATATTTATGCATTATTGCATCCTTGGCAATCTTTTAAACATCGTCCTTACCGGACGATGATGCTATTTCAGAATTTGGAGTTATTGCGTATCGAAGACCGTGACTGCATAATCTTGCAGTCAAGAAAGGCAAGTTCATCGCTTGCTCATGTCATTTGAGTATTTTTACCAAATTACTTGCAAAGTACTATGTTTATCACTATTGCATAAAAAGCAAAACCACTATTTTCATAACTATGAATATGACTATGTGGTGGGCAATGGAACCATGGATTGTGTTGATATGGTGGAGGTTCCATTGCAAGGGTTTATATCCATCTAGGATTAAACAACAAATGTCGTCCAGTGATTCTTGTGCCGTAATACCCGTGTTAACCATAAGATCTGGAATGGGACGGTATAGTCAATTGTGTTTCCACCTCTCGTTCATCAACGGATGCTCATTACCGGGTGCACATGATCTCGAGAGACATGATGCAGGGGTGGGAACCCGTAGAAGTCCCAACGGGAATGAGGTCTATGATGGGTTGCAACTGCCGGCGTAGGAATGTATGGTAGAGCCCTGCATTGTCGTCGTGGTCGGGGCCCAGCCTTAATTGGCGTAAGTGAACCGGCGTGGACCCAGGGTCGGAGATTGCAACAAAGGGTGGGTGTTCGAGGTAGCGGAGGAACATGATTGACTATGACCTTACTCCTGGCCTCACACCAAAGGAAGTGTGGACGAGCCTGCAGCTCGGTTGGCAACAAGGATAAGATCTCTTATGGGTAAAGCAACACACCTCTGCAGAGTGTAACGAATCGTGACCTGTCACTCCCTGTTCCGGGATATGGAACTGCGAACGCTGCCGGAAAGGAACTCCATGAAGTTCTAGTCAACCGGTGAAGGCTGACGGACATAGCTCTTCAGAATAAAAGCAACCTTTTGAAGAAATGTTTACAAAAACTTGCATTGCCTATGACTTTCTGGTCTATGGCTGTAGCTAGTGCATTAAACACCTCTTTCCTAAAATGAACTTGTTGAGTACGCTCGTACTCATCCCGCTCTTAAATCCCCTGCTTAGGTATGGAGGCATCAAAGGAGGATCTACAGTGCAACTCGAAGGCCGAGGAGTCAACAACTACTTCAAGAGATAGGACCATGTCAGGAGACTCAGATACCACATTCAACAAGGAGAAAACCTAGATTAGCAATAGAAAGGATCTAGCTTCCTAAACCTAGCTCCTATTTAGCTAGAATCTATTCTTAGCCTCTTTAGCTAGTTAAATACTCTACAAATAGAGTTCGTGATAGGATTAGACTACGAGTCGTTCTTCTGGAATTTATTTGCAGTTTTACCTCATTGTAAAGTAGGAGGCTGTGCTGATCTTCTGTAACAGAGTCGGAGTTGTAATTCTATAGACATGCCTTGGACCCGCATATGTTTCTGTTGTACCACTCTGAGCGATATAATACTAGTGGAACGGTGTTTCATTGGTGTTATATCAGACTTGCATACTACACCATGCAGTGGTATGCGGGGTCACCACAGTTGGTATCAGAGCAAATGCTTTGACCTTAGGATTAAAACCCTTTAAAGGAGACCTATAGGATTGGTAGTGTCTATAGGAAGTGGTCTTAGCTAAACCAAATTTTCTTATGACTTGAGATGGATATTCACTTGAGAATAATCCTAACACACTTGAGTCAAACCCTCTTACCTACCTTTCTTAAGTGAAGTTAGTTAGCTAATACCAAGTATGTAGAACACCATTAAGTCCTTAAAATCATAGATGAGTAGACCACAGTTGGTATACAATACATGGTAGTCCAAAGAGAGGATACAACCATAAGGAAGATATCCTATTGGAAGACGTGTACCAACACATGTTATGGTTAAGTAAAAGTTATCCAGACCTATAATAGGAGTGATATCAAGTAATGAAGATATGTGTAATACCCTATTAGAAGGTGAATACCAAGAAAAGTAATGGGTAAGTAAAATCTATCCAAACTTGTGAAACAACTGATAGTAAGTGATAAATATAAGCTATATGAGATAGTATAGACCGTGATGAGTCAATCATGGGAGGTAAGGAAGAGTGATAGGAATAAAAATTTGTCTACTTACATGATAGTGATGGTAATCATATATGATTCACCTGAGAATCATTATGTGATGAAGTACAACATCATAAATATTTAGTAGGAGAACAATAAGAAGCCAGTTGTTTAAACAATAGTCCAAGAATTGTGTTCCCAAAACCATGGGAAGTGTGCCAAGCACATCATGACCATAGTCTTATGATAGAAACACTAGGAAGTATTGGAGCTATATTCCAATAGTTATGTGTTTAGAGTAGCAATGTTAGAATCTAGATATGTCATGTGAAATAGTCCTCAACAAAATGGAAGTTAAATTAGTACTTCTAAAGGAAATTATGTTAACCTTAACTACTCTAGACCCTTTTGTTTCAAGTTATCTCATTGCAATTGTGCAATTCAGGTAAATGTTGATACAAATAGTAGCATCCCATATATTCGTGCTAAGTATCACGATTTAAACCTATCTTACGTGGTGTTATATACTATACATCAGAGCCTGATGTTTAGAGATGTCTTACTCAACTATTTTATTCAGGCCTATGATGATGTGTATTATAAGCACAAAGCTGGATCTTCTTGGATTTTATTGGATTTTCATTGATTGACTAGATCCATACATGAAGTTTGACTTTGATATGCAAATGCATGTTGCAATATCAAGTTCTTACTTGATGCTATAGATCTAGAGGGTAATGGTATTCGTGTGAGGAAGTGACGAATTCTAAAGATTCTGAAGACAAGATGAAGGTTTATGAGAAGAAGGAAGCAAAATTGTGGGAAGCAACCACAAAACTCCGAAGGCAGTATCAACCAAAACTCATGCTTAGCCTTAATAAAGGTGTACTTTAGTACATAGGAAGCATGAAGGAGAGAATATGATGATTATGGTGAAGCTCAAGCAGATCCCTAGTCGTCATGGAAGAGGGAATGCATGGGAAATCACTCAGGATACTATATTCATAGTGTCAGTTAGTGGTTTTCTTGCAACAATAAACCCTCGAAGAAAGGAAGATGACCTATGAAACCATAGAAAATATAAGAAGACCACATTTGGTATAGGATTAATATGGCGGGATAAAGTAGAAGATGTCTCGTCCAATTGGTAAAAACCTATAATAGAATCCATTTATAGATAGCAAATAGCCACAATTGGTATCAAATAGTCCGTAATTGGATTATCTATACCAAGAAGTTGTGAACGAATAACATCTTGTCAGCCAAATAGCTAGATCTATAATCATTTAGCCGAAGAATTAACATTGGATGTCCACAATTGAGTGGATGCACCATAGATATTCTTCACAAGATCTAGAAGAGTACAAACCATAAGCTATACTTAGACCAATATCCCAACAATCAATCCAATGGTTGGAAGAAAAGGAGTTGAAGACATAAGAAAACTCTAAGGGGTAGAGTAAAGATTGAGTTCGATGTACAATAACTCAATACTTTGAGCAAAATAGAAGAAGAAGGTCTGAACTGAGAGGAAGTTCAACCTTATTTTCATAAGGGTGTTGAACACTACTTTCAGAAGGATGTCAGACCAGAAGCCGAGGTTTATACCTCGAGGTAGTAAGAAGTGGACTATATACTTGAGAAAGTGAGTAATATCTACTCAAAGTACGAAAGCCCAAGTATGTCAAGCATGAAGTAGTTGGACGAACGAAATACGGTAGGCCCAATAAAGCTCAACAAGGTCAAAGACTGAAGAAGATTGACCTTACCAAAACTAAAGTCTATTTGAAAGATTCCTTTCATGGAACCTAAAGAACCTAAAATAGATATAAGTCTCAACTATGATCCATGATTGGATAGACTAAATGAGTCTAATCCATTCTTAGGGAAATAAATACTCAAGACCATTTCTATGGTAAGTACCTTACTAAGTACCATTATTGCAGTTTTGGTAGTAAGGAAAAAAAAAGACCTATTTTACCAATTAGGAATATGTTACCAAATTAGTCTTCAGTTAAAGACTATCAGCACCAGAAGAAGTTGTGCCAATCATTGAATCTTCAATGAGAAAGGAAACATGCTTATAGCATTGCAATAAATCATAGAATTAAAGTAAGAAGTCAATGGTCTGAGGAAAACACTAATGGATTCCAGGAAGAATCTGGAAAAGGGATATATTCAATTATATCCAGTGAGATCACCACGGAGTTCGAGAAAAGATGTAGTCTGCACAAGTCAGATCCACACCCCGAAACGTGAGAGAGATCAAACTTCGAGGACGAAGTTTAGTTTAAGGGGTAGAGACTGTAATATCCCAGTATTTGGGGTTACAAAAATAGAGGAAACAGATGTGTGCATTACATTCATGCATAGAAAATCCGGGGAATTTTCGCGCTTTTGTTTAAAACTGTGAAAGGGGTCGAGGTTTCTCTTACATCGGTGGAATTGAGTTAGTCTTTGATGTGGGTGCGATAAATTTCGACATGACCTTTCTGAACTCATGTGTTTTGGGGAAATAATTTGAATTCAAATTCAAATATGGATAATATAGATTCAAATATGAATAATAAAAATTCAAATAAGAATTTGAATTTCCCAATAATCATATCACATAAAGTATATGAGATCAAATATAAAGCAAAAATTCAAAACAATTAAATGAATTAAACTTTATTACAACCTTTATCATCCAATATTTACAAGTCTATTAAAGAGAAATAAAAATTTCAAGTTACAGAAAGAAAATTGTATTACAAAAGAATAAAAAAGAATTCCTAAACTAAATCTTGATCTTCCCAATGTCCCAATATTTTTCTTTTCCTGCAATAAGAGAAACAAAACAAAGACAAAAGGAAAATAAATTGTGTTATGGTTAAAATGTCGCCATCATCAAGGATGAGGCATTTTGATATTGGAACTCAACTACTAGACATTAGGAACTTGTCCTAATATCTAAATTGTGGATTAGAGGGATCAATTTCAATTTCCAGGCAGCTTTGGGAATCATGTATCATCTCTGGATCATAAGAGGGATCAATGGATCATTTTGTATCATTAGGCAACAATGAGCAAATAGGCACCAGGGACAAGTGACAACATCTGATCCATATCAAATAAGGGACAAGGGCAACAGTATTTGATCCACTTATCTTAGGCAACAAAGGCAACTAATTAATCCCTCTAATCTAGTCAAATTCCTTACAGAGAAAGCCACTAGTCATTTCTACTGGATCAATTTTGACATGGAAAAGTCAATATGATCCTAACCAAATATTACTAAGCCACTGGTAATTAAGCAAAAGCCTAATTATTATTGAATCACACATTATCAGTTAATACAACTACATCTTAGTTGCTCGGCCATGCTCAGTAAGCAGTCACTAACCAGATCTCAACCATCAGATAAGGCTCACAGGTTTACACACATAGCAGTACCAGAAATAAAGGCTAATACAGGATAAGTACAAGCACCAGCCGTGCCTTGCACTAGGAGGCACAAAATATCTACTAGACCACATGAGATGTACCAGGAGCACACACAGGCAGCACAGTCACCACATGCATCGCATGTGTTGTCACCACCTTCAGCATCCCCGTGTCGCGTAGAGCAGCAAGAGCATCACCGCGCGCCCGTAAATCGCCTGGAGCCCCGCCGCCGTCGTCAATCCCCGCCGGCAGTGAGCTCCCAGGCCGTAATTTCGATTTTGACTCGGTCAATGACCGCGTGGCAGCTGATCTGGACCATTGGCCCACCCGTCAGTGACCACGGGTAGAACCAGCTGGGTGTGTTTAGCGGTTTCTTTAGTTTTAATTCAAATTCTATAAATTGCTGCAACTTTACATGAATTTATAAAATCCATTATAACTCAGAAAAATACAAATGAGATATTAAAATGTTCCTAAAAATAAACTCTACCCAATAAAAATATAAAATGAAATTTTTATTTTTAATAAAAATTCAACTATTTATTACTTGCTATTTAAGCCTTTAATTTTAATTCTAAATTCAATTAAAATTAAATAATTAGTAAATAAATCCAAAATTAAATAAAAACCAGTAAATAAATAAAGAAAACATTAAAACTAATTTTCTTTATTTGTTATTTTGTTAAATCATTATTAGAGAGATTTAAACCCTGATTAATAATTACCCTAATTATTAATTGTTTAAAAATAATAAATGCCATATTCAATATTATTTTGAAGCTATTAATAAACTTCAAATTTAAAACAAAGTTATTAATCATAGAACTATATGGTAAATAGTAAACCCTAGTTCTATATGAGAGAAAACTAGAAACCTATCATTTCATGAGAAACCCTAAAACCCTAACTTCATTAAGAAACCTAGCTCCAGTATTACCTGTGAACCCTAAATTGCTTCTAACCTAAACCCTAGGTTACTAGGTTAGAATATATGATCATGACACTTTCTTTTCATTCATAGAACTACAATTGCAACTAAATACTTGTCAGGTCTTCATAAAATAATAGAGACCTGCCACTAATAAAATGGTATTCCATATGTTCATCTTCATTAGACCTAGATGATCAAATTGGGTTAACCAAGTGCAAACCATAGATCCTATCCTTAGAGATATTAACCTTAATGGACCATGCTTAGCATCACACCATTGTGATGAACCCTAATAGCAACCATGACAATATTGTGTATCATATTACATATACACTAAACCCTACAAGTACCAAAGAATTATGAACCATCCTATTTAGGAACCAACTATTCCTTACTTAGTAGATTCAATAGAAAACCCTAGACAACCTCAACCTTAATTGTAATACTTCTTATTCCTTAAGAAGTATGTTCTTCAAAAGTTATTATTTTGAAGAAAATAAAGAATAGTCATCAACCTTGCCTAATAGGACCTATAAACCCTAACTATCTATTACCAGTAAGATATATCACCATGATAGCAACCATTAATTGCTTAAGATACTTGTACTTCACTAAAACCATACAAGCCTTAATTGTTGATGAATCCAACTTTGTTGGGATCCATCTAATACTTACTCCGAAACCAATTGGAACCATAGGAACCCATAGAACCCACCAACCCAATTATCATACTTGTTCTTTATTTGAGAACATGTTCTTCAAAAGTTATTCTTTTGAATTATATAATAAGTAATCATCAACCATGCACTATAGGACTTAAACTTGACAATTGCTCTTCACCTCTTATACAACTATTATCCCTTGGTGTGTATTATTGTTACTATGCATTTTACCACTTGCTTATGATTCTAAAATAACACAAACCCGAATAAAAACCTTGTTTGTGAATCACTCTAAAAGTGCAACACACCCAAAACTAATCATTACAACTCACTAATCCTAAATCATCAGGGTTAGGTCACGCTTAGAACGATTGCATCTCATATTTATGCATTATTGCATCCTTGGCAATCTTTTAAACATCGTCCTTACCGGACGATGATGCTATTTCAGAATTTGGAGTTATTGCGTATCGAAGACCGTGATCGCATAATCTTGCGGTCAAGAAAGGCAAGTTCATCGCTTGCTCATGTCATTTGAGTATTTTTACCAAATTACTTGCAAAGTACTATGTTTATCACTATTGCATAAAAAGCAAAACCACTATTTTCATAACTATGAATATGACTATGTGGTGGGCAATGGAACCATGGATTGTGTTGATATGGTGGAGGTTCCATTGCAAGGGTTTATATCCATCTAGGATTAAACAACAAATGTCGTCCGATGATTCTTGTGCCGTAATACCCGTGTTAACCATAAGATCCGGAATGGGACGGTATAGTCAATTGTGTTTCCACCTCTCGTTCATCAACGGATGCTCATTACCGGGTGCACATGATCTCGAGAGACATGATGCGGGGTGGGAACCCGTAGAAGTCCCAACGGGAATGAGGTCTATGATGGGTTGCAACTGCCGGCGTAGGAATGTATGGTAGAGCCCTGCATTGTCGTCGTGGTCGGGGCCCGACCTTAATTGGCGTAAGTGAACCGGCGTGGACCCGGGGTCGGAGATTGCAACAAAGGGTGGGTGTTCGAGGTAGCGGAGGAACATGATTGACTATGACCTTACTCCTGGCCTCACACCAAAGGAAGTGTGGACGAGCCTGCAGCTCGGTTGGCAACAAGGATAAGATCTCTTATGGGTAAAGCAACACACCTCTGCAGAGTGTAACGAACTGTGACCAGTCACTCCCTGTTCCGGGATATGGAACTGCGAACGCTGCCGGAAAGGAACTCCATGAAGTTCTAGTCAACCGGTGAAGGCTGACGGACATAGCTCTTCAGAATAAAAGCAACCTTTTGAAGAAATGTTTACAAAAACTTGCATTGCCTATGACTTTCTGGTCTGTGGCTGTAGCTAGTGCATTAAACACCTCTTTCCTAAAATGAACTTGTTGAGTACGCTCGTACTCATCCCGCTCTTAAATCCCCTGCTTAGGTATGGAGGCATCAAAGGAGGATCTACAGTGCAACTCGAAGGCCGAGGAGTCAACAACTACTTCAAGAGATAGGACCATGTCGAGGAGACTCAGATACCACATTCAACAAGGAGAAAACCTAGATTAGCAATAGAAAGGATCTAGCTTCCTAAACCTAGCTCCTATTTAGCTAGAATCTATTCTTAGCCTCTTTAGCTAGTTAAATACTCTACAAATAGAGTTCGTGATAGGATTAGACTACGAGTCGTTCTTCTGGAATTTATTTGCGGTTTTACCTCATTGTAAAGTAGGAGGCTCGTGCTGATCTTCACGTAACGAGTCGGAGTTGTAATTCTATAGACATGCCTTGGACCCGCATATGTTTCTGTTGTACCACTCTGAGCGATATAATACTAGTGGAACGGTGTTTCATTGGTGTTATATCAGACTTGCATACTACACCATGCAGTGGTATGCCGGGTCACCACAATTGCTCTTACAAGAATATTTATAGTGAGAAGGTGTATGATGCAACTAATACCAACTGCATCCACCTTGGGACAACTTTGAAGCTTTGCACCATGTTAGGTTTATTTTGCCAAGACATGGCTGGAAGTAGTCGGCAATCACTTTAATGACGTACTGCAAGTGAGAAAAAATTATTGTGCAGAACTACAGATTGAAACGAGCCTTTTATTTTACAAGAAACTAATAGTCAATTCAGGTCACGGTATGTGCTAAAATCGAAATCCAAATCATTCCGGTGACCATAAAGCTAGTTTTGTTTTAGAATGAAGGCAAGACTTTAACCATAAGTTCAAACAAGAAAATTAACTGAAATACAGTGGTGGCGGTTAAGCTATCCCAAACCGACATCAAAAATCGAGTACAAATAAAATTCGTTAGTGAGCCAATCATGAGCCAAGCTGAAGCACAACGCTGTTGGCACGACCGGGTTCTCGTCGATTCGAAGTGCACCGCCGCCATGAGGATGCTTGCATACGGAGCACTTACCGATACACATGACGACTACCTTCGCATGACCGAGTATACTACCATTGAGTGCATGTATAAGTGTTGCTAAGCTGCGGTGGGAAAGTTTGGCAAGTACTATTTGAGAGGGCCAACTGAAGAAGAGACTGCAAGAATCATGGCCCAAAATACAGCGAGAGGATTCCATGGGAAGCTTGGAAGCATCGATTTTATGCACTGGTCATGGAAGAACTATCCATTTGGTTGGCAAGGTATATAAAAAGGGCGTCATGGATATTGTAGTGTGGTGCTTGAAGCTGTGACAGATTATAACCTATGGATCTGGCATTCTTTCTTTGGCATGGCGGGATCACACAATGATATCAAAGTGTTGCAGCGGTCTGCGGTGTTTAGCAAGCTAGTGGAAGGTCATGTTCCACCATGCAACTATGAGATCAATGGCCACCAATATACCAAAGGCTATTATCTAGCCGAAGGTATATATCCAAAATGGGCAACACTCGTCAAAACAATACCGGTGCCATCAGGTTAGAAGAATTGCCACTTTGCTTCTCGAGAGGAGGCTTGCCGGAAGGGTGTGAGCGGGAATTTGGTGTGCTTCAAGCTCAATTTGCTATTGTTTGGTACCCTTCTCTAAGTTGGTCTCACGACCAAATATGGGAGGTGATGCAGGCTTGTGTGATCATGCACAACATGATCATCGAGGATGACCGCGAGAATCGGATCAGGACACATGTTGGTCCCCATGAGTGTCAGGGCCCTCTTGCGGAGGTTGATCACGAGGTACCTGCAGATTTTGCTAATTTCCTCGCCATGCACGTAAAGATCTGTGACAACAATGTTCACGAGCAACTTCAACATGATTTCGTTGAGCATCTGTGGAGGGTTAAAGGATTATCAGCAAATGCGGCGGCGCCTTGATCTAGACCGACTTATTATATCTGTTCCGTTTGTTATTGTTTGTTGTATTTTAATTTGGAAATAATTTTACCAAACATATTTATTTGTATGCTATGTTTAATAAAATGGTTGTGTTCTTCGATCACTCTAACTGGGTAGCGACGCCCCCAAACGCGGCACCAAGCAACAACGTCCCCAAACACTCGATTCGGCACGATTTGGGGGACGCGACTGAAGATGCTCTAAATCCGCGCCACGTCGCTGACATGCCAGCCATCCACCCGCCCGGATCCGACCCTATCACCAAATCCCTTTTGATTTTTCTGCCCACCTGTTTTGCCTTCACGCGCATCACGGCTTGCCAAAACCAGCGGCCATGCCACTGCGACGACGTGGTCATTTCATTGTGTGATGCTGCCATTTTTCTCATATAGCCTATTTCCTACTAGGGTCACACACTTAATAGGGTTGACTGAATGTGTGTGGTGTGAGTGTGGAGTGAGTTGTACGCAGTTCACTGTACCGCAAATCGAGATGCCTAAAAAAGAGAGGATGAGACCGAGTGAAAGAGTATTCCGCCTGACATGGAACCTGGTCAGGTTGGACAAGAACTGGAAATGGGCAAGTCAGGGTTGGACCCAAGTGGCTAGGTATATGATTTTTGGGTAGCGGGACACCTAAGTTATGTCCTCACCCACTCCCAATATAATTAGGGTGGGCTTGCGGCGGGACATAAGATGAAAGCCACTGCCTTGGAAGGCAGTTTGCACCACGCCGCTGCTCTTTGTCTCGGCGGAGAAGAGATAGGGGCGATACGAGTGCAGCACTAGGCAGCGGGGTCGTCAGAGAAGGAGAAGAGGAATTTTTCGGCACCGGAGATGGGGACGAAAGGGGCTATACCAGGGATGTCTTCACTGCCCCGAGCGAGAAGCTTTCTCGACCTTCCGCAACCTCGCGTCTAGGGGTAAGCGTTCTATGGCCACTCTCCTTTGTCGGATCCGTGGGCGGTGCCATTGTTGGTGGTCGTTGGAAAAGTTTTTAACTCCAACTACGACATTGAACCTGGCCGAAGATCAATAACAGCTTCACCGAGGGAAAGGGATATAGTAGTACTGTGTATGCGTTTCAATCTTATTGGAATATTAAATTGGATGAAAGCATTCATTGCATGGTTGTCGCACCACACATGTTCATATTTAAGCGTGAGACTGGAGATGGAGCGAGATGATCAGTGAGTACAACTTGGTCATTGCTAGGTTCACATCAACTTCCTCTTCATATGAACATGCATATGTGTCGTATACATGGTCCGCGCGCAGCTCCAGAGTGCGCGGAAAAAATGCACGTGCGGTAAAACTTCGGAGCGTGCAGAATAATACCCTATCTGACGCGGGATACTTTAGGCACCGGCTCGCGTGCGCACTATAAATAGAGCTCGCGCAGGTTGAAACCGCTGAGGACATTTCACGCGCCGCACATCTGCGTAACCATCCGCAGCGCCGCTTCGTCGCCTCGCCACCGCCCCTTCCAGCCCTCTCCCTCCAACGTCAGGATGTCGTCTTGCCGCCGCGGGCCGCTGAGCTTGTACGGCTTCTGCAGTGTGCTTGCGCGGCTGAACGACACGTTCTACGACGAGCTTCGCGCCATCAGGTTTTGCTTGTGCTTCGGCACCTATGAGACGTGACGGCATGGCACTTCGGCAGCCTGTGGCGCGATATAAACTTTGACGTGTCAACTCGCCCACTGAGGCGGAGTTTGTGGCACCGCCACGGCCAGGCACAGCGGCGGCTCGCCATCGCCACATTTTTTTCATATTCTTTCGGGGAAGCAGAAACAAATACATAAATCCTAAAAAAAATATACATAAAGAGATATTGTCGAAAGCAGATGAGGACCAAATACGGTGTGGACACGAAGCGGAAAGCAAATGTTTATCAGAACCAAGAAATCATTTGAATCATGAAGGCAAAATCAGACAACACCGGAACCAAGCCTAGTCCCTAAATCTAGCACGACTTATCAATGTTCTGGGAATAGGGGAAGGGTCGAAGCCTAAAAGTTTCCTCAACCTGATGAAGGGCTTAGTTGATCGTCTATTTCGGGATGAGCTGCTTTGATGGTTCACCTTGTACCACATTCCTACTAACACACACCTATGTGGTACTATGTTAATATTATTGTAACACATTATGTCCCACACATATTTATATGTTACTGTGTCGATATCCCTGTAACACACTTTTTCCTCTGATACAGGTTGTGTTACTCTCGATTGTTGGCACACAAATGTTGTGTTACTGCAATTTTACATGTAACATATTTTGACATGTGTTACATGATTGTGTTACCAAAGCTCTGTTGTGTTGTAGTGCCACCTTGTACGTGTGAGAGCTAACATGGGCGATACGAGTGTAGCGCTAGGTGGCGGTGTCGCCGGAGAAGGAGACGAGGAATTCGTTGGCACCAGAGATGGAGACGAAAGGAGCTGGACTAGGGATTTCTTCACTACCCCGAGCGACACGCTTTCTCGACCTTGCGCAACCTCGTGTCTAAGCGTAAGGTTTCTATGGCCACTCTCCTTTGTCGGATATGTGGGCGGTGCCATTGTTGGTGCTCGCCAGAAAAGTTTTTAACTCAAACGACGGCATTGAACCTAGCCCAACATCAGAGAGCTACTTCACCGAGGAAAGGGATAGTAGTACTGTGTATGCGCTTCTTATTGGACTATTGAATTGTTTGAAAGCATTCATTGCATGGCCGGTGTACCACACATGTTCCTATTTAAGCGTGAGAAGGGAGATGGAGCGAGATGATCAATGAATACAACTTGGTCATTGTTAGGTTCACATCAACATACTCTTCATATGGATATGCATATGCATCGTATACAAGTGTTTGACTTGGTTGGAATTACTGTTTTGTGGTGTTGCTGAAAGCCAAATGCATCATAGGACTTGGAAGCATTGGAATTTCGGATAGTGATTATCTGAACTGTTTATACACGAAGTAGCTTCACCAGGATGACCATATGGAGATACATTGCTCTTACAAGAATATTTATAGTGCGAAGGTGTATGATGCAACTAATACCAACTGCATCCACCTTGGGACAACTTTGAAGCTTTGCACCATGTTAGGTTTATTTTGCCAAGACATGGCTGGAAGTAGTCGGCAATCACTTTAATGACGTACTGCAAGTGAGAAAAAATTATTGTGCAGAACTACAGATTGAAACGAGCTTTTTATTTTACCAGAAACCAATAGTCAATTCAGGTCACGTTATGTGCTAAAAACGAAATCCAAATCATTCCGGTGACCATAAAGCTAGTTTTGTTTTAGAATGAAGGCAAGACTTTAACCATAAGTTCAAACAAGAAAATTAACTGAAATACAGTGGTGGCGGTTAAGCTATCCCAAACCGACATCAACAATCGAGTACAAATAAAATTCGTTAGTGAGCCAATCATGAGCCAAGCTGAAGCACAACGCTGTTGGCACGACCGGGTTCTCGTCGATTCAGAAGTGCACCGCCGCCATGAGGATGCTTGCATACGGAGCACTTACCGATACACAGGACGACTACCTTCGCATGACCGAGTATACTACCATTGAGTGCATGTATAAGTGTTGCTAAGCTGCGGTGGGAAAGTTTGGCAAGTACTATTTGAGAGGGCCAACTGAAGAAGAGACTGCAAGAATCATGGCCCAAAATACAGCGAGAGGATTCCATGGGAAGCTTGGAAGCATCGATTTTATGCACTGGTCATGGAAGAACTATCCATTTGGTTGGCAAGGTATATAAAAAGGGCGTCATGGATATTGTAGTGTGGTGCTTGAAGCTGTGACAGATTATAACCTATGGATCTGGCATTCTTTCTTTGGCATGGCGGGATCACACAATGATATCAAAGTGTTGCAGCGGTCTCTGGTGTTTAGCAAGCTAGTGGAAGGTCATGTTCCACCATGCAACTATGAGATCAATGGCCACCAATATACCAAAGGCTATTATCTAGCCGAAGGTATATATCCAAAATGGGCAACACTCGTCAAAACAATACCGGTGCCATCAGGTTAGAAGAATTGCCACTTTGCTTCTCGAGAGGAGGCTTGCCGGAAGGGTGTGAGCGGGAATTTGGTGTGCTTCAAGCTCAATTTGCTATTGTTTGGTACCCTTCTCTAAGTTGGTCTCACGACCAAATATGGGAGGTGATGCAGGCTTGTGTGATCATGCACAACATGATCATCGAGGATGACCGCGAGAATCGGATCAGGACACATGTTGGTCCCCATGAGTGTCAGGGCCCTCTTGCGGAGGTTGATCACGAGGTACCTGCAGATTTTGCTAATTTCCTCGCCATGCACGTAAAGATCTATGACAACAACGTTCACAAGCAACTTCAACATGATCTCGTTGAGCATCTGTGGAGGGTTAAAGGATTATCAGCAAATGCGGCGGCGCCTTGATCTTGCCCGACTTATTATATCTGTTCCGTTTGTTATTGTTTGTTGTATTTTAATTTGGAAATAATTTTACCAAACATATTTATTTGTATGCTATGTTTAATAAAATGGTTGTATTCTTCGATCACTCTAACTGGGTAGCGACGCCCCCAAACACGGCACCAAGCAACAACGTCCCCAAACACTCGATTCGGCACGATTTGGGGGACGCGACTGAAGATGCTCTAAATCCGCGCCACGTCGCTGACATGCCAGCCATCCACCCGCCCGGATCCGACCCTATCACCAAATCCCTTTTGATTTTGCTGCCCACCTGTTTTGCCTTCACGCGCATCACGGCTTGCCAAAACCAGCGGCCATGCCACTGCGACGACGTGGTCATTTCATTGTGTGATGCTGCCATTTTTCTCATATAGCCTATTTCCTACTAGGGTCACACACTTAATAGGGTTGAGTGAATGTGTGTGGTGTGAGTGTGGAGTGAGTTGTACGCAGTTCACTGTACCGCAAATCGAGATGCCTAAAAAAGAGAGGATGAGACCGAGTGAAAGAGTATTCCGCTCGACATGGAACCCGGTCGGGTTGGACAAGAACTGGAAATGGACAAGTCAGGGTTGGACCCAAGTGGCTAGGTATATGATTTTTGGGTAGCGGGACACCTAAGTTATGTCCTCACCCACTCCCAATATAATTAGGGTGGGCTTGCGGCGGGACATAAGATGAAAGCCACTGCCTTGGAAGGCAGTTTGCACCACGCCGCTGCTCTTTGTCTCGGCGGCGAAGAGATAGGGGCGATACGAGTGCAGCACTAGGCAGCGGGGTCGTCAGAGAAGGAGACGAGGAATTTTTCGGCACCGGAGATGGGGACGAAAGGGGCTATACCAGGGATGTCTTCACTGCCCCGAGCGAGAAGCTTTCTCGACCTTCCGCAACCTCGCGTCTAGGGGTAAGCGTTCTATGGCCACTCTCCTTTGTCGGATCCGTGGGCGGTGCCATTGTTGGTGGTCGTTGGAAAAGTTTTTAACTCCAACTACGACATTGAACCTGGCCGAAGATCAATAACAGCTTCACCGAGGGAAAGGGATATAGTAGTATTGTGTATGCGTTTCAATCTTATTGGAATATTAAATTGGATGAAAGCATTCATTGCATGGTTGTCGTACCACACATGTTCATATTTAAGCGTGAGACTGGAGATGGAGCGAGATGAAACCATAAACAAAAGGTACTAATTGAAACCATAGCTCTTTGAATCAACAATGTGAGGTTTACTAAAAGTTTGCAATAGGACTTAATCATTTCTTGATTCTTTAACAATACGGTACCAGTCCGTAAAGTTTATTTTTCAGATTTTAACAGTATTTCTATCTCAATAACAAGACTAGCGGTTGGTAGAAAAACGGATGCCAATACTACAAATTAATTCAAAATACTACTCAGACTATGTTTATGATAATTAGTTCATGTTTTAATCTAATTACTAATGAACTCCCACTTAATACAACATCCCTCATAGTTGTTAAGTGGTACACGATCCAGATCCACTACACCAAAACCGATCATCACGTGAGATGATGTAGCTTCAATGGTGAACATCAACATGTTGATCATATCATCTATATGACTCGTGTTCAACCTTTCGGTTTCCGTTGTCCCGAGGCCATGTCTGTACATGCTAGGCTCGTCAAGCAAACCCAAGTATTCCGCGTGTGCAACATGGCTTACACCCGTTGTATGTGAACGTTGAGTCTATCACATCCGATCATCACGAGATGCTTCGAAACGACGAACTATATCAACGGTGCATACGAGGGAGAACACTTTATTATCTTGATATTAATGTGAGGGATCATCTTATAATGCTACCGTCGCGATCTAAGCAAAATAAGATGCATAAAGGATTAACATCACATGCAATTCATATGTGATATGATATGGCCCTTTAGTCTTTGCGCCTTCGATCTTCATCTCCAAAGCACGGACATGATCTCCATCATCAACGGGCATGATCTCCATCATCGTCGGCGTAGCGTCAAGGTCCATGGCGCCGTCTTCATGGTTGTTCACCTCATGTAGCAACTATTACAACTACTTTGAAATACTACTCAACATGAAATTTAAAGACAACCATAAGGCTCCTGCCGGTTGCCACAATACAATAATGATCATCTCATACATATTCATCATCACATCATGGCCATATCACATCACCAAACCCTGCAAAAACAAGTTAGACGTCTCTAATTTGGTTTGCATATTTTACGTGGTTTAGGGTTTTCGAGTGAGATCTAATCTACCTACGAACATGAACCACAACGGTGATACTAGTGTTGTCAATAGAAGAGTAAATTGAATCTTCACTATAGTAGGAGAGACGAGACACCCGCAAAGCCACTTATGCAATACAAGTTGCATGTTGAGCGTGGAGCAAATCTCATGAACGCGGTCATGTAAAGTTAGCCCGAGCCGCTTCATCCCACTATGCCACAAAGATGCAAAGTACTCAAACTAAAGACAACATAAGCATCAACGCCCACAAAACCATTGTGTTCTACTCGTGCAACCATCTATGCATAGACACGGCTGCGATACCACTGTAGGGATTCGTTGCATAGAAAACAAAAATTTTCCTACCGCGAGAACGCAATCCAAGCCAAGATGCAATCTAGAAGACGGGAGCAACGAGGGGATGATCGAGACTCACCCTTGAAGATTTCCAAAGCCTATAAGAGTAGGCTCTTATTGCTGCGGTAGACGATCACTTGCCGCTTGCAAAAGCGCGTAGAAGATCTTGATCACGGTGCCACAATCGGGCAGCACCTCCGTACTCGGTCACACGTACGGTGTTGATGAAGACGACGTCCTCCTCCCCGTTCCAGCGGGCAGCGGAAGTAGTAGATCCTCCTCGGAATCCCGACAGCACGACGGCGTGGTGGCGGTGGTGGTGGAGAACTCCGGCAGGGCTTCGCCTAAGCGTGTGCGGGAGTTGTATGTGGAGGAGAGGTGCTAGGGTTTGGGGAGAGGGGGGCTTGGCCGGCCACAAAGGGGGCGGCCAAGGTTGTGGCTTGAAGTGGCCGGCCCCCTCCCCTTGTCCCTCTTTTTATAGGTGGAACCCCCAAGAGTTAGGCTACAAGTCTTCGAATAAGACCCCAACCCAATACTTGCCTAAGGTGGGAA
>NC_061511.1:242239586-242300716 GCF_022539505.1 Lolium rigidum
TAAACGACATCAAACCTTAAGTGTGTCACCCTACGGTTCGTGAACTATGTAGACATGGTTGAGAACTCTCTCCGACCAATAACCAATAGCGGGATCTGGAGATCCATAATGGCTCCCATATATTCAACGATGACTTTAGTGATCGAATGAACCATTCACATACGATACCAATTCCCTTTGTCACGCGATATTTACTTGTCCGAGGTTTGATCATCGGTATCACTCTATACCTTGTTCAACCTTGTCTCCTGACAAGTACTCTTTACTCGTACCGTGGTATGTGGTCTCTTATGAACTTATTCATATGCTTGCAAGACATTAGACGACATTCCACCGAGAGGGCCCGAGTATATCTATCCGTCATCGGGATGGACAAATCCCACTTGTTGATCCATATGCCTCAACTCATACTTTACGGATACTTAATCCCACCTTTATAACCACCCATTTACGCAGTGGCGTTTGATGTAATCAAAGTACCTTTCCCAGTATAAGTGATTTACATGATCTCATGGTCATAAGGACTAGGTAACTATGTATTGAAAGCTTATAGCAAATAACTTAATGACGTGATCTTATGCTACGCTTAATTGGGTGTGCCCATTACATCATTCATATAATGATATAACCTTGTTATTAATAACATCCAATGTTCATGATTATGAAACATATCATCTATTAATCAACAAGCTAGTTAAGAGGCTTACTAGGGACTCTTTGTTGTTTACATATCACACATGTATCAATGTTTCGGTTAATACAATTATAGCATGATATATAAACATTTATCATAAACATAAAGATATATAATAACCACTTTTATTATTGCCTCTTGGGCATATCTCCAACAACAGCGGAGCGTGTCTCTCTCCCACAAAGTGAATGCTAGGATCCATCTTATTCAAACAAAAACAAAAACAAAAACAAACCGACGCTCCAAGTAAAGAACACAAGATGTGATTGAATAAAAATATAGTTTCAGGGGAGGACCTGATGATGTTGTCGATGAAGAAGGGGATGCCTTGGGCATCCCCAAGCTTAGACGCTTGAGTCTTCTTAAAATATGCAGGGGTGAACCACGGGGGCATCCCCAAGCTTAGAGCTTTCACTCCTCTTGATCATATCATTCTCCTCTCTTGACCCTTGAAAACTTCCTTCACACCAAACTTCAAGCAAACTCATTAGAGGGTTAGTGCGCAATTAATAATTTACACATTCAGAGGTGACACAATCATTCTTTTCACTTCTAGACATTGCATAATGCTACTGGACATTAGTGGATCAAAGAAATAAATCCAACATAGCAAAAGAGGCAATGCGAAATAAAAGGCAGAATCTGTCAAAAACAGAACAGTCCGTAAAGACGAATTTAAAGCTGGCACCAGACTTGCTCAAATGGAAAAACTCAAAACTAATGAAAGTTGCGTACATATCTGAGGATCACGCTCGTAAATTGGCAGATTTTTTCGAATTTTCTACAGAGAACTGTGCCCAGATTCGTGACAGACAGCAATGCTGTTTCTGCGCAGCGATCCCAAATATAACATCAACTTTGACATAGAAACTTTACTTGGCACAAAAACATGATAAGGAGAGGTTGCTACAGTAGTAAACAACTTCCAAGACTCAACAAAACAAAAAATTGCTGTAGTAAAAACATGGGTTGTCTTCCATAAGCGCTTTTCTTTAACGCCTTTCAGCTAGGCGCAGAAAGTGCAAATCAAGTATTATCGAGAGTAGAAGCATCAACATCATAACTTGTTCTAATAATAGAATCAAAAGGCAACTTCATTCTCTTTCTAGGGAAGTGTTCCATACCTTTCTTGAGAGGAAATTGATATTTAATATTACCTTCCCTCATATCAATAACGGCACCAACGAGTTCGAAGAAAAGGTCTTCCCAACACAATAGGACAAGATGCATTGCATTCGATATCCAAGACAACAAAATCAACGGGGACAAGGTTATTGTTAACCGTAATATGCACATTATCAATCCTCCCCAAAGGTTTCTTTTTAACATTATCGGCAAGATTAACATCCAAATAACAATTCTTCAATGGTGGCAAGTCAAGCATATCATAAATCGTTTTAGGCATAACAGAAATACTTGCACCAAAATCACATAAATCATTACATTCAAAGTCATTGAATTTCATTTTAATGATGGGCTCCCAACCATCTTCTAACTTTCTAGGAATAGAAGTTTCAAGTTTTAGTTTCTCTTCTCTAGATTTTATGAGAGCATTTGTAATATGTTTTGTAAAGGCTAAATTTATAGCACTAGCATTAGGACTTTTAGCAAGTTTTTGTAAGAACTTTATAACTTCAGAGATGTGACAATCATCAAAATCTAAATCATTATGAGCTACAGCAATGGGATCATTGTTCCGAAGGTTGGAAAAAATTTCAGCAGTTTTATCACAAGCAGTTTCAGTGAGTTTTAGCAATTTCAGGCAGTTTTGTACGCTTTGCACTAGGAGTAGAAACATTGCCAACACCAATTATTTTACCCTTGATAGTAGGAGGTGCAGCAACATGTGAAGAATTAGCATTACTAGTGGTGGTAATAGTCCAAACTTTAGCTACATTATTCTCTTTAGCTAGTTTTTCATTTTCCTTTCTATCCCACCTAGCACGCAATTCAGCCATTAATCTTATATTCTCATTAATTCTAACTTGGATGGCATTTGATGTAGTAGTAATCTTATTATCAATATCATTATTAGGCATAACTTTCAATTTTAATAGCTCAACATCAGAGGCAAGTCTATCAACTCTAGAAGCAAGAATATCAATTTTATCAAGCTTTTCCTCAACAGATTTGTTAAAAGCAGTTTGTGTACTAATAAATTCTTTAAGCATAGCTTCAAGACCAGGGGGTACACTCCTATTATTGTTGTAAGAATTCCCATAAGAATTACCATAACCATTACCATTAGCGAAGGATATGGCCTATAGTTATTACCGAGTTGTTCCTATAAGCATTGTTGTTGAAATTATTATTTTTAATGAAATTCACATCAACATTTTCTTCTTGAGCAACCAATGAAGCTAAAGGAACATTATTTGGATCAACATTAGATCTACCATTCACAAGCATAGACATAATCACATCAATCTTATCACTCAAGGAAGAGGTTTCTTCAACGGAATTTACCTTCTTACCTTGTGGAGCTCTTTCCGTGTGCCACTCGGAGTAATTTATCATCATATCATCAAGAAGTTTTGTAGCCGCCCCCAATGTGATGGACATAAAGGTACCTCCAGCAGCTGAATCCAATAAATTCCGCGAAGAAAAATTTAGTCCTGCATAGAAGGTTTGGATGATCATCCAAGTAGTCGATCCATGGGTTGGGCAATTCTTTACCAAAGTTTTCATTCTCTCCCATGCTTGAGCAACATGTTCAGTATCTAATTGCTTAAAATTCATTATGCTACTTCTCAAAGATATAATTTTAGCGGGAGGATAATATCTACCAATAAAAGCATCTTTGCATTTAGTCCATGAATCAATACTATTCTTAGGCAAAGATAGCAACCAATCTTTAGCTCTTCCTCTTAATGAGAAAGGAAACACTTTCAATTTAATAATATCACCATCTACATCCTTATACTTTTGCATTTCACAAAGTTCAACAAAATTATTGAGATGGGCAGCGGCATCATCGAACTAGCACCGGAAAATTGATCTCTCATAACAAGATTTAGTAAAGCGAGGTTTAATTTCAAAGAATTCTGCTGTAGTAGCGAGGTGGAGCAATAGGTGTGCATAGGAAATCATTATTATTTGCATTTGTGAAGTCACACAACTTAGTATTTTCAGGGGTATTCATTTTAGCAACGGTAAATAAAACAAACTAGATAAAGTAAATGCAAGTAACTAATTTTTTGTGTGTTTTTGATATGGAGAGCAAGACAGTAAATAAAGTAAAACTAGCAACTAATTTTTTTGTATTTTGATTTAGTGCAGCAAACAAAGTAGTAAATAAAATAAAGCAAGACAAAAACAAAGTAAAGAGATTGAGAAGTGGAGACTCCCCTTGCAGCGTGTCTTGATCTCCCCGGCAACGGCGCCAGAAATTTATGCTTGATACGCGTAGATGTACACGTCCGTTGGGAATCCCAAGAGGAAGGTATGATGCGTATAGAAGCAAGTTTCCCTCAGTATGAAACCAAGGTTTAATCGAACCAGTAGGAGCCAAGAAGCACGTTGAAGGTTGATGGTCGCGAAATGTGATGCGGCGCAACACCCGGGATTCCGGCGCCAACGTGGAACCTGCACAACACAACCAAAGTACTTTGTCCCAACGAAACAGTGAGGTTGTCAATCTCACCGGCTTGCTGTAACAAAGGATTAAACGTATCGAGTGGAAGATGTTTGCAAAGAAAACAGTAAAACACAATTGCAGTAGATTGTATGCTATGTAAAGAATAGGACCGGGGTCCACGGTTCACTAGAGGTGTCTCTCCCATAAGATAAAAGCATGTTGGGTGAACAAATTACAGTCGGGCAATTGACAAATAGAGAAAGGCATAACAATGCATATACATGATATGATAAATATAGTGAGATTTAATTGGGCATTACGACAAAGTACATAGACCGCCATCCAAGCTGCATCTATGCCTAAAAAGTCCACCTTCGAGGTTATCATCCGAACCCCATTCGGTATTAAGTTGCTAAGCAACGAGACAATTGCATTAAGTATGGTGCGTAATGTAATCGACAACTACATCCTTAGACATAGAATCAATGTTTTATCCCTAGTGGCAACGGCACATCCACAACCTTAGAACTTTCATCCTTGTCCCAGATTTAATGGAGGCATGAACCCACTATCGAGCATAAATACTCCCTCTTGGAGTTAAGAGTACAAACTTGGCCGAGCCTCTACTAATAACGGAGAGCATGCAAGATCATAAACAACACATAAACAATAGATTGATAATCACCATAATCATAGTACTCTCTATCCATCGGATCCCGACAAACACAACATATAGAATTACGAGATAGATGATCTTGATCATGTTAGGCAGCTCACAAGATCCAACAATGAAGCACAACAAGGAGAAGACGACCATCTAGCTACTGCTATGGACCCATGGTCCAGGGGTGAACTACTCACTCATCACTCCGGAGGCGACCATGGCGGTGTAGAGTCCTCCGGGAGATGAATCCCCTCTCCGGTAGGGTGCCGGAGGCGATCTCCCGAATCCCCCGAGATGGGATTCGCGGCGGCGGCGTCTGCGGAAGGTTTTCCGTATCGTGGCTCTCGGTGCTGGGGGTTTCGCGACGGAGACTTTAAGTAGGCGGAAGGGCAACGCGGGGGCCACACGAGGTGCCCGGGGGGTAGGGCCGCGCGGCCGGGGCCCGGGCCGCGCCGCCTGTCCCCTGGCTGCCTCGTGGCCCCACTTCGTTATCTCTTCGGTCTTACGGAAGCTTCGTGCAAAAATAGGACCACAGGCGAAAGTTTCGTCCAATTCCAAGAATATTTCCTTACTAGGATTTCTGAAACCAAAAACAGCGAGAAAACGACAAGCGGCTCTTCGGCATCTTGTTAATATGTTAGTTCCAGAAAATGCATAAATATGACATATAATGTGCATAAAACATGTAGGTATCATCAATAAAATAGCATGGAACATAAGAAATTATCGATACATTGGAGACGTATCAAGCACCTAAAGTACCCTCTTCAACAAGTTGTGTTTACATGAAAAATGATGTTGATGCTTCTACTCTCGATGTTACTTGATTTGCACTTTCTGCGCCTAGCTGAAAGGCGTTAAAGAAAAGCGCTTATGGGAGACAACCCATGTTTTTACTACAGCAATTTTTTGTTTTGTTGAGTCTTGGAAGTTGTTTACTACTGTAGCAACCTCTCCTTATCATGTTTTTGTGCCAAGTAAAGTTTCTATGTTAAAGTTGATGTTATATTTGGGATCGCTGCGCAGAAACAGCATTGCTGTCTGTCACGAATCTGGGCACAGTTCTCTGTAGAAAATTCTAAAAAATCTGCCAATTTACGAGCGTGATCCTCAGATATGTACGCAACTTTCATTAGTTTTGAGTTTTTCCATTTGAGCAAGTCTGGTGCCATCTTTAAATTCGTCTTTACGGACTGTTCTGTTTTTGACAGATTCTGCCTTTTATTTCGCATTGCCTCTTTTGCTATGTTGGATTCATTTCTTTGATCCATTAATGTCCAGTAGCTTTATGCAATGTCCAGAAGTGTAAAGAATGATTGTGCCACCTCTGAACATGTGAATTATTAATTGTGCACTAACCCTCTAATGAGTTTGCTTGAAGTTTGGTGTGAAGGAAGTTTTCAAGGGTCAAGAGAGGAGTATGATATACTATGATCAAGAGGAGTGAAAGCTCTAAGCTTGGGGATGCCCCCGTGGTTCACCCCTGCATATTTTAAGAAGACTCAAGCGTCTAAGCTTGGGGATGCCCAAGGCATCCCCTTCTTCATCGACAACATCATCAGGTTCCTCCCCTGAAACTATATTTTTATTCAATCACATCTTGTGTTCTTTACTTGGAGCGTCGGTTTGTTTTTTGTTTTTGTTTTTGTTTGAATAAAATGGATCCTAGCATTCACTTTGTGGGAGAGAGACACGCTCCGCTGTTGCATATGGACAAATATGTCCTTAGGCTTTACTCATAATGTTCAAGGCGAAGTTTCTTCTTCGTTAAATTGTTATATGGATGGAATTGGAAAATGCTACATGTAGTAATTCTAAAATGTCTTGGATAATGTGATACTTGGCAATTGTTGTGCTCATGTTTAAGCTCTTGCATCATATGCTTTGCACCCATTAATGAAGAAATACATAGAGCTTGCTAAAATTTGATTTGCATATTTGGTCTCTCTAAGGTCTAGATAATATCTAGTATTGAGTTTTGAACAACAAGGAAGACGGTGTAGAGTCTTATAATGTTTACAATATGTCTTTTATGTGAGTTTTGCTGCACCTGTTCATCCTTGAGTTTGCTTCAAATAACCTTGCTAGCCTAAACCTTGTATCGAGAGGGAATACTTCTCATGCATCCAAAATCCTTGAGCCAACTACTATGCCATTTGTGTCCATCATACCTACCTACTACATGGTATTTCTCCGCCATTCCAAAGTAAATTGCTTGAGTGCTACCTTTAAAATTCCATCATTCACCTTTGTAATATATAGCTCATGGGACAAAATAGCCTTAAAAACTATCGTATTATTGAATATGTACTTATGCACTTTATCTTTTATTAAGTTGCTTGTTGTGCGATAACCATGCTTCTGGGGAACGCCATCAACTATTGTTGAATATCATGTGAGTTGCTATGCATGTCCGTCTTGTCTAAAGGATCTATCATTTTAGTGGTTGGAGCATGCAAAATTGTTAGAGAAGAACATTGGGCCGCTAACTAAAGCCATGAATCATGGTGGAAGTTTCAGTTTTGGACATATATCCTCAATCTCGTATGAGAATAATAATCATTGCTACATGCTTATGCATTTAAGAGGAGTCCATTATCTGTTGTCCATGTTGTCCCGGTATGGATGTCTAAGTTGAGAATAATCAAAAGCGAGAAATCCAAAATGCGAGCTTTCTCCTTAGACCTTTGTACGAGGCGACATGGAGGTACCCCTTTGTGACACTTGGTTGAAACATGGCATGCAAAGACCCGGTAGTCCAAGCTAAGTAGGACGAGGTGCGGACACTATTAGTATACTATGCATGAGGCTTGCAACTTGTAAGATATAATTTACATAACTCATATGCTTTATTACTACCGTTGACAAAATTGTTTCATGTTTTCAAAATAAAAGCTCTAGCACAAATACAGCAATCGATGCTTTCCTCTTTGAAGGACCATTCTTTTACTTTTATTGTTGAGTCGGTTTACCTATCTCCTTCCACCTTAAGAAGCAAACACTTGTGTGAACTGTGCATTGATTCCTACATACTTGCATATTGCACTTGTTATATTACTTTATGTTGACAATATCCATGAGATATACATGTTATAAGTTGAAAGCAACCGCTGAAACTTAATCTTCCTTTGTGTTGCTTCAACACCTTTACTTTGATTTATTGCTTTATGAGTTAACTCTTATGCAAGACTTATTGATGCTTGTCTTGAAGTACTATTCATGAAAAGTCTTTGCTATATGATTCACTTGTTTACTCATGTCATTACCTTTGTTTTGATCGCTGCATTCATTACATATGTTTACAAATAGTATGATCAAGATTATGATGGCATGTCACTTCGAAATTATCTTTGTTATCGTTTTACCTGCTCGGGACGAGCAGAACTAAGCTTGGGGATGCGGATACGTCTCCAACGTATCGATAATTTCTTATGTTCCATGATACTTTATTGATGATACCTACATGTTTTATGCACATTATATGTCATATTTATGCATTTTCTGGAACTAACCTATTAACAAGATGCCGAAGAGCCGATTCTTGTTTTCTGCTGTTTTTGGTTTCAGAAATCCTAGTAAGGAAATATTCTCGGAATTGGACGAAATCTTCGCCCAGGGTCCTATTTTTGCACGAAGCTTCCAGAAGACCGAAGAGGGAAGGAAGTGGGGCCACGAGGCGCCGTCACCATAGGGCGGCGCGGCCCAGGCCCTGGCCGCGCCGACCTAGGGTGTGGGGCCCTCGTGTGCCCCCCCGCGTTGCCCTTCCGCCTACTTAAAGCCTCCGTCGTGAAAACCCCAGTACCGAGAGCCACGATACGGAAAACCTTCCAGAGACGCCGCCGCCGCGAATCCCATCTCGGGGGATTCAGGAGATCGCCTCCGGCACCCTGCCGGAGAGGGGATTCATCTCCCGGAGGACTCTTCATCGCCATGATCGCCTCCGGAGTGATGAGTGAGTAGTTCACCCCTGGACCATGGGTCCATAGCAGTAGCTAGATGGTCGTCTTCTCCTTGTTGTGCTTCATTGTTGGATCTTGTGAGCTGCCTAACATGATCAAGATCATCTATCTGTAATACTATATGTTGTGTTTGTCGGGATCCGATGGATAGAGAATACTATGTTATGGTGATTATTAATCTATTGTTTATGTGTTGTTTATGATCTTGCATGCTCTCCGTTATTAGTAGAGGCTCTGGCCAAGTTTTTGCTCTTAACTCCAAGAGGGAGTATTTATGCTCGATAGTGGGTTCATGCCTTCATTGACACCTGGGATCGTGACGGTAGGTTCTAAGGTTGTGATGTGTCTGTTGCCACTAGGGATAAAACATTGATGCTATGTCTAAGGATGTAGTTGTCGATTACATTACGCACCATACTTAATGCAATTGTCACGTTGCTTAGCAACTTAATACTGAATGGGGTTCGGATGATAACCTGAAGGTGGACTTTTTTGGCATAGATGCAGTTGGATGGCGGTCTATGTACTTTGTCGTAATGCCCAATTAAATCTCACTATATTTATCATATCATGTATATGCATTGTTATGCCCTTCTCTATTTGTCAATTGCTCGACTGTAATTTGTTCACCCAACATGCTTTTATCTTATGGGAGAGACACCTCTAGTGAACTGTGGACCCCGGTCCTATTCTTTACATAGCATACAATCTACTGCAATTGTGTTTTACTGTTTTCTTGCAAACAATCATCTTCCACTCGATACGTTTAATCCTTTGTTACGAGCAAGCCGGTGAGATTGACAACCTCACTCGTTTCGTTGGGGCAAAGTACTTTGGTTTTGTTGTGCGAGATTCCACGTTGGCGCCGGAATCCTCGTTGTTGCGCCGCATCACATTTCGCCACCATCAACCTTCAACGTGCTTCTTGGCTCCTCCTGGTTCGATTCAACCTTGGTTTCTTTCTGAGGGAAAACTTGCCACTGTGCGCATCATACCTTCCTCTTGGGGTTCCCAACGGACGTGTACATCTACGCGTATCAGGGTGCCGGTGACGATGCTCTCGTGGAGGTAGACGCGGACGGCGTGAGGACGAAGAAGAAGAAGAAGAAGAAGGCGTCGGGCACACGAGGCCCGAAATGGACGGATCTGGAAGATCTTTGTCTGTGCGAGTCGTGGGCGACGGTGAGCCATGACTCCATCATCGGCGCCAACCAAAAAGGCGGGAAGTATTGGGCGAGGATCAAGGCCGAGTTCGATGAGCGCAAGCTCATCAACAGCGACTACAACAAAGTGACAATGAAGAGGAGCCAAAAGGCAATGTCGACGCGATGGGCCATCATCCAGGCATAGGTGAACTTGTTCCATGGGTTCCATCAGGACATGGAGACCAGAGGCGACAGCGGCGCCGACGTCGCCAAACTGGTACGCCTCTTTCTTCCATAATCCGTAGCGCCCACATTGTGTTCGATGAAATGACTCTGCTTCATTTGGTTAGTTTGATCGGGCCATGGATTTGTACGCCAAGAACTCGGAAGGTCACAAGTCTTTCGTGCTCATGCATTGCTATGGCAAGCTCAAAATGAATGAGAAATGGCGGCTGACGCGCTTGTCGCTGTCCAAGGGGAAGGACGCCATTGATCCGGGACGCGCCGCCGGCAACTTCGACAGGGCGTCCTACGGCAATAAGGCTGCCAAGGCCGCCTTGGCCGACGCTGCGTCGTCTGAGAAGACGCAGGCGTCGATCACGAAATGCCTCGCCGACGTCTCCTCGACCTTTATCTCCCGCGACAAGAAGGCCGACCAGAGGTGGGCCGAGCTGCTCAAGAGGCAAGAGGAGAAGCTGGAGCTCAAGAAACGCAGGGACGACATGTCCCTGCTGAGAACGTCGACAGAGGGAATGTCTCCCCGGACGCGAGCGGCGCACAACTTCTTCAAAGGCCAGATCCTCGACGACATCGAAGCCAAAATGGCGGCGGCGGACGCGGCGGCCCCGGCGGCGGCATCGGCATCGGCGGCAGCGGCAGCGCAGCAAAAGCAAGCCGACGCGTCTTCTCTTGCTACACTGCGTCGGCCTCCGCGTCGGCGACGGAGCGACGCACCATGCACGAGAACAGGGCGGATCGCGACGAGGTCGTCGTGCTCGACGGGCCTGCGTCGACTCAGGACACGACGCCGTCGACCAACCCCTTCCCCTTCTTCTAATTTGCATGCACCACCGGTCTGTAATATGATCGCGCGCCCAGTACTTTGATCGGTCGCCGCTACTATGATCGCGACGAATCGGCGGGAACGATCTCTTTTGAATGCATCTATTTGAATTTCTGATTGGGGCGGCGTTTGGGGGACGCGGCTGGGGAGCGACGTCCCCCAAACGCGGCACGAACAAAACACGTCCCCCAAACGCTCGATCCAGCGTGGTTTAGGGCACGGTTTGGGGGACGCGACTGGAGATGCTCTTAGTGAGCCAATCGATTGGGTGAACACGCTGGTTCGAGAGACCACGTTTCTGGACCAGAGACTTTCTTCCTCCCAACCGCCTTTTTCACGTTCTCATCCACGAGCTCGTCGTGGCTGGCTTCCTGGCTCACGGATCGAGCAACACAGAAGTTTCTGCGGCCGTGCGAAGACCTCCGCGCCGCGTTGCCGACCTGCCGGCCGCCAACCAGTACCGGATCCGACCAGATCACCAATCCAACTGCTTTTGATTTCCGCTGCCCACCCGTTACCGTTCCCGATCCGGCCCCACCTCGCGCATCACGGCCACGCCAGCGCGACGACGACGCAGCCGTGTCCGGTGAGGATTCCGCTGGCGCCAGCCCCGCTCGCCCACCGCCACTGCTCCAGCTATAAAAGGCCCCCCGGGTGCACCCCTCTCCTCCACCCCGCGGTCTGGTCCGGTCCTCTCTCTTCGTCTCGATGGCCTGCGCCTCGTTCTCGCCTTCCTCGCGATTGCGGAGCCGTTCCTCGTTTCTTCTCCCGTCCTATGATTCCTTTCGAGTTTCGAGTCGCTTAGTCTCGAATTGATGGTCGCACCTTTCTCGTGGTCGGCGATACCGATTTGTTGGTTCCGTCACCCAGCCCCTATGGATTTCAGATTCCCAGTCCAATTTGCCCCCTGCCTATGGAACATCATGAATTCCGTCGCCCGTTGACCAGAGGTGTGGATTCAACGCCCTTGGTCGATTTCTTATTGTAAAAACTGAGTTTCTGGGATGTGTTCCTCTGCTCCTTCTTCAGATGCAGCAGCAGGAGGGTCATCGTCCTGGAGAGATGATTCGGGGCGTGGAGGTTTGCTCTGCTATATGTTCAACTATTTTGGCATGGTCAGATTTCCAGAGGTGGTGTCAGCCCTGATTGGGATTTGTGTTTGGATATTCTCTCCTCCCCTCCTCAATTCAATTCTCTTGGTTTGCACTAATATCCGTCGATCCTTACATGGGACTATTAATGATTCTCCAGAGCCTAAATTTATAAGGATCAGAATATCAGACCACCGTAGGATTGGGAAGCTTCTGTTCTGCATTTTGGATAATCAGCCCCTCTCAAACTCAACTTCATTCCCTGTACTTTGAAAGATTGATCAATTCTGATTTTGGACTTCTCTGGCTCTCCAGAAATTAAAATACACGGATTGGACCAGTGATCGTAGGATTCGGAAACTTCCGTTCTGCATATGGATAACCCAGCCCCCAAACTCAACTTCTTTCTTTGTAGTTTGTTTTTGTTCCTCGCTATTCTGATTTGGATTTTTGCTGGTCTTCAGAAATTGGAGTAATATATACATTCTTAGTGGGAGCCCAGGAGGTCTATTTTGGTTCAGCGTTCCTTATTGGATCTTACTTTTCAAACTTAATTAATTCTTCGATGATACATCAGCTTTCTCCCTTCGTCAGTAACACTAAACTCTTGCAGATGTTGCCACAGAAGATAATTTGCAGTTTAAAACAGCGGCCATCGTCTGCCTGATCCCTGCCCATGCCTGATTCACTAATCACCCTCAGTGTTTGATGCATACTTCTTTCTATTTTCTTAAGCTCTGGCGCCCTTAACTAGAAATTCATAGGGCGGTCTCTTGCTGTTACAGGTTCTAGTTGACGAATTCAAGTCTGACCCGATGCTGAGTACAACCTGTTTCAGGATTTTTTTAAAATTACTCAACTTCTCTTCCCAGTTCATCATAAATTTTATGGTGATAAAATTATCTTATAGAACAATATTTGAACATTCAGATTGATCTGCACTCTGAAGATGATCTGGAGCTTCAAATTAACGCCACCCAACAACTGAGAAAACATCGTTCTCTCTATTTCAATTTCTTTCCCTCTTATTTAGAGTCCATCTGTTTGTTTATTTTAGTTAGTTGCCTCCGTTCATAGCTTTAATTAAGGTTTATTGTTTCTGCCCAACATATTGCAGATCCTTTTCACCCGGGACATGCCTGCTAGCTTGGTAGTGGCCTCAAATCTGTTAAATCGTTTGGTTTGGTATCTATCTCTTTGTAGTTTTATTCGTGGTACGTATGCCAGATCTATTAGTCTGCTATGCTTGGCTGCAGGATATAAGTGGGGAGTTGGACCTACCTGGGTTTTGTAAGTGGAGTAAAGGTTAGTGTTCCGTGGGCAGTTTGTTCGGTTCATTTGTGTTCGCCTCGACCATGCATTGGTTGCAGGGGTGTGATCTTATCTGGAACTAGAGATTAGTCATCACATGGCAAAGAGAACATGAGGAGGTCAGTTTCCCGTGCTCCGTCAGATCAGTTTGTTGGTTGTGTTACTTGCTTTCGGTGATTACAGATGAATACAGATTATCCGTGTAATGCTCTGGACTCCCTGGCATTCTCTTCTGGTGGCTAGCCATGTCCATTGATCTGAGGTTGATTCGAGACCCTGCGTTGATTATATTATTGTAACAGCTGATCTCGCTTCTGGTATTTGTTTGTGCTCCTTGAGATGCACAGGAGGAGAATGGTTGTTGATAGATGAATTGGAGGATGGAGGTTTGCTTGCTGCTCAATGGCTAATTTGGTTTGTTATGGTTATTTTGGTTTGGTCAGATACTCCTGATCTGAAGTTATGTGGTTGAAGCAGGATTGGATATGTGATAATTCGTATCAGAAAACTTTTGATCACTGTTTGGACAATCAACTCTCCTCAATTTTTGTTTTTGTTTGCACAGTTCAATTTTAGTACACACTAAGTCTTATTTGGTTCATCGGTTGTTCTCCAGAATTGGAATATTATGTGCGGCTGGGCGGAATTTCTGGTTTTCCTTTTCATGACCTCAACATCTTTTCGAACTCCACAACTATTTTATTTCCCATACAAAATTTTCTCTGCCTTCGGTGGTAATTCTATGTTTTCGCAGACATCCATTTGAATGTGTCAAACCGATGGACCTGGTTTCTCTCAGTCTAAGCTGATCAAGGGTTACCCCTACCCCTCGGATATTTGGATAATCAACCCCACTCCATTAATTTATACTAGCTATTCAGTACAGTTAGTCTCTGTCTGATTTCGTTTTGTTGGTGTTTGCCAGAACTCAGAATTATACTGCTTAGCGGGACGGGAGGACTCCACCTTGCGGACTTACCTTCTTGCTGATCTACGTTTGGATAATCAACCTCCCTAGATTAAAATTTTCCATCTCACTTAAATGTTAGGCTCCCACATTCCACATTTCTGATTTGGAGTTATTTGGTGATTTCCAGAAATTGCTATTGGCGGGTGCTCCTGTTTTCCCTGGCATGATGGTTCCTTGTTTAGTCACCCTACCGTCTTACCTTCTTTTACAATTGAACATTGCAGACACTAGTTTTCTCTGCCTTACTCGATAAATCCTCAGCTCTTGCAGATACTAACTCAAAAGTGATGAATTGCAATTTGGAGGCGGTGTTGTGTAGCTGAACCTTACCAACTGAGACAGGCTTACCATTTACCCACTCATAATCATCATTTGATGCATGCCTTAACCCTTTTTTTAATGATAAGTTCAGGGAAATTCCTCTTTCTCCTAGATTCTTAGGTGATGAGTTCAAATCTACAGGTTACCGGGTTTTATTAGAGAGCTTCTTAATGTACTATCTTTTCAGTTCATCATAACATAGATAACTTATCTTACATGAGGTAATATTCTAAATTCAGATTGTTCTGCGGTTCACGAATCTAAGGACAATCTGGACCTTAAAACGATCGGCACATCCTACAACTGAATAAGACTTAATCTCTTACATTCCTCATTTCAAGCCTATAACTTACTCTTCTGTCTTTATGTTACTTAACTGCTTGTCCATCTATATCTTCGATTTAGGTTTTTCTTCTACCCTTCCTATGGTTCCAGATTTATTTTCGTTGAGGCCATGCTGGTAGTGACTGGAAATCTATAAAATCATTTGGTTTGCAATATATCACCCATCTTCTGTTAGATTAATTTTCTGTCTTTCCATGTGCTTTTGGTCATCTTCCTGTGTTGACTACAGGATATAGTTAGGAGTTGGATTACCCCTTAGGGCAAAAAAATTACTCTCTGCGTGGAGCCAGGTCAGTGTTTCATGGATGGTCTGTTAGGTTCCATTTTGTGTCCACAACAGCAAGTTGGCTGCATGACTGGATCTGGTCCAGAACTTGAGCTCCCTATGGCAAAGGGGACTTGGAATGCTCTCTACGGCAAAGGTGATGGTTGTGATGAGATGAATTGAACGGTTGAGGTTTGCCCTTTGTTTGTGGTTATCTTTATTGGTTATGACTCGGTGCTTATTTGATATGGTTGGAACTTGTGAGCTGCTGGATTGGATTGCTGATCGTGGGATGGAACTAGAGCAGTTACATACATATTGTTTTGGGATAATCGGTCCTTCTGAATTTAATGTATATTTGGAACCCTGGATTGGTTTGCACTGATAGATTGATTTGATTTTGTTTGTGGTATGTGCATCTGCTCCTCTAGCTATAAGACTGATGGTGGAGATTGGATTGAAGGGTAGAGGTTTGGTTATAAGTTAATGCTCATTCTTTAGATCATGTCATAATTTTATGATGTTAATTTATTGGTTTTGGGTCAACCCTGATCGGAATTGTGTATCAGACCTGCATAGTTGAGGATTTGAAGGTGTCATGAAGCTTGACTGGACTGTAGATCACATAACTGGAAGAAGTCTGCAATGCTTTGTTCGAATATTTTCTTCCTTTGAAGTTCCTTCTTTAATACAGATTGCTCTTCTGTTTGATTTCATCCCGAAGCGCATTTGTACAGGGTATTGCAGATGTCAATCTGATATGCATTGTGGATGGAAGGTAGGCCCAACAGTTGCCTCACACTTTATGCCATTTCCAATTGAGAGTTCATATATTTGACTTCTGAAGTATTGGGTTATATATTTGGACTTCTCATTGATTTGCAGTGTTGGAGATTCTTAGTGCAAGGAGAGTTGGAAGGTCTAGCAAATCGTTGGTTAACCGGGGTCTTTTGTGAAGCTTCAAGTTTCCCAACTGTTCCGACTTCTTATCAAAAAATCTTGAAGCATAGTATTCCTTGATTTGGTTGTTTGCGGAAGCTTAAAGTTTCAACTTTCAACTTGCATTCAGTGGCCCATCTCTTCGGTACAGCTTGTAGTCTTTCATTGTGTGCACATCTGGATCTTCTGATTAGTGATCTTGAAGCTTATTATTGAACTCTGTTGTGTTCCAACTTTGTTTGGATGGCGAGAAGTCACTTAGAAGTCTTGGTTACTTTGTTACATGTTTGTTTCTCGAAGTTGGGTTTCATGCCAATATCTTAAGTTTTATCAATGCACTCAGATGTGTTTTGTTTCTCTAGCAGTTGGTCGCAGATTTATGACCTGATAGGAAATAGAAGATTGCATGTACATGAGGCTCCGAAGGCAGTAAAAGATCCTTACAGTTTTATATACTTAAATTTTTTTGAGATCATGTCTGGATTTGCTGGTTTTATTGTTATTCATGATCACAATTGGTTTGTCCACTTAACTAATTTCCTGTTCAGTTCAATAGGCCAAGTCACATCTAATCAATTTCTGGTATGCGTGGATATTGAATTTCCACAAACAAAGATCGACCTAATCTGCTGTCTGTCTGCACATATTAAAATATATTAATTAATTCAAAGATCCCTCCTAACTTAAGTGGATAATGTTCTTATGCAGAGAGGGTTAGGAATTACTCATATATACTAAAACAAGCCAGATGTGAAGGTTCTGAATTGGATGCGTAAACAGACTGTGGTTTGCCGTGAACACTTTACTTCCTCTTCCTGATTTTGCCTTCTTTGCTGAATATGATTTCCGGTTTGTTGGTTATTGATTTGTATTTTCAGAAGTGATGTTCTTGTTAGTGCTAATTCAGTGAGATCTGGACTGCATCTGTCGGTTTGCTCGTGATAATAAGTGATTAATGATTAATTTAGCAACACAACTATGCTTATCTGCTGATTGCTGCTGATTCCATACTGTCTCTACATCTTCAATCAGATTATAGAAATTTATCTATGTCATTCTGTTTCATACTTGGTCGACTTTGTTGGATATTAAAACTTAACTTTTTGATGGCTAATATTAATTAACTGCGGCTTCTCTATGCCCTAGAGATGAAGATGGCACACCCTCTTAACTGTCGGTGTATTCTTTATTTTTGAAATCAAATATTAGAATCTATGTAACTAGCCTACTGTCTGATTTGTTTACTTCGTGTGTTATGATCTTGTCTGAAAAGTTCTGTTGTGTATTGGCTTTGATTGATCGTGTCGCTATGCTTTGCTGAGTGTTTGGTTGTAGTGTTTTGCTATTCTGTGTTTTGTAGTTTTGTAGTTTAACACTGCCTTTGCCGGTCCCAAGCCCGGATGAGAAAAGGTGGAGGGGACTGCAGTTAGCTCGTTTCTATAGTTTGTATGGGCATTCTCATATTTTGAATTGAATAGCAGTGAATGAAATGAATAAGTTACCATATTCGAAAATTGGGAGTGCAACTATTGAGGTTACTGTCTTGGTCACAAAGTGAAACGTCGCGTGTAATGTTGTAGCATATGGTTCAAACTTTGAAATGCATCTGTGACAGGGTCCAACTGTCAAAACCTAGGCAAGTGTAGTTGCAGTCAGTAATATAACATCTTCCTGTCCCCAAAGGGAAATAGAACCAAGTAAGACGTGAGATAATATGACAAAAGCATTCTGGGGTAGTATAAGGCATTACATAGAGCAGGCCTGATGTAAGGTTCAAGAACTACAATTTTCTGGAAATATATTTTTGAAATGTTGCTCTGGGTGACTGCTTCCTAGAAGCAGTTTTGTCCATTTTGCTGGACTGTAGTGACAGTAGGGGATGGAAATTTTGACTAGCAGTGCAAGAAATGCAGCAAATTATGGAACATTGCACAAGTTTGCTGATGACTACTGCTAGTTTTATTATCTCTGAATAGTCTAGGTTGCTCTTTATGTTTCAATCTCAAACATCAAACATGCCATCGAAGTAGACTAGCAGGTTTTATGGATTGCGATGTTTTTATGTCTGATATACTGCACTTGAAATTAAATTTTGGTATTTCATAGTGATATATGCGAATAAGCTGATGCACGCTTTGAACCTATGTATGTTGGCTTGCTATACGATCTGGCTATCTGCCCTGTGATTGATTAGGCCATTGTGTCTTCCGTTGTGCAAGCTAAGCGGTGGGTTGGCATGTTTACTGGAAGAGGATTTTATTTATTCTTGTCGTAGTACTGATGAAGAATTTGCAGGAGAGTCGATTAGTAGGCAACCCCAACCCACCTGTGATGATGACTATGAGTTCTGAGCATTTCACGATGGCCAACAAGGGTGGCAAGAAACTCCCCAAGAAAGCCTGATCTATCCTGAGCCGTGAGGCATCTAGGGACGGTGGATCCGACGCCAAGACTTCTGGTGCTGACCGTCTCCGTGATGCCCACCTGAGCCAGATCAGATAGCAGACTCATAATTCAGTGCTAAATACAATGCCGTAGAGGCTATCAACAGATTCATGGTTCCAGGATGCATCTTAAGACACTTCTTTTGTGAATGAAGTGCCTGCTTTCCACTATGGCAACAGAAAAATCAGATATTTGTCTCTGAACTTGAAAGAAGACATATTGTTGCTTAAAACGATTGGTCAAACTTGCAAAGCTATGTCCAATGCAACGTACAATGCTGTAAGGCTGTGGTACTTCGTAATTCTGGGGCTAGTATCAGAATTCTACAGCTCAAACATCACTTTTAAGCTGCCAAAGCAAAGTTCTTATGTACAGATAGAGAGAGACAGGCAACATAGAAGAATCTGCAGGCCAGAATTAACTTCCTATGCGAACCATCATACAAAAGTGAGCACTGAGAGCAGTCACAAACAAGTCAGCAAATGCAAATACACTGGGCTATACAACTCAAGTAACAGATTTTTACGAGACACCAAAATGAGATCAGATATCATATAAACAATGTTTCCATAAATATTATCTGCCTGCATCAGCACCATACATCTTGGTCCTGGCTTAGCTACTGAATGCCTCCGCTCTTCCAACCTAGTAATAAATTGAGATTGTTATGGCCTTTTCTGGACCTCGGGTAGAAGGACGAATGAACAGTTCCTAAGATGAGAAGTCACTGTCTTTTAAACAGTTAAGATATCTCTGACCAGGTGCCATAGCTCTCTGGTCGACAAAACCACAAAAGAGTCTGAGTTGGGCAGAGTCGCTTAACCGTTTTACTCAGCCACATCCTTAACGAAAATTGGCATAAGAAAAAAAATAAGGTTGGTTTTACTGACAAGGTTTCCTGGAATCAGGTGTCCATATCCCAAAACCTGAAACTCCAAAATCTGAAACGGCCAAACAGGTAGCAAATCGTTACTCACTAAAGACAATGGTTACTGTGAAAGCTATCCTCCATGTTCCCATTCTTTTCCAAGATATATGACACCACGTTTCCGAACTATAAATGGACATGTACAAGTACAACAGTCGAAAAAAGAAAAGAAAAGAAAATATTCTACCATGCAAGTCTAAGAGCATCTCCAGTCGCGTCCCTCAAAGCGTCCCCAAACCTTTTTGGGACGCTCCGGACATATAACCGGCCCCAGTCGCGCGCACCAAAGGGCATTTTCGCTCGGCGCGGTCCAATACGGTGTCCGGCGTTTCGAGGCCACCACAACTCCACATGGGATGTGGGATGCTTTGAATGCGCCGGATAGAGCGAAAAGCGAGGCGGGGAGTGATAGGCCTGACGCATCATTGAGAAACGAACGAAGATGCAGCTTTGCCTTAATGGCAATGGAGAGGCAGGCGAGACGTCCCGTCGGCGCTGCGCCTCCCCGACGCGTCGATGTGCCTCCTCCACGCGTCACCGCCGTCCGCACGCCACCGCTAGTTCCCAAGCTTTCTTCCCGTGGCTTCTCACATCTTCTCGCGCTTTATTCCCGCCTCTTCTCACGTCGCCGCCGCCTATAAAAGGCTGCCTCCACTCAATGGACATCACCACAGCCGCCGACATCTCTTTCTCCACCGCAAAACATGCCTCGTCGCATGCATACCACCTACGCTATGCTGAGCCGCACCGGCGGCGGCCAGTTGCCTCCACCACCGTCTCCACCTCCACCTCCATCTTCACCACCACCCCCAGTGGAGTTCGACATTGACCCGGAGCTGGCAGACAACGAGGAGTGGGAGGCGGCGGCGCAAGAGGCCGCCATAGAGGCGTTTGTTGGCGATGAGTTTGTCGCGCTCGAGCAGAAAACGCCAGCAGAAAACGCCGCGGCGGCGGAAGAGTCGCGCCACCGCCTCCAGGCGCAGAGGGTGGAGGAGCTAGAGCAGCGGCAGCGTCGGGATGAGCTGCACGGGCGGCGGCGTGCGGAGCAGCAGCAGCAGCAGCTGCTGCGGAGGCAGGAGCTCCAACATCGGCAACGGCGGGAGGAGCTGGAGCAGCAGTTGCGGGAGGAGGCGGCGTCCTGGGAGCCGGAAGCCGCGGCGGCTGAAGCGGAGGATGAGGACGACATCGACTGGTCCGACGACAGCCAGAGCCGGAGGAGCAGGCGGCACAACAGCGGGCCATCGTCGAGTCCTTCGAGTCGCAGAAGAAGGTGCAGGACGACGCCCATGCCCGCGAGGAGGACAACGATGAGCAGTGGCGCCGCGCCGTCGACCTCTCCATCCAGCAGGCACTAGTTGAGTAGGCGGGCTGCATCTTCTTCGCGGACGAGCGGTGGCAGCTCCTCGAGCACGCGGTGGAACGTCGTGTTTCTCGTCACGCTCCGGAGGGAGCGGCGGCACGGCGAACAAGAAGCAGCGGAGGCCAGCAGAAAACTCCGCGGCGGCGGAAGAGTCGCGCCACCGCCTCCAGGCGCAGAGGGTGGAGGAGCTAGAGCAGCGGCAGCGTTGGGATGAGCTGCACGGGCGGCGGCATGCGGAGCAGCTGCAGCAGCAGCAGCTGCGGAGGCAGGAGCTCCAACATCGGCAACGGCGGGAGGAGCTGGAGCAGCAGTCGCGGGAGGAGGCGGCGTCCTGGGAGCCGGAAGCCGCGGCGGCTGAAGCGGAGGATGAGGACAACATCGACTGGTCCGACGACAGCCAGAGCCGGAGGAGCAGACGGCACAACAGCGGGCCATCGTCGAGTCCTTCGAGTCGCAGAAGAAGGTGCAGGACGACGCCCATGCCCGCGAGGAGGACAACGATGAGCAGTGGCGCCGCGCCGTCGACCTCTCCATCCAGCAGGCACTAGTTGAGTAGGCGGGCCGCATCTTCTTCGCGGACGAGCGGCGGCAGCTCCTCGAGGACACGGTGGAACGGCGTGTTCTCGTCACGCTCCGGAGGGAGCGGCGGCACGGCGAACAAGAAGCAGCGGAGGGGAGGAGACGATGGGGCGGGGCCGTCGAATGCACCACCGGGCGGCCAGTAGGCTAGGGTTTAGATGATCCTAGCCGTTTTCATTCAGACTTGCAAAATATAATCAAATTTGAATGAGAACTTTTATTTTTCGTACATCTTTACTATTTTAGGGTCTCTAAATGGGGTTGCGACTGGGGAGAGACGCGTCCTAAGTGTGGCACCACGCCAACGCGTCCCCTAAACGCTTAATCCGGTGTTGTTTGGGGGCCGCCTTCGAGAACGCGACTGGAGATGCTCAAAGTTTACATATTTCTCAACTTTCTAATTTCAATTGACCATCTGCATCCCAGTGTCGCGTTTGTGTCATCGCATCATTCACAATAGGTCCTTCATGCAGTTTCTTGCAAAACAATCCAAACAACAACGCCATTTGTAGCTTCAGGCTTGCTTTTTTACCCGTACCAGCAAAATAGCACCATCTTTTATGCTAATGCCCTGAAAACTCTACCTACAGTTCAGAGGAAATGTTTTTGACATTACAGCATGCATGGTTTCTCCTCTGAATAATTTAATTAATATATTCTAAGTAAAACTTGGGGAATGGGCATTATTTTGATTGGGAAATAAGGAGTTGGAAGGGCATGTGGTGGGGTGGGGAGGGGAAGCGGCGGAGGAGGTGGTGCGGCTAACAGAGCATGGAGGAGCAGATTGGTATGTTCGCGATATTAATATATACTCTTTATCAAAAAAATGAGAATCGAAAGGTTTAGATGTGGGCCTCTCACTTGGTGCGATCTCCCTTGTTCTCATCCAGGCACTTAAGCAGCACCTCCAAGTCACACGCTGCAGCAACCTTCTTCTCATCTCTCCCTCTGCCGATGATGCCGCTTATTCCATCCATCACTCCTGCAACCACCACTTCCTTATCTCGAAGCACGGACCAAAAGAACCAGTCAGTACTAATCCTGTGATAATCAAAAGGTAAACACAACTATGTAAATGTGGATTGTACTTCTGGCATATTTATGATTCAGAAATTGCTCTTCTAGAAACAAACAGGCTGTCAGATAGAGATTTCTAGCTAATAAATACATAAAATAGATGATCGATACACCATATGACATTTTATCTGCTAGCCCGCCAGTTTGCATTATTTATGTTGAAATATAATTTGTCTAACTTCTAAAACTCTTTTGTGTCTTGACACTGGGAGTAAGCAGAAAGGGAGTCATTCAGGCTTTCCAGAAAGTACAAGTATCTCAATCTGAATTGTTATGATGTTAAATAAACAATTAATTGTGCATAGGTGTCCAATTGATGTCATTGTCTCGAAGAAATTCTTGCTAATGTGCTTGTGGAGCATCTTGGGAAAAATACCATCAACCATAAATTTCGAAAAAAATTACCATTGTTCTGGATAATAGCCAGGTACCGAGGTACGCCTTGAAGAAAATAGTTCCTCACATTTAGGGTGATGCTGCTGAACAGGAGCCTCCGAGCATAACTGAAAAGATGAATGGATAAGCTTTCTCAAAATATGGTCACTTAAAGAAGATAACCTACAGTGTTAACTTGAATTAATGAAATGTGTCGGTACATCTATCGGGGAGCTACTCAACGAGGGAAGGGATGCTTACAATAGTACGGTATTGCAAATGTGCCTCTTATAACAGTACTGAATTGGGTGAAAGTATAATTGCATGGTTGTTGCCCCACATGTGTTCCTGTTTAAGCGCAAGAGGGGGATTGAGCGAGATCATACTTCACAAAGAAACCATCATGCTTGCGTACCTAAGGTTGAGCAATGGATAGAACCTAGTCATCGCTAGATTCACACATCAACATACATCATATACGTAATATATACACGTCCTGAACATTGTTGGAATTGCTTCTGTAGAGTTGTTGAAACCCGAATACATCCTAGGAGTTAGAAGCATCGGGATTTGTGAGTGTGCTGACCTAAGTTGTCTATACAGAAAGTAGCATTACCGTGATGATATAGAGAGAAAGTATTCTTCAACTTTTCATCACGGTACCAGCATCAGAGACGACTTAAGTACATGTTTACTTCGTGGAACTTTGGTGTTCCACGACACTCTAGGTTTATTTTGTTAAGACACGTTTCCAGGTAACCGATGGTCGTCACTCCGAAGATGTATGTTGGATACTAGGTCGGTAGATGTGTCGCACCTGTAAGAACAATAATGGTGGGCGGATCTTGGCAGAGAATTAAATATTGGGCAACTTCCCAGCTGCCTCTGAATAATAAGCCCCCTGGATATCCAAGCTATAAGCTCTTGCAATGACAAGCCATACGGTTAAAGTACATGAACGAAAACATAATCCAATATATCTGTTGCAAGTTCTACGGGCATGGAAATAAAACTGCCAAGCTAAGGTGTCTTGCTTGTCGAAATTTGTGATGACTACCAGGGAGAGATAAGTTAACCAAGTGAGAGCTTGTGGACTAAACTAGCTAGAGCCGCTTGCACAAGATGGGCATGTTTTTTTGACCTTTTGCACAAGATGTACATTGATCTAAAAAGGACAAAATGACCCTCGTGTCGCTCTCATCAGCGCGGCCCGAGGGAACTCCCCGTTGCGCCACCAGGGTCCTCCCTCCGGCCGCCCCTCCCTGCTGCCGCTGCCGTTGGCCGTCACCATGGTGGCGGTGGTCCCCTCAATGCCAAAGGTGGAGAGGGGGTGCTCTTGAGGTCCAGATCGACGGATCCTCGCTAGTTTGGGGCGGCAAAACAAGGAAGTGCCCCTGGGCTCCGGTGGTGGCATGTAGGGTGTGGTGCGACGCGGGCCACACATCCAAGGTGGTGTCGTTGCGCTGCAGCGAGGAGGGTTGCAGGGTGTGTGGATATATCGTTGTTGCTCCTGTGGGGTTGGCACATCATAGCGAGAGGAGGTGGTCCGTCGCGGGCCTGTGGTGCAGTGACGTGGAGGCGGTGGCAGCTACGGCTGCGAGGATCTGGTGCGGGCGCTGCTGTCGATGTTGCCCACACGGGGAGAAGTCGCACAAGGATGCAGCGGAGCATGAAGTTCTCCGCGGTGGCCATGTTGTGCTTAGTGGCTAGTCTAAGGCACATGATGGTCTTCGGAAGCAATTACGGGTGAAGACTTTTCTCCGGCTTGTGGTTGGAGCCGGTGATGGAGGTTCTTTGGGCACCGTCTCCATCTTGAAGGCATCGTCGAGGTAAAATTTCCTCACTTCCTTCCGCTTTATCCGAGGGATACCTGAGATCCGTGGATCCGGTGATGGCGGCGCTCTTGCATCGTTCCCTCTTGGAGCGTCATCTTTAGAGATGTGCATCAACCAAAGGGGCCACTGGATGGATTCGGTGGCGAGTGCAGGTTCTGCGCGCTGGCTAGCATGGCAACAACGACGGTGATGAGAGATGGTGTGGTCGTGACAAGATCTTGTTATCCGGCTCATCTTTCGGCATGTTCGACTCATCTTCCTCTTGGACTTCCCATGCTATTAAGACGGAGTTGTTGTCTCGGTGGCGAGTGGCGCCGATGACCGGTGATGGGTGGTCTAGGTGTGAAGATCTTCGTCGGCACAGATTCTGCACATTTCTTCTCTAGAGCTCGTCATCAAAATCGGAGCTGCCAGTTTTCTGCGCGAAGGGTCGACTGTTTGGCATGGACAAAAGTGGGCCTCATGAGCCCACCACGGCGAGGACCTCTCAGGTGGTTGTTGTTCGATGAAGTCGGAGTCTCTGGCTCATTGTCGTCGTGGTGGAACTGCAGATGCCATATGATGGCTTAAGTTGGATCCGGATGTACGCTTGAGGATCCGGGTGAGGGGAAGGTTCAGATGAACAGAGAGTTTGAACTTAGGATTGTATTGATGAACTTGGTCAAGGGCCAGAGGCTGATGATGTACCGCTACAAGACATTGCCTATTCGCTACTGAATGAATCTCCACGCGCAGGGGTGTCTCTCCTCTCCTTATATAGGGGAGAGGTGGCTTACAAGGGAAGAAAACATAATGGCATCTTTGATGAGCTAAGCTACTTTATAAAACTTCTTTGGCTCTAGTGACGACGCTTCTGTCTTTAATTAGAAGCTGATGACCTCGTCCTGTTTCTTTTACGTCATCTTCAGCTTTGGCGTCAGGGCTTCAATTAAAGCTGAACTGCTTCGCTCATATTGTCCTTTAGTCCTTGAGGGAATATTTAACCGGTGTGTCGACATGCTACAGTTGATCCTATGCCGGATCTCCGGTATCTTCACCTGTGAGCTCCGGCTTCTTTGCCTCTATGGCTCAATCTCTTCTGTATTCGGCACCCCGGCATACCTCTCCTGGTGTACCGGACTGTACTAACTTAGCACGGTTAAGCCTAACTTTTAGGATCCAGATTAGTTTATAATCCGGTATATAAATGATATACTATGACATATTTGCCATAGTCTTGGCCTACCGGGGGCCATCCCCCCCGACACTCATGGGGGAGTGATGACAATGACATTGGTGGTGAATTTCAACGATGGACCATGTGATTTGGTGGTGTGTATGTGCGCGCGCAGTTTGTGTTGGTAGTCATGTTGGTTGGGTGTGTCCTCACAACAGTCATTTCGTGACAGCTGGCAAAGGTAGTTATAGTGGTTTTTTCCCATTTTTTCGCTAATAAACTGGGCAATGTTCCTCTCAAATAATGAGATGAGGTAAAGATCTTGCCTCCCCGTTTCAAAAAAAATTTCTATTAGATGTGTCCGAAGTGTAAGAATACTGGTGTGAGTAGATTTTTGCAGAGAATTAAAGGTAAGAGAATTTTCCCAACCTATCACGTGAAATCACATACACGATGAGGAAAGTCCAGCCCCTATTGCGAGTTTTTGGATCGTCGAAATTAGGCTACCTGCAAGCTAAGGAGTCTAGCTTGTCAAAATTTACAATGACTATCAGTTCAAAATTGGAGTAAAGTGGACGAAGATGCTACCCGGAAAGTGACAATTTAACGATCAATTCAGGGCTTGTGGACTAAAATAGAGCCTCCTGCAAACTTAAAAGACCACCTTGGTGCATTTTACGTTTGCTAATCATATCTTTGGTCGAAATAAAACAATGGTCCAAAAAACAGTCCGCAGGCAGCAAAATGGACTTTTACTTCACCAATACCAATTGTTACTCTTCCCTAATACCAAATAGTGGACTCGGGTCGGTTATGTATGCCAAAGAGAAAAAACCAGATTGTTCGGGTGACCGAAAGCTATTTTCTTTTAGAAATTATAATATATCGAGAGCTAACCTCTACTTCAAGCAAGGCTAAATGCCTTAAATATTAAGTAGGGCTTCATAATTCTATAGATGCAGCTGCGTTGCATGATGGTGCTGCTAGTGTCATTAATTTGGCGTTGAGATCAAGCTAGCCCGGTGAATGTTGTTCTCTTATGTAAGACGGCCCGCATCGTGATGCCAAAGTTGATAGAGATGCGGGTGCAGGAAGATGATCCAAAGTGATCTATCTCTTGCTGATCCAGGTCCTATCTCGCGATAAGAAAAAGTATCTGTTTCGAAACTTTTACGTTAGTGTTGGTTCTCTTAGTTATGCCCTTTGTGCTTGATCATGTGTTTTATAAAGTTCCCTTTCTTATTTGGTTAGACCCTAGCAGTAGGTGGTGATTTACATTTTTGTCTTTTACTTTTCGGTACATGGATGCCTTTTGCAGACCCTCCTATGAGCGGTACTGAATTGGATGAAAGCATTTATTGCATGGATGTTGCGACACACGCGTTTCTATTTAAGCATTAGAAGGGAGATGGAGGCGAGACATAATTCACAGGAAATCATCATGTACAGGAGATCGATCATTGAGTAGAACCGGGTCATTTCTAGGTCCACATCAACATACTTTGCATATACATTGTATACAAGTTTTCGACATGGTTGTGTTTGCATTTTGTAGTGTTGCTGAAACCCAAATACATCCTAGGGATTGGAAGCATCAGGAATTCTGACAAAAACGACCTAAATTATTTACACACGAAGTAGCATCATGCGCATGATCAGATCGAGTTTCATGGTTATGACAGTGTTCTTAACCGTACGAACGCACTTGGTTATGCTACTAGTAATTTCCTCCACCTTAGGACAACTTTGAAGCTCCACATCATTTCAGGTTTATTTTGTTAAGACATGTTTCGAAGTAGTCGGTATTGACGTCACTAATGTACCGTATGTTCTTGTCTTGATCTTTCTTTTTGAAACAGGGGCAGATGCTTTGCCCTAATCCATTAATTAAGAAGATGTGATATGCCCGATTAATTAACGGAAAACTAAAAAAACTGTTACAACAAAACCAGAACGAACAACATCTAATGCATGCAAGTTCTCTACCAACTACACAAATCAACAAAATTTTCTAAGGCAGTAGATGTGTCACAAGTGAGAGGAGAACAATGTTGTGCTGATCGAAACAAACTTTTATTTTACCGAAACCAATAGTCAATTCAGGTCGGGATAGTGCCAAATAAAAAATTAACATAATAATCTATATGCATGCCACTAGTGTGTGTTACTCACATCTATAACCAGCCTAACTATAGTTCAACAAGCTAAGTACTTCAATTGAAATATAATCGTGGGGGCTAAGCTATCCGAGAAAACAACACCAACAATTGCATGATGTTTGATCACAAATAAAAATGGCTTGCGAGTCACGTTATCTGATTCTACAGACCACGTTTGTGGACCAGAGACAATGACCGTCCACACCGCCTTTTACACGTTCTCATCCACGAGTTTGTCGTGGCTCACGGAGTCACGATCAAGGACACGGCCCATAATCAACAGGAGCCCAGAAATTTCCAGGACCCGGTAAATCCTAAGGGCGTTGCGTCGCGTTGCCGACCTGCCACTGCCAGCCGCCCACCCGTCGCGAACCATCGAACCTGCCCGGATCCAACCAGATCACCAATCCCACCGTTTTGCGTTTCCTCCGACCACCCACTCCGTCCCAACACACAACAATACTTTGGCTAATCCAGCGGTGACGCCAGCACGACGTGCCACCGACAACACAGCCGTGTCCGGTAGGCGAATTTGAAAGAATTGACCCTTTGGTCAAAAGAATGCACGAACTGAGACCCCTTTCAAATAGACTGCTAATAGTTTCATCTTCTAGTTGTGGCAATTAGGTAGGGGTTTTCTGAATTACAACGTGTAAGGGTATTTTACCCTTATCCATTATTTTGGTAACGATGACACCGTAGCTAGAGTATTGGAGTAATACTTGCCCACAAGATTATTCCCATGTTTTAGTCCATCAAGCATATTGGTGAAGGGAGACCCACCATTTCGATGTAAAGAGGGGAGACATTGTTTTCCATGTGCAGGTTGGTGATGACCCCGGTGGACCGACCGTCCCACCGGCCTGCCCGGCACCTGGCCCAGCGCACCGGCTGTGGCACCGGCTGGCCCGACGTCGACCGGTTGTGATGCTTGAGCCAACCGGGGCAAAATCAGAAGTGCCCCGGTGCCGGCCCGGCGCCTCGCTCGGTCCCTGCCGGATGGCCCGGCACAGGCCGACTCCCACACCGGTGCCCACTGGACGCTCTACAGTAAGCACTCGATGCTCGCCTGGTGCCTCGCCCGGCTGCTGCCGGCCGGCCCGTTCTGAGACCCAGCAGGACCGGGTGTCTCACCGGCTGGTCAGGCGCCACGCCCGGCAGGCCGGCCACCTCGACTAGATGATGAGCTGGACACTCCCCCCCAACGGCTAGATTTCGACCTGGACTATATACCCCTTCCCCTACCTCAGGACAGTTAGGCATTACACTATACTCTGTTCATGAGCTCTCTCTCTCTCATAATCCACTGTTGCAAGCACCAAAAGCCTCAGATCTCTCTCCTCCTCCACTCAAACTCAAATCCCTCCGAGGAAAAGTTAGAGGAGGTCTTGATCTACAGTCTCACTGAGCCAAATCATGTTCCACCTTGTATTCTTTAAGATACATGTTCTCTAGGGTTTCTTGAAAACCCTAGGTGGCCACAATCGTCCGGAAGCATTTGGGCTGTGGATTTGCTCCTGACAAAGATTGTGAAGGTTTGGAGGCTACCTCAAAGTCTACAACAAGTGAAAGGGCTATTCCTTCGTGGATAGGTTCGGAGAAGAAGGTGAGCCTTCGTGGCGTTGGGAAATCCTTCATGGGATCCCACACCTCTCCAGCATGACGTACTTTCCTCTCGAGTAAAGGAACACGGGAATACATCTTCGTATCCGCGTGCTTTCGGTTACCTCTAACCGGACTCTTTACTTGTGTTATTTAAACTATGAGAGTTTTCGTGCTTGAGTTACTTGCATTATCATCTAGGTTGTCTCACCTAGTTTGTATTAGGCTCACATTTATATTCCGCAAAGCCTAATATTGCAAAGAAAGAATTAAAATTTGTAGAAACTTATTCACCCCCCTCTAGGTTTACCATCTCTGAACTTTCACAACGTGATGACTTTTGGTCGATACATGATTATATATTGTGGGTTCCTTTAGCACTGTTTCTGCACTTTATTGTCGATGGAACCTGAGATGATGCATGCATATATAAGCTTGACCAAAATATTTTCACTTCAAGAAAATGAACTATTATGTGAACTTGAATTAGTATTAGAACTGTTTCCCATTTTTCTCGTGGTTCCTACAACTTGTGCTTGCCAACCTAAATACCCAGATTGCCGACATCGCTTCTATATGTTGGGCAATCTAGAAGCTTGAAAACAGCATGCTTTAAGAGAAAACTTATTTAATCGCCTATTGATATAATTTGTTACTATGTTGTTTTATTGAAATGTTAGGCATGTCTTCATAGTCATGCAGATGGAGCGGCCTTTCGTGATGGTGCCGATAGTCTCATGAATTTGGTGTTGAGATCAAGAAATTCTAGCCCGGTGAATGTTGTTCTCCAACTGGAAGACGGTCCACGGGTGCAAGAAGATGATCCAAAGTGATCTATCTCTAGCTGGTCCAGGTCCTACCTGGCAAGAACAAAAAGTATTTGCTTTGGAGATTTTATGTCCGTGTTTTTTCCCTTAGTTTCATGATGGCCCTTTGTGACTGATCATGTGATGTGTATATAAAGTTACCTTTCTCGTTTCGTTGGATGCTAGCATTAGGCGGTGATTTAGATTTTTTCCTTTTACTGTTGAATGCCTAGATGTTTTTGGAGGCCGTCGTTGTATTTTCGTTATCATTCTGGTAATGAAAAGGAGTGTGAACTTGAATTAATACAATCAATACATCAGTCGCAAAGCTACTTTGGTGAGGGCCTATGTGCCACTTGCAACAGTACTTAATTGGACGAAAGCATTCAATTGCCTAGCTCTTGTGGCACACATGTTCCTATTTAAGTGTTAGAAGGGGATGGAACCGAGACATATATCACAAGAAATCATCATGCTTATTATGCAGACAAGGTCAATCATTGAGTAGAACTCGGTTATTGCTAGGTTCACATCAGCATACTCTGCTTATGCATTGTATACAAGTTTTGTCCATGGTTGGGATTGCTTTTTATAGTGTTGTTGAACCCAAATACATCACGAAGTAGCATCACGAGGATAATCGGATGGGCATTCATTGTTCTTACAGGAATCTTCACAGTACAAAGGCACTTGACTGGGCTAATAACAATTTTCCCCACCGTACCTCAGGCCAACTTTGAAGCTCCACACCATTCTAAGTTTATTTCGCCAAGACATGTTCCAAAGTAGTCAGCGGTCACTTCAATGATGTATTGTATGTTCTCATCTAGATCTCTCTTCCTGAAATGGAGGCAAACACTTTTCCCTAATCTATTAATTAAGAAGAAGAGATATGCCTGGTTAATTAACGGAAATCTGGACATGAACCATTAAAACAAAACCACCAACAATCAACATCTAACACATGCAACTTCTCGACCAACTACAAAAATCAACAAACTTTTCTAAATAAGTAAATGTGTCACAATTGAGAGAACATTGATGTGCAGATCAAAATGAACTTCTTTTTTTTACCGAAACCAATAGTGAATTCAGGTTAGGAATGCTTAATTTGACGGAAATGGCTCTCTCCCACGTTCCCACCGCCACCAAACCCTAGACACCTTCATCGCCGGCGATCTCCCTGATCTCTGGTGATAACACCCTTCTGATCCAATAGTTCTCTCCGGCGTCGTCTCCTCTTCAAGGTGATATCTCATGGCTCCTCATCCTCTTGGGCGTTGGAAGGTTTCCTTTGAAGTTGTTCTGGACTCTGGTAAGAGCAAGTCTTCTCCTGGTTTTCTCCTCCTTTGGCCAAGGAATTGGCTAGTGCTGGTCAATCACAAGGATTCTCCTGTGGTGGGCAAACATCTTAAAGATGGAGAGGTTTTTTTACTCTGGATCCATTGTTAGATTTCAGTCGCACGTTGCTCTTGTTGAGGCTTGTCTGCTTTCTCCACCTGGGTTTTCTTCTTTCCCTGAGGCACCACCTGTTAGATGGAGAGCAATCTATGCAGATTTGGTTCCTCATTCTGGTAATAGGGATTCAAAACCTGATCTCAACAGATCAGCCTTCCTTATTCTGAAAGCTCATGCTAAGAGGCTTGTCCTACTGGATTCTAAAGAGCAAGTGTTGGATGCTAGATTTTTGCTAGTCAATGAGAAAGTTAAACCTGGACAGCTTCTGGATCTTAATATTTTCACTGTCTTGGTAGGGGATCGAGTGCTTTCAGATTCTATTGTGCATGCTATACAAATGAGCAACTCTCACACCCATAATTCTTATGCTGAAGCAGTATCCAGTTCAGTGATCAAGCAAGCAAACAACTGTTCTTTTCCAAGTGATGCCTTTACAAGTTTAGATTTTAAGCAAGGAAAGGGTTTTGCTAATGACTGCTTAAAGAAATTTGGTCAGCATGTGAATTTGGACAAGTCCTCAGCAAGGAGGCCTTTCTTTCTAGTTTGTTCTTTCAGCAGAGCAAATTTCAGATTAGATGTGCATACGGTGGCTCTTGCACTTCAAGCTTGCTTAGGTGGTGTTGCAGCACTATACAATGTCAAGGTTTTGCGTGATAGAAGTTTCAGATTCTCAGTTTCTTCGAGTGCTGTGGGTTTTGAGATTTACAACCAGGGTTCTCTTGCTCAGTCCTCGTTCAAGGTTTTCTTTAGCCTCTGGGGACAAGGTGGACCAAATTGGATTGCTGAGGGAAAAAATTCTATAAATAACAAGACAAAGAATGGACAGAAGTAAAATCAAGAGCTGCAAATAACAAGTCAGCTTTTTCAAGATTGTCCTTTGCTCAAAAGGTGGTAAATCCCCCAAGAGTTTCGGTTTTTGAAAGATTGGAACATTCAACGGCAGCTCCAACGGCCACTAATTTTGGCCATAATAATGAGGCATTCATGGACAATTTTGCTGGGCATTTTAATGGTCATTACTCCACGGGTCAAAGGTATTATAATCAACCTTCCAATCAGTCGACAGAATTTCCTTTGGGCGCCAAATTGCCGGGCTTTCTTTCCTCTTTTAAATTCCCAAGCTTTCCTTCTTTGGCCTGGCCTGATTCATCTTACCAAAATAGGTTCAAAGCCCATGGGCCTGCGCCCCAAATACAGCGAGTTACTTCTTTTGGAGATTTTTCTTTCTCCCAGAAACAGGTGGAAGACTCTGTCTTACGCGTTGCCTCCTCGACTTCTTCGTCACTCTCTCTCCACCTTGAAAACCCTCTGCCAACCCCTGCTCCGAGGTTGCCGGCGAGTTCGCCGACGGCAATGGCGAACATACCCATCGATCCTCGACCATTCGTTCTGCATGGAATCCAGATTCAGCACATTGACGGCGGAGTTGGAGTCAAGAGGGTGGTCGTCGCTCGGAAGCCTCGTCTACATGAACAGTACGCCATCGCTACCATCAATCCCTTTCCCCAAGGTCAGGTTCATTTTCAGAATGTTCGTGGGGTGCTAGAAGATTTCTTGAATGAGGTGGCAGAGGTGGGATTTCTGAGCATCCAGGAATGCCCTTTTGGAGCTGCATACGTGCAGTTCACTAATGTTAGTGACAGAGAGAGGCTGATTCATTCTAGTCCCAATCCATTTGGTGATGTTGACATTTCTTTCTGCAAGCATGATGAAGGAGTTAATTGGCGTGCTGCAAACTTGAACAGAGATGCTTGGGTGCTTCTTGTTGGGCCACCTCTGGACCATATGAACACTGAAGATCTCAATGCATGCTTCCATGATATTGGCACCTTAATTCTCTGGGAAAGGGACCCAAACAAAAAAGGGAGAGTGGTGGCAAAGGTTAGAGTCAATGACCTGGTGGACATTCCTAAAAGTATCAGGTTTACAGAGGGAAATAGACCAGAATCTGAATCTTGGACCTTTTCTGTTGAAGTGTTACAACATAATCTTCTTGGAGGGGGTCCACCTGATGAGGACCCACTCCCAGGTGATGGAGTGGACCCACATCCCTTAGCTGATGAATTGGTACCTCCAGCATCTCCCTTTGTTCCAGTACAACCTTTAGAAGATGACATAGAAGAAGGTGGGAATGATGGATGGGGGCATTGGGCAATGGGGAACAATGTGCAGGAGGAGGAGGAAAATTTGATGGAAGTGGATCTTGCTCCCAATGCTACCTTTCAGGGACTCTTAGATGCTATCCAAGCTGAAGAGATGGTCCTGGATAATCCACCTGTGGCAGATTCTAGCAGTGACATTACTTTTTCCTCTGGTAGTTCAAACTCAAACTTCTCTGATAATGCTGCTAATCACCAGCTGGTTGTTCATGCTGGTCCTGTCCTGGACATGATTCCCTTCAACCAGATTGGTGAAGGACTACAGTACATTGCACTAGCTTACCAAGAAGAAGATGATGAGAGCTCAGATGAAGAGAATGGTCTGCTTCTGCAAGATAATGCAGATGGACAACAAGAGGGAAACAATATGAATGCTTTTCAGCTGATAGATGATATAAACCTGGTCCCACCTCAAGAAGCACATTTGATTATTGGAAGGGTCGAAACCACCTTCTTTTTTGTCCCAGATGAACATGATATTTCCAAGAGGTTCTCTAAGCAAGGTCTGAAGATTTGGGAATATTACTTTGCACCTAGGATGGAATCATCTTCTGCAAGTGTTTTCTCCTGTGACATACCTGTAAGTTGGTTTAACTTTGTCACTCTTATGCTCATGACTCCAGATAAATTTGATTGGGCCAAAGGATTCTTGTCTTCTCAGTTACGGAGCATTATTAAGGAATCTATTGCTTCTGAGCATACCATATCATTTGTTATTCCTGATAAATGTGTTGCCAATCAGGCCCCTGTTTGCACTTTGTTGGAGGAAGAGTAGCACAGCCCTGAGATCACAAAAGTGCTTGATGATTATGATGGAATTCGTAGCATAGAAAACAAAAAAATTCCTACCGCGAGAACGCAATCCAAGCCAAGATGCAATCTAGAAGACGGTAGCAACGAGGGGATGAACGAGACTAACCCTTGAAGATTTCCAAAGCCTACAAGAGGAGGCTCTCGTTGCTGCGGTAGACGATCACTTGCCGCTTTCAAAAGCGCGTAGAAGATCTTGACGGTGCCACAATCGGGCAGCACCTCCGTACTTGGTCACACGTTCGGTGTTGATGAAGACGACGTCCTTCTCCCCGTTCCAGCGGGCAGCGGAAGTAGTAGCTCCTCCTTGAATCCGGCAGCACGACGGCGTGGTGGCGGTGGCGATGGAGATCTCCGGTGGAGCTTCGCTAAGCGTTGCGGGAGAGGTGGAGGAGTGGGGCGGCTAGGGTTTGGGGAGAGGGGGTGGCCGGCCACTAAGGGGTGCGGCCAAGCTATGGGCTTGTGGTGGCCGCCCCCCTCCCCTTGCCCCTCATTATATAGGTGGAACCCCCAAGTGTTGGACTACAAGTCTTCGAATAAGACCCCAACCCAAAACCTTCCATGTGTAGGGAAACCTACCCAAAGTGGGATTCCCACCTCAGGCCTCGTTCGGTGCCAGCGTTTTTAGAAGTGTTTGGGCCGGTTTTGAGGTGTTTTTCTCGGCCTTTATCAAAACACCCGAAAACACCTCAAAACACCTCTGGCCTGTTCGGTAGGCCGGTTTAGGCCCAACGAAACCCGCTGAAACCCGTCGGGCTGGGGTGGAACTAAAACGCGTCCCACCCCTCGTGTTTCTGTCGGGCGACGCGGACGATGGGGAGGAAGACGACGCCAGCGCCACCTCTCCAAGACGACGCCGCTGCCGCTCGAAGACGACGAGGCCACCGACACTCCCTCGCCGTCTCTACCTCTGACGCGCTGCCGACGCTCCTGCTGCCGCCGACATGGACAACAGTCAAGCCTCCGGATCCGTTCGTCAACCCACCGCTTGAGGTAACGAACCGTCGTCTTGGCAGAGAAGATCTCTTTGGTCATAGCCGATCGATCTGGTTTTGCGTTGGTCAGTCTCGTCGTCGATCGATCTGGGCTTGTTTAGTCTCGTTCTGGCACTGGATCTGGCCGGAGCCGGCAGGAAAAGAGTTCTTTTTTATATGTTGAGGACCGGTTTGGTAAGGATTCACATCACCATGGCCGCCTTTTGTAGGTGAGATGTCCCCTGCCCCTGTTCTTCTCTGGTCTTCCTCTGGATATATACTAGCTCGTGATTGCTTGTATGTACGGTATTAATTTGGGTCTGAATTGTTAGTTGTATGTACGGCATGACAAAAACTATTTTTTTTGTTAAAGTGATGATTACATTCTGGTGCTGATGCTTGTAGAATCATGGTCGAAACCATATTTGTATTAAGGCGGTGAGGTACTGATTTTTTTTGTATTATCAATGTGAGATATGTTTTTCTAATATGCTAAAAAGATCAGATTTTTATTTGTGATACAAGTCTAGTTTAACTGTCAAAAAAGATTGTATTTTCATCCATTTGTGTTGAATACACTTGAATACACTAGTATGTAAAACTAGTGTTCCAAACAAGTGTTTTGATAAGTGTTTTGGGTGGAAGGTGTTTTGTAGTGTTTTAGGTAGTGTTTTGGGTGGTTGGTGTTTTCACCCAAAACACCCCTCAAAACACTCCTAAAAACACAAATAAACACTGGCACCAAATGAGGCCTCAAGTGGGACTCCCACCCTTCCATGAGGGGGTTGGCCGGCCACCCTTGGTGGAGTCCACCTGGGACTCCACCCCTCTAGGGTTGGCCGGCCATGGGAGGTGGAGTCCCTTCGGGACTCCGTCTTCCAAAGTGATTTCTTCCGGACTTTTCTAGAACCTTCTAGAACCTTCCATAAATGCACCGGATCATTTTCAAACTTATAAAATGACTTCCTATATATGAATCTTATTCTCCGGACCATTCCGGAACTCCTCGTGATGTCCGGGATTCCATCCGAGACTTCGAACAATACTTCGAACTCCATTCCATATTCAAGTTCTACTAATACAACATCAAACCTTAAGTGTGTCACCCTACGGTTCGCGAACTATGTAGACATGGTTGAGAACTCTCTCCGACCAATAACCAATAGCGGGATCTGGAGATCCATAATGGCTCCCACATATTTAACGATGACTTAGTGATCGAATGAACCATTCACATACGATACCAATTCCCTTTGTCACGCGATATTTTACTTGTCCGAGGTTTGATCATCGGTATCTCTCTATACCTTGTTCAACCTCGTCTCTCGACAAGTACTCTTTACTCGTACCGTGGTATGTAGTCTCTTATGAACTTATTCATATGCTTGCAAGCTAATTAGACGACATTCCACCGAGAGGGCCCGGAGTATATCTATCCGTCATCGGGATGGACAAATCCCACCGTTGATCCATATGCCTCAACTCATACTTTCCGGATACTTAATCCCACCTTTATAACCACCCATTTACGCAAGTGGCGTTTGATGTAATCAAAGTACCTTTCCGGTATAAGTGATTTACATGATATCATGGTCGAAAGGACTAGGTAACTATGTATCGAAAGCTTATAGCAAATAACTTAATGACGTGATCTTATGCTACGCTTAATTGGGTGTGTCCATTACATCATTCATATAATGATATAACCTTGTTATTAATAACATCCAATGTTCATGATTATGAAACTAATCATCTATTAATCAACAAGCTAGTTAAGAGGCTTACTAGGGACTCATTGTTGTTTACATAACACACATGTATCAATGTTTCGTTTAATACAATTATAGCATGGTATATAAACATTTATCATAAACATAAAGATATATAATAACCACTTTTATTATTGCCTCTTGGGCATATCTCCAACAGATTCTACTCCTCTATCACCTAAAAGGAAGAGGAGAGAGGGGAAAGTTCCTCTGGTGGAATCAGAGGTAAGAAGAAGGCCTAGATTGGTTCTGTTAAATGATGGATACAAAAATCATGATAATTGTGTGGATAGAAACTGCTTGACTTGTAATGCTGCTCCCCCTTTGATTAATACAAAAGTAGTAAAGAACTTGGCTACATCTTTCTGTAAGGTTCAGGAGGAGGGCCTGGAAGGGAGGTTGCAGAAGAAGAACAAGTTGGAGGCCAAGAAAAAGGCACCATGGCCCACTCAAGCTACTGCTGCCCCAAGTGCTAAATGTGTTAGAGGAAAAGCCCAAGGAAGCTCTATTGGTGGCAGTAAAGCAAGGGGACAAAATGCTGCTGATGGGGCAGCATCCCAGGCCAAGTCAAGGCCCTCCAAATAGAGTTATCTCATGTTAGACAAATCTGATGCTTTTGTGGCAAGTATGGAAGTTACTTGTATTTCCTGTAATGATTGGATGTTCTATCACACCATGTCTTGTTTGCTTTTGAGGATGTTATGCTGGTCAATGATTTATGTACTGGATAATATTATATGTTGTGGCTGGCTCTTGTTCTGGTTATCTTGTTCCCTGTATGGAAAGTATCTTTTCAGTGTGGAGAATCAACAATCATGGTATTGCTGGGATTACCATGTATATGAAAATAACCTTTGTAGTTTCTCATGGAACACAACAGATTAAGGAAAATTCTTAATTGGAATCTGAGGGGTATTAATTCTGAAAAGAAATGGGTTGCTCTTGCTAGTAAAATTGCTGAATCAAATTGTGATATTATTTGCTTACAAGAGATCAAAAGGGAAGTTTTTGATCTGGAATATATAAGAAAAATTCTGCCCCAAAAAGTTTAATAAATTTGAATATCTCCCATCTATTGGAGCCTCTGGAGGTATTATTATTATTTGGAATGGCACACTGTTTACTGGCACACTTGCATTCCAGAATGAATTCTCAATATCTGTACAATTCACATGTAACATCTCAAATAATACATGGATTTTAACCAATATTTATGGCCCAAGTCAAGCAGAAAGAAAAGCAGATTTTATTGAATGGTTTTCCAACATTGATATGCCTGTTGACATGGACTGGATAATTATGGGGGATTTCAACTTCATCAGAAAATCTTCAGACAGAAACAAGCCAGGAGGGGATTTGAATGGGATGCTCTTGTTCAATGAAGCAATAAGCAATCTTGGATTGGTAGAATTGCCACTAAAGGGAAGAAAGTATACATGGAGTAATATGCAGCAGACACCTCTTCTTGAAAGATTGGATTGGTTCTTCACTTCATCATCTTGGACTGCCAATTATCCTTCATCTTTGGTCTTCCCACTAGTAAAGCCCACTTCAGATCATGTTCCTTGTGTTATTTCCATTGGAACAAGCATACCAAAAGCAAGAATATTCAGATTTGAGAATTACTGGTTGCAACACAGTGAATTTAAAAGCACAGTGGAAGCTAGTTGGAACATACCAGTAGGTCACCCTGATCCTGCCAAGAAATTTACAGCAAAATTAAAAAATCTGAGGAGAAGCATTAAGTTGTGGGCAAAAAATTTACCCTGCCTTAAAATGCTTATTGACAAGGTCAATTCTGTCATCAATTTCTTGGATACCTTGGAAGAAGTCAGAACTCTTTCACTTGAAGAATGGAATTTGAGGGATATTCTTAAAGATCATGTGATAACTTTATTACAAAATCAAAATGCTTATTGGAATCAAAGAGGAAAAATAAAATGGGTCAAACTTGGAGATGCTAATACCAGATTTTTTCATACTAAGGCAACAATAAATTACAGACACAACTACATCTCTATGCTGGTGAATGAAAACTTAGCTGAAATTTCTGACCATGATGGGAAAGCTGATATCTTATGGAAGGCCTTCAAAGAGAGAATGGGTATGACTGATAATCCTTCTATGCAGTTTAACTTACAAGATTTTTATGGAGAAGGCATGAATGCAGAATCTAGTGCGCAGTTGGAAGTTCCCTTTTCTGATAAAGAAATTGATGAAGTCATTAAAGAATTGCCCAATGATAAATCACCAGGTCCTGATGGTTTTAATAATGAGTTCTTCAAGAGTTGTTGGTCAATCATTGGTAATGATGTTAAGGAAATGATAAGAACTTTTTATGAGGGAAATATTAACCTGGAAAGCATAAATTCTTCATATATTACTTTAATCCCAAAGAATGATTCCCCAATGCTCCCAGGTGATTTCAGACCAATTTCTTTGCTAAATACAGTGCTCAAAATCATCACCAAACTGTTAGCAAACAGGTTACAGAAGATCATACTTCAGTTGGTTCACGAAAATCAATATGGATTTCTGAAACAGAGGTCTATCCAGGACTGCTTGGGATGGGCTTTTGAATATCCTTTTCAGTGCCACAAGTCGAAAGAGGAGATTGTTATTCTTAAGCTAGATTTTGAAAAGGCTTTTGACAAAATTGAACATGGAACAATTCTGGAAATTCTAAGAGCTAGAGGATTTGGGGAAAGATGGATCAAATGGATTCAATTAATTCTTAGTACTGGAACCTCTGCTGTTTTACTAAATGGATCACCTGGGAAGAAGTTCTATTGCAAAAGAGGGGTTAGACAAGGGGATCCTCTATCACCTCTCCTTTTTGTGCTAGCAGCAGACCTTTTACAATCCATCTTGAATAAATCAATGTCTCAAGGTTTAATTGATAAACCAATTCCCTCAGCAGCATGTCCTGACTTCCCTATTATTCAATATGCTGATGACACTCTGGTCATAATGAAAGCTGATGCTAGAAACTTATTTTGCCTTAAAGCTCTGCTTCAAACTTTTGCTGATTCTACTGGATTGAAAGTGAATTACAATAAATCAAATATGATTCCCATAAATTTGAGTGAGGAGAGGATCAATCATTTCTCTGCAACAATGAATTGTCAGAAAGGTTCTTTACCTTTTACATATCTTGGGTTACCTCTTTGTATCATCAAACCCTCCATGGAACATTTCTTGCCAATTGTGCAAAGAACGCAATCAAGGTTAGGTGGGATTGCTGACTTCTTAAACTATGGGGGCAAGTTACAGCTGGTTAAATCTGTTCTAGCTTCCATGCCAATATTCTTCATGTGCTGCTTTGATGTACCAGTTGCCATTAAGGAGCAATTAGTGAAATACATGAGACACTGCCTATGGAGGAAGAAGAATGCTGATGTTCAAGCTAATGGCTCTTCCCTTGTTGCATGGAAAAAGATATGCATGCCCAAAGAGCAAGGTGGTTTGGGAGTCCTAAATTTAGAAATACAAAATAAGGCACTCATGTTAAAGAATCTTCATAAATATTTCAACAATCTTGACATTCCTTGGGTGCATCTAGTCAGAGAGTCTTATTACTCAAATGGCAATCTCCCCACTGTTAATTTGGATGGGTCCTTTTGGTGGAGATCTCATCTAAAATTATTAGACATATACAAAGCTATGGCACGATGTAGCATTGGTGATGGGAGCTCTGTGAATTTCTGTACTGACCTTTGGGGAGAGAATTGTTTACATCAAAAATTTCCACACCTCATATCTTTTGCTAAACATACAGACTGGACTGTGGAGAAGGTAATTCATACAGAGTATCTAGAGGATATATTTCACCTTCCTCTTTCTCAACAAGCATATGAAGAGTTTCAATCTCTGGAAGTATTATGTCAAAATGCTCTCATAACAGTACAAGATGGCAATAAAGATATTTGGACATATATTTGGGGCACTGCAGAATTTTCCTCTCAAAAAGCATACAAGGCAATGATTGGCTACTCTCCAGCGCCAAAAATATTTTCTTTAATTTGGAAGTCATCTTGCCAAGCAAAACATAAGTTCTTCTTTTGGCTGGTGCTTCAGGATAGATTAAACACAAGAAATCTTTTGAGAAGAAAGAATTTACAGTTGAAATCCTATCAGTGTGTGGTAAGTAATTGCGATGAAGAAGAAACTCTGGTCCATCTTTTCTGGGCTTGTCCTTTTGCAGATCAATGTTGGAACTTTGTTTGCCCCCAGAGAAACAGAAGGTTATCGGTTATAGAAGCCTTTGAAGAAATGATAACAAGTATTAATTTACCTTTTGCTCTGGAGATTATTATCCTGGCAGCTTGGGGTATTTGGATTATCAACCAGAATGCTGTCTTCAATAGTTGGAAAGCGGTCTACATTCAAGAACTAAAACTTCTAGTACACAGAATGAAGAGAAAGCATGTAACAGGCCTCAAAGATTGGATCCAAACTCAGCTCTAGTTTCTTTTTTGGAGAGTTACTCACTCTCTTTTGTAATGCCTTGTAAAGTTTGTACTGATTTATTTTATTAATAAAAAATGCAGTGGGCATTCCCACTGTTTTACCCTAAAAAAATTCAGGTTAGGATATGTGCCAAACGAAAAATTGAGATCATTCTGATGACCATAAATCTAGTTTTGTTTTAGAATAAAGCCAAGAGTTCAAGACTAGATATAGTGGAACTAATTTTGATATTAGTACATCCATTTCAATAAATAACTTTTTTAAGAAAGCTAAATTAGCAATTTAAAAGCTCAACAAGCTTTCTAAAAAAAGGCTTATATTTTAGAACGGAGGTAATAACATGGCAACCATTTATAGTGCCAACTAGACATCATGATGGCATGCCCTGGAAGCATCTTCTTTATTATTTTCAGCAACTTTTCAAATCCCTTGTCAGAAGTACCATTCTCTGCCTTCCACTGCAGCAATTCCAGCGTGGTACCCAGCTTTTTCTGACCATTTTCGCAATTTGGGTACAACAGTTTGTTGTGATCCTCTAACATTTTCTCCAACTTCAACCTCTCCTTTTCATTTCCGCAGTTCATCTTCGCATCAAGAATGGCCCGACCCAAATCGTCATCCGGGTCATCAAAAATCGGCTCATCGAAAATGAGCTCTTCTTCGACTTCGTCTTCCCCCATTCTACTACCACCGTCTTCGGTGAATAAGGGATAGTTGTCACTATCCTCTTCTTCTTCGTTGTCTTCCAATATAACCCCTCTTTCTCCGTGCTTGGTCCAACAATTATAGCTGGGCATGAAACCATTCTCCAGCAGGTGGACGTGAAGGGTCTTCGAGGTAGAGTAATCCTTCATATTCTTACAGGAACTACATGGACAATACATGAAACCATTCGACTTCTGTTTGCCTCAGCCACGTTGAGAAAATAATGCATGCCGAGTAATGAACTCGGGATGGCACCGGTCACCGTACATCCATTGTCGACTCATCTGCATTTTATATGTATATCAAAAATCATTAAGTACACAACATCATGGATATATGAGTGACCAACTTAATTAATATTCAAGTTCATCACATAAAACTAAGTTTTTTTTATAAAAAAGAAGAGGCTCACCGAGGTTGTACGGTGCCGGCTAGGGGACGACGCTAGCGATCGACGGCGGTGAGGACGGGGATGATACTAATTAAAACCTACAAAATATACCATAATTTCAGCTCAAATTGATTATAAAAAAGGTAAAATCCCTAACTTAGGCATTTCATCAAACACCTTGCTAGCACTAGAAAAATAGTACGAGTTAAACTATCAAAGAAATGAGCTAAATTAGGAACGCCGGAAGAAAGGATGATATTGCTAACCCTTGGATAGATGGAGGTCGTTAATCTTGTTAAAATGGTGGAGAAAAATAAAGATTATTGGAGTGTGAGAGGTGGAGAAAAATTTAGAGTGTGAGGAAGAAGAGAAAAATGAGAGCCAGCATGCGGGGGCTCGGGAAGGGATCCGGGCGATTGATATAGCTGGGTACCCTTTGGTACCGGTTCGTGTTAAGAACCGGTACCAAAGGTCCAGCCCGGGCCCCACCACGCGTCTGAATTTTGGCCGAAGACCTTTCGTACCGGTTCCTAACACGAACCGGTACGAAAGCCCCTCCCAAACCGGTACCAAAGCTCCTCGCCCACCTGAGCCCTCAAACCGGTACAAATGGCCCCATTGGTACCGGTTCGTAAGGGAACCGGTACCAATAGCTTAGATGGATGAGAGGTTTTCTACTAGTGGCATGGCATGCCATTAAATAAAAAGATGCTTGCAGTAACTAGCTATGTTAGTATAACATCAAATACTTAAAGTAAAATACTAGTTAATGCAGTCACTAGCCTAAATATAGCTGAACAATATAGATAATTGAAATACAATGTATCGATACATCTATGGGTGAGCTACATCAATGAGGAAATGAATGCTCACAATAAGACTATATTGCCCATGTGCTACCTCCGATAGTAGTGAATTGGATGAAAGCATAATTGCATTGTTCTTGCCCCACATTTGCTCCTATTTAAACGGGAGAAGGGAGATGGAGCGAGATCCTACTTCACAAAAAAATACCACCATGCTTACATACCTAAGGTTGAGAAATGGGTAGAAGGTAGTTGTTTCTATGGGTCACATCACCATACGTAATGTATAATCGTCTTGGACTTGGTTCGAATTGCTCTGATGGTGTTGTTGAGACCCGATCAAATACATTCGTAGGAGTTGGAAGCATCGGGATTTGTGGGTGTGCTTACCTAAGTTGTCTATACACAAAGTATCATTCTCGTCCTAATCAAACATAGAGAAACTTCCCTTCGTTGGTTTGTTGTGCTACCAACACCTAGGACGTGTATAGTATGAGCTTACTGTGGACTACTTTGTTTTATGTTGGGGTTAGCCTATGGGGGTCAAATTGTGGATGGATGTGTTTTTGTGCTTGATGGCCTCCAATACCGTCCAGGTGTGGTCATAGAAGTGGATGCACATACGTGCATTCGTAAAGTAAGTTAACTACCTAAAATACAATTGTGCCGGGTAAGCTATCCGAAAAAACCAACACCTACAATTGTATAATGTTTGATCAGAAATAACAAGAAATAGCTTGTGAGCCAATCTATTGCGTAAACACGTTAGTTAGCTGATTCTGAAGACCTCATTGTGCACCAGAAACGATGATCCTCCGCACCGCCTTTTCCACGTTCTCATCCACGAATTGGTCGTGGCTCACGGACAAGGTCAGCAATCAGCGGCAGCCGCACAGAGTATCATATCCTATGGCCGCCCCATCGCGCGTCTTCCGAGCAGGCCAGAAATTTCCAGGACCCGTCCGGCCGGCCCATCCCACGGGCGCGCAAATGCGTCCGCGTCACGTCGCGTTGCCGACCTGCGAACCGCGCACCCACTGCGTTTGATTTGGTTTCCGCCGCCCACCCTTTCCCAATCCGTCCCCACCTCGCGCATCAGTGCCTTGCCTAATTCAGCGGCGACGCCAGCGCAGACGTGTTCGGTAAGAATTCCGCTGGCGCCAGCCCGCCCACCGCCTCTGCTCCGGCTATAAAAGGTGCCCAGGTGCGCCCCTCTCCTCCACCCGACGCTCTGGCTCCGCTCCTTTTCCACAGGTGTCTCGGTGGCCTTGCGCCTCGCCCTCTCCTTCCTCTCGATTGCGGAACTGTTCCCCGTTTCTTCTCCCGTTCCTCGATTCCTTTCGATCGAAGCTAGCTTGCTTCGATTTGATTTTTTTTGCTTCTCGTCGCCTCTGCCTTCCCGCTCTCGCAGATTCCTCGGCCTGTCTCGTTCGCCAACTGATACGTCTCCGACGTATCGATAATTTCTTATGTTCCATGCCACATTATTGATGATATCTACATGTTTTGTACACATTATATGTCATATTTATGCGTTTTCCGGAACTAACCTATTGACGAGATGCCGAAGGGCCGGTTCTCGTTTTCTCGCTGTTTTTGGTTCCGAAATCCTAGTAAGGAAATATTCTCGAAATCGGACGAAATCAAGACCCGAGCATCCTATTTTTCCACGAAGCTTCCGGAACACCCGGGAAGGACCGGAGGGGGCCACGGAGCCCACCAGACCATAGGCCGGCGCGGCCTGGGTGTGGCCCGCGCCACCCTATGGTGTCGGCGCCCCTTCGACCCTCTGACGCTGCCTCTTCGCCTATAAGAAGCCCCTCGACCTAAAACCTCGATACGGAAAAGCCACGGTACGAGAAACCTTCCAGAGCCGCCGCCATCGCGAAGCCAAGATCTGGGGGACAGGAGTCTCTGTTCCGGCACGCCGCCGGGACGGGAAGTGCCCCGGAAGGCTCCTCCATCAACACCACCGCCATCTCCATCAACGCTGCTGTCTCCCATGAGGAGGGAGTAGTTCTCCATCGAGGCTCGGGGCTGTACCGGTAGCTATGTGGTTCATCTCTCTCCTATGTGCTTCAATACAATAATCTCATGAGCTGCCTTACATGATTGAGATTCATATGATGATGCTTGTAATCTAGATGTCGTTATGCTAGTCAAGTGAATTTTACTTATGTGATCTCCGGAGACTCCTTGTCCCACGTGTGTAAAGGTGACGAGTGTGTGCACCGTGTGGGTCTCTTAGGCTATATTTCACAGAATACTTATTCACCGTTATGAATGGCGTAGTGAAGTGCTTATTTATATCTCTTTATGATTGCAATGTGTTTTGTATCACAATTTATCTATGTGCTACTCTAGTGATGTTATTAAAGTAGTTTTATTCCTCCTGCACGGTGTAATGGTGACAGTGTGTGCATCCGTGTTAGTACTTGGCGTAGGCTATGATTGTGATCTCTTGTAGATTATGAAGTTAACTATTGCTATGATGGTATTGATGTGATCTATTCCTCCTACATAGTGTGAAGGTGACGAGTGTGCATGCTGTGTTAGTACTTGGTTTAGTCGTGTTGATCTTTCATGCACTCTAAGGTTATTTAAATATGAACATTGAATTGTGGAGCTTGTTAACTCCGGCATTGAGGGTTCGTGTAATCCTACGCAATGTGTTCATCATCCAACAAAAGAGTGTAGAGTATGCATTTATCTATTCTGTTATGTGATCAAAGTTGAGAGTGTACACTAGTGAAAGTCTATTCCCTAGGCCTTGTTCCTAAATACTGTTATCGCTGCTTGTTTACTGTTTTACTGCGTTACTACTGCTACCATATTACCACCATCAACTACACGCCAACAAGCTATTTTCTGGTGCCGTTACTACTGCTCATATTCATTCATACCACCTGTATTTCACTATCTCTTCGCCGAACTAGTGCACCTATTAGGTGTGTTGGGGACACAAGAGACTTCTTGCTTTGTGGTTGCAGGGTTGCATGAGAGGGATATCTTTGACCTCTTCCTCCCCGAGTTCGATAAACCTTGGGTGATCCACTTAAGGGAAACTTGCTCGCTGTTCTACAAACCTCTGCTCTTGGAGGCCCAACACTGTCTACAAGAATAGAAGCACCCGTAGACATCAAGCTATTTTCTGGCGCCGTTGCCGGGGAGGAAAGGTAAAAGGTACTCACACTCCGGATCTCGGCTACTAAGATATTTTCGCCGTTGTAAGTACTCGAAGCTATTTCCTTTAGATCCTGCAATTGCATCTTTTTGTTTCTTGTTTACACTAGTTTGGCATAATGGACAAGAATGAGCTTCTTATTCTATTTCCTGATTTAAAACATGGACTGTTTGATGCGAAAATTAAAAAACCTATGAAATCTTATTTGCATGCTTGGTAGTAATATTAGTATGAACGCTTTGAACACCATTGTTGCTAATGATATGGAAAATTCTAAGCTTGGGGAAGCTGGTTTTCATGATCTTTTTAGTCCCCCAAGCATTGAGGAGAAAATTTTCTTTGATGATACTTTGCCTCCTATTTATGATGATTATAATGATAGTGGTCTTTTGGTGCCACCTACTATGGAGAATAAATTTTGTTGTGATTATACTATGCCTCCTACACTTGATGAGAATAATAATGATAGCTACTTTGTTGAATTTGCTCCCACTATAACTAATAAAATTGATTATGCTTATGTGGAGAGTAATAATTTTATGCATGAGACTCATGATAAGAATGCTTTATGTGATAGTTATATTGTTGAGTTTGCTCATGATGCTACTGAAAGTTATTATGAGAGAGGAAAATATGGTTGTAGAAATTTTCATGTTACTAAAACACCTCTCTATGTGAGCTCTTTTACAGTACCTTGGGATGAATATGGGCCATCCAATCCTTAGATCGAGCCGTGGAGATGGAGGCATACTGCCAGATTTCGGCCGGTCAACACGCGAGCAGTATAGACTGTCCTGCGCCGTTCGGAACCAGCAGTAAACGTTGATGAGGGTAATTTAGGAAGTTCATATTTTGTCCCGAAAAGGCAGACTCCATCTCCTACCCCGGTCGATCACTTTGCCCAACCAAAAAATCCCCTCATGCCGCCGACCTGCAACCCCGTCGTCCCTCCTCTCTCTCCGGCCTGAGCAGCGACGGAGACGGGAACCACCCTTCCGAGCCAGGGTCCGGCCGCCGCCGCCGCCGCCAACGCGCAGCCCGCGTACCCCCTCCTCCTCGGTCGAATTGAATGGCCTCACGCCGCCATGGACCTGCAACCCCGTCGTCCCTCCTCTCTCTCCGTCTTGAGCAGCGGCGGATACGGGAACCACCCTTCCGAGCCAGGGTCCGGCCGCCGCCGCCGCCAACGCGCAGCCCCCGTATCCCCTCCTCCTCGGTCGATTTGAATGGCCCCTACAAACTAGGGTTCCGGCCATCGCCGACGCCGACCACCGTGGCGCAGCTGGTCGATCTCCGGCCAAGATGATCCGCGGACATGAAGGTTCCGGAGGGCCGCGGCCCAGCCCGGTCAAGTACCGGGCCGAGGCGGACGCGGTGTCGCCGGCGGTTGCCGTGACCGCGGGGACGAAGCTGCAGGTCCTTCGAACAACGACAACGGACTCCTCCGAGCGGAAGGTACGTTGTGGTTTCGGTCTCCGATACGAGAACCGATTTTAGGAGATATGAAGACGGATTTTTTAGCCAGAGTTTTCATTTTGCTGCGTTGCTTGCTCGCTGCGGTGACATACAGTGTTTGACCGGTGTCAATTGACACCAGCGCCTCTGGCAAAATGGCGGTGCTCCAGTTCCTGCAGTTTATATTTTTTTCTTAAATTTAGGATTTCTTAGATGTCTCAAAATTTTATGATTTGGGTGGCATGAGTCAAGTAAGTATGAATTACTAATATACGTAATCTATCTTAGTTTTTTAATCTGTAATGTATCTTCTAGATTTGGAGCTTTGGTTTCTAGATTGATAATTGTGCAAGCAGAAAAAAGGTTTGGTCAATAAATGTTTCAGACTTGTTGAGCTCCTGCCTGCTAGTGCATAAAAATGCCAACACAAAATGATTTTACTTTTCATGAATTTGCAAATTTTATTATGTTAATCATTTCAATTTAAGTTTGGAACTATGAGTAATACTGACTATAAAAACTGAAAAAATAGTACTGACTCATCTTGAGTGTTGACACCGGCGATTAATTTTACTAGCTTTGCCCCTGCTTAGGCATGTCGAGGGCTTAGATATATGATGGAATCATATTGTAGGTTAGTGAACGCAGATTTCTGAGTAACTCACATCATGCAGGATATCTGAATAACAAAATTAGTAATTGAACGAAGACCTAGGAAGAACTATGGAGCTTCTCTAGGATGGTATGATTACTGTGCATATACTTCGTTTCTGATAAAAAAATATACTTTAATCAGGTTCCGAGGCGGCTGAAGAAGGTGTGCCATGAATCGCAGCAGGATAATAAGCGTCCCGCAGACTCGAGCATTTTTCAGTCCCTCCGATCCATACTAGGCATATGAAGTCAAATTGTGCCTCAACTTTTGATGAAGAAAAAGAGGACATGATTCCCATCTCCTGGAGGATTAAGCGGCGCCACCTGGAAACTAAACACGAAGATGCCAGCTACGAAGTGAAGCCGAAGGTGTATCCGTCTACCAGCAGTTGTTCCCAGCAAGAGTTTGGGGAAGCAACTAGAGATTCAGCTTCAGTGGTTGAGCAGCAGGGCAGCTCAGGTTAGAGATTTGCAAGCGATGACAAGCCACCTGGGTATTGTCACACGTATTAGGGTGCGGCTACACACAGGTGGTAACCTCAACAGATAGAATTTTTTGTCTAGGCTTTGAGTTACCGGTTGCTACTCTTTGATGCCTGCATTGCCTGTGATGGAACTGGGCCTCACTACCTTCCATTCTGCAAGTCCTTATTTCTTTTGTTTTCTTTTGTTTAGGAGCTGTAAATCTCTCAGTATCTTCTTGTTTTTATCATCAACAAGAACGGCATTAGCTGCTGCTAACTGTATTCTTTCATACGCTTGTCGATTCAAGTATCCTTGGCTTACCTGCTTCTGAAATATTCAATCAATTGAGAAAATCATTGTTTTAGGATGTTAGTTGGTTGATTTGGTTCCTGTTATGCGTGCTTACAAAGAAGTACCAATTACACATTTAACTGAAAAGATATAGATAATATTGTTTTGTAGAAGTGAATGATACGCTCTCTAATTGGCATATTTCATAATTTAGTTGTAAAATCCTTGTATATGATTATAATGTCGTTTTTACGCTGACAATGTTGACAAAGGGATTCTTGATCCTGTTCCTGTATTGGAAATCTAGCTTTACAAGTAAAGCTCAAGGATATTTTCTCAAAACCCAGTAGCCGCCTATGGTACCACAGGTATGGTACATAATGTCTACAATTGGTTCTCTATAATTTATTAACATTTCTTAGAAAAGGCAACCTATATCATTTTGCTCAAGTTTAAGCTACTCATTTGTATGAAATTCTTATTGCAAAGCAACACCTCACGTCACACTCGAAACTGAAAAAGAAATCCTCAGTTCAATTTATAGTACACGAGAGGAACACATCCATGTTAAGTTTCTTTTATACATGGTTTGCTCCAAGTCTGACCTGAATTGATATCACAACCAAAGTTTTGCATTGATTGAACTAAGTGAGAGATAATCTTTTCCGTATAGTTTCAATTGGTACTCATGAACTAAACAGAAACCGCCTGTGGAGCCCAATGTCCATGAATATGATTGACTGAAAGCATGAAATGTTTCTAGAGTAGTAAAACTTATTCAACCACGACCACTAATAGGAAACCCGCTACGTGAACTCGCCTCGAGAACACAGTACGGGGCAAAAATGTAACATCCCAAATTTTACAATTAAGGATGTTAATAGTTGCATCATATCATCATGGCATACTATTTTAAAATTTGCATATTTGATTTCCAAATTACTCCATAATGATGCTTAGGGCTGAAATCTAAATAAATGATTTACTTTCGCAGATTTTTTTTTAGATCTAAATTTGTTTTACTCTTTTCAAATGTGTAAAGCCCATATAAGATAAGAAACAAATAAAAGAAAAAAACAAAAAGAAAAGTGAATGACCTGATCAGACTTACCAAACGAAGCAACCGTCCTCCGCGCACGCGCGCACGCGCGACCGATCGGCCAGGCTGGCCAGCTAGGCAGCGAGACCATCTCCCTATCTCTTCTTTTCTTTTTCTTTTTCCTCCAACGCTGACAGCTGGGCCCGCGTATCATCTTCAACCTCCTGCACGAGTTCAACAGCAATACGAGACTCTCAAACCGACTCGAAAATCCCCAGATTTTCGCCCCGATTCCGTTCGAATCCGTGCCCCCTACCCCACGAAAACTCCTCTATATAATCCCCCGCATCAGCCCCTCTCCGTTTTTCCAAAAATCGCAAACCGTAGACCACCAGAGGGCTCGTTCCGATCTCGCCGGAGTTCGTCGCTGTGTATTTGAAGTTGAGGTTCCAGGACCTCCCTGCCACTGCTTTTCTCTCCAAGCTTCCTAGATCGTCGATCGCATCCTTCTCATGTCTTTTTCCCTCACGCAGGACCACGGAAACGACCAGACAACGACGCCGGAGTTTCGCCAAACTTCATCGTTTCCAGCCGGAGTTAGGCGCCGTTCGGAAGTAGGAGAGCCGCTGACGAGGACGGAGAAGGAGATCTCTCGTCAGGCCGCACCTCGCCGTCACCTTCGTTGAGCCGGGAGACCACCACACCATCTCCATCCACGCCCGGCCGCCGCGTCCGTTCTCATCCACCACCGGTAACGCTCCAGCATCGTGTGTAGAAAGTAGTACATATGAATCAATACACCCGTATCAGCTTATCATGTTTTGCCACGTGGGCTGTTCAGTCCCACTACGCGCTAAATTAGATCGATTCCAATGCTTACTAGCTCACGGTAAAACTTTGAAAAATCATAACTTTAAATATAGATCTTCGTTTTAGTCAATTTCTTTTACATTAGTTTCGTGGTTAAATTCTCTATCTGCTATTGTAAAATTTTCTAATTATAGAATTTTCAAATCTGTCACTTTTTTTAAAAAAATATAATATTTAAATCCCGTCGCGCATGTGATCGATCGGATCAGAAAAGTGCTAGCTCATGTTGCATGTTAAACTTCAAAAATTCGTAACTTTAAATCTGAACCTTATATTTAGATTTTGTTTTTTGCGTTGAATTCGTAATCAAATCCTCTATCCACTGATATTAATTTTGCAAATTATAGAATTTTTGGATTTATCAGTTAAAAATTGAACTTAGTATTTTAGCACGTTATTTCCCGTTCGTTCACGTGTCGCCGGAGCCGCTGAAGCCGAGCCGAGCTGAAGCCGAGCCAAGCCGTCAGCCAAGCCGCGAGCCGAAGCCGGAGCCGAGGAGCGCCACAACCGTCAGATCAAGATCGGATGTTCCGAGACGCGCCACGTCCGTGCGTAAAAACAACGAAATCTGAATACTTCCGAAAAATTATAATTAAATAACCGTAACTCCGTTTTGATCGATTCTTTTTGCGTTAGTTTCAGAATTTTATTATCTACACCTTGAAGCTGAAATTTTCGAATTATAAGTAACTAATTATTGCGTTAATTAATACATGTGGAAATCAATACTTCCCTGCATGTTAGACTTAATGCATAATATTTTTGGTCGAATTTTTGGTCGAAATTAAAGTATTTTATCATTATATCATAATTGCATGCATGCATATAGTGTGAAACATTATTGTTGCATTGGTTATTCATTGAAATTATTTTTCACCTTTGCGATAGATTGTGCGGAGTGCGCGAGTGCTGCTGAGGAGGAATATTGCTTAGAGTGCTGTTCGGATCAAGGCAAGTTACACCTTTGTTCATGTTGTCCCAAGTTTTCTACTATGCATGTCTTTTTCCTTCAAATGATTAGTATGCATGTGTAGGATATTTTGGTAGATTTTACTTGGTGAATATTTTGCAAGTCGCGTGATTTTTTGTAGATTGCCATGAGTAGAGTTATACTTAGAAATAATTCCACTTGATATCCCGCCCATAGGAATGCCTAAATTTTTCTAAGAGCTATGCTTATGCTACGTAAATATCGAAAGGGGTTTGAAACAAGAAATTTTTCTAAGTACTTGAGCTCGTTTATGAGCGCAACTTTTCTCCCAAAATCCTCCTTCAAAATAAAACTAAGTTTTCTTACGGGCGGAATGGTTTTGACGGGACAACGAGTGTGGAGATTGGTGGAGGACTGCCGCCCGGGATCAAAGAAGTCCGCCACGTTCCGGATGTCGAAGCTTCCAGTGCAACCACAATACAATATGGGCTCTGTCTTGGCTAAGTACTTAGTGGGAAACCTCACTCGGGTACCGCCATTGGGAGGTATTTTGGGCACGGGCGGATCCGGAAGGTGGAGGGGCTACTAAGGAAAAGCTTCGTCGTGACCTCGTCCCGGCCTTAATGAAGATGAAGAATTTTGGCAAAAAGGCTTGGTTGTGAATTGTGGGTAAAGAGCGCAACCTCTCGAGAGTGTTAACCTCGATCGATCAGCCGTGTCCACGGTAACGGGACAATTGTGAGCATCTGAAGGATGGAGCCTCTGAATGATTTCCTCTCTTTTTCTAAGTAAATGTTTTCAAAACCCTATGGCGTGTGTAATATCGTTCATAGGTGGGTTTTTGGGGCCTTGGTGTGTAATATCCAAGTGCTCGGGACTTGGTGTGTCATATCCAAGTGTTAGGTTGATTTGGACACTTGGTGTGTAATATCCATGTGATCCACTCGGCCAATTTTATTTATCAAAATTTTGCAAAGTAGGGTAAAAGATTTTCTCTCTTTACTAAGTAAAAGCCGGCTTTACGCAAATAAACCTCAAGCCTCCTCTTGTCTCGCCTACATGTAGATTTAGTCAATTTTCTCCTTCTTGGTGTAATTTGCCATACATTCAAAGTATTGACCAAATGTTTTTGGCTGCACTCATGTGCGAGAATACGAAGGTTGAAGAAAGGTGCGCTAGGATCGCGGGTCTACACTCAATGAGCCCGTGGCGTTGATGGACTCAATTTATCTTAAGTTTTCCGTTGCTTTTATTTGAGCTAGCCTTGAGCTATGCAAAGTTGTAATAAATTAAACTCGGATTTATTCGATTCGTGTAATAATGACATTGTGTTTTACATGGTATTTCATCGATCGTGAGTGCTAGCTTATGATCCAGGGACTAGCATGTTAATCACAGGGACTTAGGATCCTACCCGATCCAAGGTCATTACAGATGGTATCAGAGCACATGTTGACTGTAGGACGTGACCCTAGGATTGGATAAAGACACTTCATAGAAATAGGACTTTTTGTTTTGTTAAGTTATTCATGCAATTAATGTCTAGTAATTCTTTCCTTTCTTATTTTGTTTTATGCCTCTAATCTCTACTCTCCAACTTGAAGATGACGAGCTTCGACTACACCACCGCTGAGGACTTCAAGGATATTCGCTTTGGAGCTTGCCTTCTTGACATCGTTGAAGAGCTGAAGCTACCTGTACCTTTGATCAAGGGAAGTCTTTTGAAGAGATTCAACAAGGAAGGTTGTTGGGGAGTCAAGGCGGTTCAACATGGACGTGACACTGAGCCGAAGACCGATGACATTGTGATCAACCTCGTTAGCGACTCCATGGAGAAGGGCCTTAGCATTGTCATGCAGGAACTTATAGGGCGCCTATGCGGACGTCATTCGACGGAATTGAAGGGCCACTACTCCTTTACCTTTGGAAGGCGCGACGAGAAAGGCGTTCCCATCGAGTTAAGCGAAGCGGGTAGAAAGGTTGTCAAGCGTCAACGACTTCACTTCCAGGACTTAGAGAATCACATCAATACCCTCGAGGAGGAAAGTTGTTTTGAGCTACTAAGGAATGATGAACTATGCGGTCAACTCAAGGAGAAAGACAAGAAGATACAAGAGCTAGAAGAGGTGATCAAGGCCCAAGAAGAGGAATTCCAAGCGCAGGACAAGAAGTTCCAGAACCAAGAGAAGAGAGTCCAAAAGAAGAATGAGATGCTTAGAAAGCAAAAGCAGGAGATTGATAGTAATGAAGTAGAGTTTGAGGCCGATCACAATTTGATTGAGAAGTTGCGTGCTGAGAAGAGGGACTTGCAGGAGAAGAATGAAGAGTTGGCTAAGGAGCTCAAGGAGTACAAGGCAGGATTCTTAGAGGCGGGACTCACATTTGAGATAGTGGAAGAGGAAGTAGACGTAGACGAGGAAGCTAAATAGTTGACCACCATTATCTATCTTACCGTTTTATCTTCGCTTAGTTGTTTGACCATACCAATCCCTTGTGGTATGGCAATAATAGTTCGATAAAAACCTTTTCATACTTTATATGGATGTTTTGTGTTTCTATGTTTGATGCATGCATAAGGGTAGATTTTATTCCTTAACCTTCTATGTCTATGTCTTACCTTTTTCATAAACCTCAGATGCCGCCGAGACGTGAGCTCACTCCTGAAATTGCGCAACTCCTGAATACCCGGAATCAGTCGATCCAACTTCGACTCGGAATATGCAAAACAACAACAACAACAACAACAACAACAACAACAACCCACCTCGACGGGATCGTCCGACTCGGTTCTTGAGGTTGAACCCTCCTACTTTTTCCGAGTAGTACCGAGCCGATAGTGGCGGATGAGCGGCTTCGCACAATCAACAAGAAGTTGAACACCATTCAAGGCTGATGGAGCAGAAAGGGTGCGGTTTGCCGCACATCAACTTGAGGGATCCGCCGCTGAGTGGTGGGATAATTACCAAATTACTTATCCTGATATAAATGCCATTACTACCAGTTTGAGGAAGCTTTCCGTACTGCCCATGTAGCAGCTGGAGCTATATCCTTGAAGAGGCGCGAGTTTCGCGACTTGCGTCAAGGGGCACGCACCGTGTCTGAGTACGGGGACCTCTTCAATAGTCTCGGCACGCTATGCTCCCGATGATGTGTCCACTCGATGCAAAAAGGCGGGAAGAGTTCATGAGAGGACTTAATGATGAGATATCAATCCAGCTTGTCGCTATAAGATTCAACAACTATCAAGAGCTCGTTGACAAGGCCGTGATGGTGGAAGCCAAGCAAAAGAGCATAGAAAACCGTAAGAGGAAGTCTACATTCCACAAGCATAATAACTCTGTTCCGTACCAGAAGCAGCGCACTTCTTCCCCACCACCCCACCACCATAATGGGTCTTCTGCAAGTAGGCACAATGGCCACAACCATAATGGCCATCGTCATCACAATGGTAACAATCATAATGGCCATAAGCACCGTAATGGAAATGGGGGAAATGGCAACAATGGCGGTCACCACAAGGATATTAGTCGGGTCACATGCTTCAAGTGCCGCAAAAGCTGGACATTTTGCTAATGAATGTCCCGAGAGGCTGAAGATTGACAATGGCAATGGGAATGGAAATGGTAATGGCAAGAAACCAAATCCGTTCGTTAAGGCTACGCTAAACCATGTCTCCTTGGAAGAAGCTTATGAAGCACGGACTCGTGATTGGTAAGTTTATGCTCAATTCCATTCCAGCGAGTTGTTCTTTTTGATACTGGTGCATCACATTCATTCATATCAAGGGTATTCGTGGATAGAAGTAAGATACCTATTGAAACCATTAATACACCCATTAGAATAAGCTCACCTGGAGGGGATTTAGTGTCAAAGTTTGGATGTCGTGGACTGAGCCTAAAGATTGGTGCATATAGTTTCCCCACTAGCCTAATCATCTTGGAATCCCAAGGTTTAGACATAATCTTGGGCATGGATTGGATGACCGCCTATGAGGGCATCATAGATTGTGCCAAGAGAGTAGTTACACTCACAACTCCAGAAAAGAAACGAATCCGTTTCAAGTCAAACTTTGAACTTAAGGGGTCTATGGTGAATTCTCTTAAGGGGGTTAGCATAGAAGATGTGCCTGTTGTACAAGAGTTTCCCGATGTTTTTCCTGAGGAGTTACCAGGAATGCCACCTGACCGAGACATTGAGTTTCTTATTGATTTGATGCCCGTGCTTGGACCCATAGCCAAGAGACCCTATAAGATGGATGTGGAGGAATTGAAAGAACTTAAGAAGCAACTCGGGGAACAACTAGATAAAGGTTTTATTCGACCAAGTTCGTCTTCTTGGGGAGCACCCGTATTGTTTGTGGAGAAGAAGGATAAAAGTAAGAGGTTAGTTATGGATTATCGCTCGCTTAATGAGGTGACAATTAAGAACAAGTATCCTCTACCCAATATCAACGACCTATTCGACCAATTGAAGGGGGCGCGAGTATTTTCAAAAATTGATCTTCGATCAGGGTATTTTCAATTGAAAATTCGAGGACAAGACATACCCAAAACCGCCTTCACCACAAGGTACGGCTTGTATGAATATACTGTGATGTCGTTTGGTTTAACCAATGCCCCAGCGTATTTCATGACTATGATGAACAAGGTCTTCATGGAATACTTGGACAAGTTTGTAGTTGTATTCATAGACGATATACTCATCTACTCCAATGATGAAGCAGAGCATGAGAAGCATCTACGCTTAATCATGGAGAAGCTTAGAGAACATAAATTGTATGCCAAGTTCAGCAAGTGTGAGTTACGGTTAAACGAAGTTGGGTTCCTTGGTCACATAGTGTCGGCAAGTGGAGTTGCCGTGGATCCAAGTAAAGTAGCATCCGTGACAGAATGGGAGTCACCTAAGAATGTGGGTGAAATCCGGAGTTTCTTAGGACTTGCGGGGTATTATCGAAGGTTCATCGAGAACTTTTCCAAGATAGCAAAGCCCATGAGCTGAGTTGTTGAAGAAGGAAAAGAAGTTTGCTTGGACCGATGCGTGCGAAGCTAGTTTTCAAGAGTTGAAGAAACGCCTAGTGACCGCACCGAGTTTTATGCACGCGGACATTCGGAAGGATTTCCAAGTCTATTGCGACGCTTCTCGTCAAGGACTTGGTTGTGTGCTAATGCAAGAAGGAAAGGTAGTATCATATGCCTCACGTCAAGCTGAAAAATCATGAAAGGAATTATCCTACACATGACTTAGAATTAGCGTCTGTTGTGCATGCACTTAAAGTATGGAGGCATTATCTCATGGGAAAGCATTGTGATGTGTTCACGGATCACAAGAGTACGAAATATATATTCACACGAAGGAGCTGAATATGAGGCAAAGGAGATGGTTAGAACTTATAAAGGATTATGACTTGAGTTTGCAATACCATCCTGGAAAGGCTAATGTTGTAGGCTGATGCCTTAAGCCGTAAGGCCTATGTAAATGGACTCACGGTCGGAGAATTGCCAGGGGACTTGTGTAAACAACTTAAAGATCTTAGATTGGAGATAGTTCCAGAAGGATATTTAGCATCAATGGAGGTAAAGCCTACATTGCTAGACAGGATTAGAGAAGCCCAAAAGGAAGACAAGGAAATGGATGAAATAAGAGTAAACATGAGTAAAGGCAAGGCAAAAGGATTTCACGAGGATGAACATGGAACACTATGGTTTGAAAAGCGTTTGTGTGTGCCCAATGACCACGAAATTAGGAAGTTAATCTTCCAAGAGGCTCACGACTCGCCATACTCGATACATCCGGGTAACACAAAAATGTACATGGATGTGAAGGAAAGGTTTTGGTGGAGTAACCCGAAGAGAGAGATCGGCGAGTATATTGCCTTATGCGATGTATGCAACGAGTCAAAGCGGAACATCAAAAACCAGCGGGATTGTTACAACCGTTGCACTGTGCACGATTGGAAATGGGACAAGATAGGCATGGATTTTATCACGGGATTACCCAAGACTCGATCTGGATATGATTCTATATGGGTAGTGGTTGATCATTTAACAAAGGTGGCTCATTTCATACCTGTGAAAACCACCTACACAAGCGCTAAGTTAGCTAAGATCTATATGTCCGGAATTGTATGCTTACATGGAGTTCCTAAAGGTATTGTTTCAGATAGAGGTACTCAATTCACATCAAAGTTTTGGCGCCAATTACATGAAACCTTAGGCACCAGACTTGAATTTAGTACAGCGTTTCACCCGCAGACTGATGGTCAGACAGAAAGGGTGAATCAAATCCTAGAGGATATGTTGAGGGCTTGTGCTCTAGATTATGGATCCAGTTGGGATGAGAATTTACCGTACGCAGAGTTCTCATATAATAATAGCTATCAATCAAGCATTGAGATGGCTCCATTCGAAGCACTATATGGTAGGAAGTGCAGAACTCCATTACTATGGGATGGAGTAGGAGAGCGCAATTTGTTTGGGCTCGACATGATCAAAGAAGGCTGAAGAAAAAGTAAGACTTATCCGTGATCGGCTGAAAATAGCACAATCCGGACAGGAAGAGTTACGCCGATTCTAAGCGTAGGGAAGTAATTTATGAAATAGGAGACCGGGCATATCTCAGAGTTTCACCACTACGTGGAGTTAAAAGATTTGGAATCAAAGGAAAGTTAGCACCACGTTTTATAGGACCATACAAGATTCTAGCACGCAAAGGAGAAGTTGCATATCAGCTGGAATTGCCAGAAGTCCTATCAGCTAGTCCACAATGTGTTCCATGTGTCACGAGTGAAGAAGTGTCATCCGGAAATGGCCGATACACCATTGAGGGATACAGTTCCGCTGGAGGAGGTTCAGTTGGAAAGCGATCTCACTTATGAGGAGAAGCCCGTTAAAATTCTAGAAACGGCTGAAAGGTTTACTCGAACTAAGACCATTAAGTTTTGCAAAGTTCAATGGAACCACCATTCAGAGGAAGAAGCTACGTGGGAACGTGAAGAAGATTTGAAGACAGAATACCCATACCTATTTGCTAGCCAACCTAAATCTCGAGGACGAGATTCTTCTTAGGGGGGTAGGTTTGTAACATCCCAAATTTTACAATTAAGGATGTTAATAGTTGCATCATATCATCATGGCATACTATTTTAAAATTTGCATATTTGATTTCCAAATTACTCCATAATGATGCTTAGGGCTGAAATCTAAATAAATGATTTACTTTCGCAGATTTTTTTTTAGATCTAAATTTGTTTTACTCTTTTCAAATGTGTAAAGCCCATATAAGATAAGAAACAAATAAAAGAAAAAAACAAAAAGAAAAGTGAATGACCTGATCAGACTTACCAAACGAAGCAACCGTCCTCCGCGCACGCGCGCACGCGCGACCGATCGGCCAGGCTGGCCAGCTAGGCAGCGAGACCATCTCCCTATCTCTTCTTTTCTTTTTCTTTTTCCTCCAACGCTGACAGCTGGGCCCGCGTATCATCTTCAACCTCCTGCACGAGTTCAACAGCAATACGAGACTCTCAAACCGACTCGAAAATCCCCAGATTTTCGCCCCGATTCCGTTCGAATCCGTGCCCCCTACCCCACGAAAACTCCTCTATATAATCCCCCGCATCAGCCCCTCTCCGTTTTTCCAAAAATCGCAAACCGTAGACCACCAGAGGGCTCGTTCCGATCTCGCCGGAGTTCGTCGCTGTGTATTTGAAGTTGAGGTTCCAGGACCTCCCTGCCACTGCTTTTCTCTCCAAGCTTCCTAGATCGTCGATCGCATCCTTCTCATGTCTTTTTCCCTCACGCAGGACCACGGAAACGACCAGACAACGACGCCGGAGTTTCGCCAAACTTCATCGTTTCCAGCCGGAGTTAGGCGCCGTTCGGAAGTAGGAGAGCCGCTGACGAGGACGGAGAAGGAGATCTCTCGTCAGGCCGCACCTCGCCGTCACCTTCGTTGAGCCGGGAGACCACCACACCATCTCCATCCACGCCCGGCCGCCGCGTCCGTTCTCATCCACCACCGGTAACGCTCCAGCA